>NC_090436.1:18201179-18505591 GCF_031143425.1 Pleurodeles waltl | reverse complement strand
TCCCTCTCTCTTTCTCTCTCCTCTTTCTCTCTCTCTCTCCCTCTCTCTCTACTCTCTCTTTCCTCTCTCTCTCCCTCCCCTCTCTCTCTCTGTCCTGTCTCTCCCTCCCCCTCTCTCTCCTCCTTTCCTCTCTCTCTCCTCTCTTTCTTTCTCTCTCTTTCTCCTCTATCTGTTTCTCTCTCGCTCCTCCCTTTCTCTGTCTATCTCTTCTCTCTCTATCTTAATTGCTTTCTTCTCTCTCTCTCTCTCACTCTCTCCCCTGCCTCTCTCTGTCTCTCTTCCTCTCTGTCCTCTCTTCGTCTTTCTTTCTCTCTATTTCAGTTTCTCTCCCTCTATTTTTCCCTCCCTCTCTCCTCCTTTTCTCTCTCCCTCTCACTCTCTCTCTCTCTTTCTCTGTCCTTAACTCTCTCTCCCCTCTCCCTCTTCTCTCTCTATCTATTTTTCTCTCCTCTTTCTCTATCTCTCTCTCCTCCCTCTCTCTTTCTCTCTCTACCCCTCTCCATCTCTGTCTCACTCTCAGACTTTTCTCAGTCACTGATTACATCAGTGCAGTGAGATAGGGTGCGTCAGAGAGACTCCCTCGCTCTCTCTCTTCTCTCTCCCTCCCTATTTCTCTCTCTCTATATATATATATATATCGCTCTCTCTCTCTGTCTCGCTCTCTCTCTCTGTACTCCTCTCCCTCTCTGTCTCACTCACTGACTTTCCTCAGTCACTGATTACATCAGTGCAGTGAGACAGGGTGCGTCAGCGGGACTCCCTCTCTCTCTCTCTCTCTCTCTCTCTCTCCCTCTCTCCCTTTCCCTCTCTTTCTCCTCCCTTTCTCTGTCTCCCTCTTCTCTCGCTCTCTCTCTCTCTGTCTCTCTGTAGTCCTCACCCTCTCTATCTCATTCACTGACTTTCCTCAGTCACTGATTACATCAGTACAGTGAGGCAGGGCGCGTCAGCGGTACTCCCTCTTTCTCACATGGGTGACCAGTTATTGAGAAAGGGCAGAGATAGCGATAAAAACGTAGTCATAGAACGTCACGACTGATACGTCCGATGCCCCGGAAGTGTTACATCTCAGAAACCCACTCTCATGAGAAACTGGGGGGATCCCAGGCCCTTGCTGGCAGTAACTGCTTGTAGGATGAATGGCAGGATTTTCCCCAGTGTATAACTGTGTTTCCACCCACTCGGTCACGAAAGAGGCAGCAGATCTCACACTCCTGCCCATCCAGCCCAAGTGCCCATTCCATCAGTGGCCTCTCTCCTTGGATCTGGTGACACGGGGGCAGGTTCACCAATGGCTTCATCGACCTGGGATGTCATGATTCAGTGCCTGGTACCCACACTGTGGGGGGGCTGTGGGACCTTTAGGGTCAGAAGATTGGGGGGAATATTTATTCCGTTACTTGTTATTGTTCACTTGGTTAAATTCACTCCCGGACTGAATACTCTTACTTAAGAGGGACCTTGTCAGCCAAGGGTTGAAGGCGGAGTGAATGTCAAATGCGAACAATAAAATCGTTGTTTCTTAAAGTTATTTTGACCATTCTAAATTGTCCACATGTCAAGGGATGTCTGAACTTATAAGTGAGTGAATATGATATCAGTTTAAAACAAAGGGGACTCTCTTGAGGTATTTAAAAGGGACGTTTTTCAAGAAGTAAAGAACAACTTCGGCGTTGCATGCTCAGGTGCTGAGGATCTCATACCTAAGAGGTGTCCAGCAGCTGCAGTCTCAGTTTTACCAACAGAGGAAAGGATATTTATTCTACCTCCTGTTTCAATTGAAAACAAGATGACAAAACTCTCTCAATAAAACCCTCTTAACAAAACCTTCTCAACAAAACCTTCTCAACAAAACCTCTCAACAAAACCCTCTTAGCAAAACCCTCTTAACAAAACCCTCTTAGCAAAACCCTCTTAACAAAACCCTCTAAAAAAAACCTCTTAACAAAACCCTCTCAAAAAAACCATCTTACAAAACCCTTAAAAAAACCTCTTAATAAAACTCTCTCACTAAAACCCTTCTAACAAAACCCTCTCATCAAAACCCTCTCAACAAAGCCCTCTCAATAAAACCGTCTTAACAACTCTCTCTTAACCAAACCCTCCCAACAAAACCCTCTCAACAAAACCCTCCCAACAAAACCCTCTAACTAAGCCCTATCCAAACCCAGCCTGAAGTGAGATGTTTGGAAAAGTACATCTTGTAAATCCACCTCCTTCCAAGTCCAGCAGGGAAAGAGGTGTCAGTGTCCAAAAATACAAAAAGAAATAGAGGTCCAAGCCCAGCATGGAAAGAGGTTTTGGTGTCAAAAAACTCAAAGTACTAAGGCCCATATTTCTACTTTTTTAACACCGCATTTCGTCATTTTTTCACGCAAAAGCGGCGCAAGCTTCCGAAATACAATTGTATTTTGCAAGTCTGCGCCAGTTTTGCGTCAAAAAGCGGCGCGAATGCGGTGCTAAAAAAGTATAAATATGGGCCTACAGGTCCAAGTGCAGCAAAGAAATAGGTGTTGGTGTCCAAAAATACTAAAGTACTGAGGGGCATATTTATACTCCGTTTGCGCCGGAATTGCGTCGTTTTTTTTGACGCAATTTCGACGCAAAACTAACTCCATATTTATACTTTGGCGTTAGACGCATCTAGCGCCAAAGTCCATGGAGTTAGCGTCATTTTTTAGCGTGGACACCTACTTTGCGTTAATGATATGCAAGGTAGGCGTTCCCGTCTGAAAAATCGACTCCGAGGCATGTGCGTCGGATTTATACTCCCGGGCAAAAATCACGCCCGGGAGTGGGCGGGTCAAAAAAAATGACATACGGCCGCTTTTGCGCCGTTTTTTAGCGCCTGCAAAAGGCAGGCGTTAAGGGACCTGTGGGCTCTGAAGGAGCCCAGAGGTGCCCTCCCATGCCCCCAGGGACCCCCCTGTCACCCTTGCCCACCCCAGGAGGACACCCAAGGCTGGAGGGACCCATCCCAGGGACATTAAGGTAAGTTCAGGTAAGTGTTTTTTTGAAAAAAAAATTGTGGCATAGGGGGGCCTGATTTGTGCCCCCCTACATGCCACTATGCCCAATGACCATGGCCAGGGGACAGAAGTCCCCTGGGCATGGCCATTGGGCAAGGGGGCATGACTCCTGTCTTTGCTGAGACAGGAGTCATTTCTATGGGGGTTGGGAGTGAAAAAAAAATGGCGCAAATCAGGTTGAGGCGGAAAAATTGCCTCAACCTGACTTGCCCCATTTCTTGACGCCCAAGCCCCATTTCCCCCTACGCCGGCGCTGCCTGGTGTACGTCGTTTTTTTTAACGCACACCAGACGGCGCCGGCGGCTAACGCCGGCTAACGGCATTCAATAAATACGGCGCCCGCATGGCGCTTCAGAATGGCGTCAGCCGGCGCTAAATTTTTTGACGCAAAACTGCGTTAGCGCAGTTTTGCGTCAAAAAGTATAAATATGGGCCTAAGGCCCATATTTATACTTTTTGACGCAAACCACCGCCGGCGCTGGTTTGCGTAAAACAATTTACTGCCGGCTAACGCCATTCCTACGCGCCAGGCGGGCGCCTTAATTAAGGATTGCCGTTAGCTGGCGCTGCGGGCTCGTCAGAGTAAAAAGAAATGACTCTAACCAGGCAGAGCTGGCATAGGGGAAAATGGGGGTTGTGCGTCAGAAAATGGTGCAAGTCACGTTAGAGTAAAAAATCATGGCTCAAACTGGACCTCTAAACTGGCACCATTTTTTGACGCACAACCCAGTGGAAATGACTCCTGTTTTAGCAAAGACAGGAGTCATGCCCCCTGCCCAACAGCCATGCCCAGGGGACTTTTGTCCCCTGGGCATGCCCATTAGGCACAGTGGCATGTAGGGGGGCCCAAGTTAGGCCCCCCATGCCACTAAAAGACATTTAAAAAAAATACTTACCTCAACTTACCTGTACTTACCTGGGATGGGTCCCCCCATCCATGGGTGTCCTCCAAGGGTGGGTGGGGGCGGCAGGGGGTGTCCAGGGGGCAGGAAAGGGCACCTGTGGACTGCTTCCATGGTCAGAGACCATGGACATGAGCCCACAGGTCCCTTAACGCCTGCCCTCACCCAGACGTTAAAAAACGGCACACATCAGGCTGGGTGCCATTTTTTAAGGCCCGCCCCCTCCTGCGCATCAAAATGACATGGGAATATAAATAAGGCGCACATGCCTTAAAGTCATTTTTTTGATGGGAACACCTGCCTTGCATGTCATTAACGCAAGGCGGTTTCCTGCATCCAGAAAATGACGCACATGGAGGAATTTAGACGTTCGCTGGGTCGGGCGTCATAATATAAATATGGTGCAAGGTTTGCGCCGAATGTGCGTCAAAATGTTTGACGCACATTCAGCACAAACAGAGTATAAATATGCCCCTAAAGGTCCAAGCTAAGCATGGAAAGAGATGTCAGTATTTAAAAATACTAAAGTACTAAAGGTCCAAGCCCAGCATGGAGAGAGGTGTCGGTGTAAAAAAATACTAAAATCCTAAAGGTCCAAGCTAAGCAGGGAAAGAAGTGTTGGCATTTAAAAATACTAAAATACTAAAGGTCCAGGCCCAGCATGGAAAGAGGTGTCAGTATTTAAAAATACTAAAGTACTAAAGGTCCAAGCCCAGCAGGGAGAGTGGTGTCGGTGTCAAAAAATACTAAAATCCTAAAGGTCCAAGCTAAGCAGGGAAAGAAGTGTTGGCATTTAAAAATACTAAAATACTAAAGGTCCAAGCCCAGCATGGAAAGAGGTGTCAGTATTTAAAAATACTAAAGTACTAAAGGTCCAAGCCCAGCAGGGAGAGTGGTGTCGGTGTCAAAAAATCCTAAAGTCCTAAAGGTCCAAGCCCAGCAGGGAGAACCCTAATATAGTCCTTAAGTCCTCATCTCAGTATGAGGCAGGAGAAAACAGTGGTCTGCTGGGGAGGCAAGCCTTATACCACCCAGACTTGGTGCTCAGGCTTTCCATTTCATCCTTTCCCGTTGTTTCCCGTCTCATGGAGATCTCATTAGTAGTCCATGGGAAGAATACCAGAAGGACAAAGAGTAATGAAAATTACCTGTAAGTAATTTGGCCATTAAGTTGGCTTTGATAACTTTTAATATGTGGAGGACAAAGGGGCCATATGACATTCTGGCTATGTTAAGAATGGAGTATGTGAGAAATTAACATAGGCCCATATTTATACTTTTTTAGCGCCGCATTTGCGTCATTTTTTTAGGCAAAAGAGGCCCAAACTGGCAAAATACAATTGTATTTTGTAAGTTTGCGCCTCTTTTGCATCAAAAAGCTGCGCAAGTGCGGCGCTAAAAAAGTATAAATATGGGCCATAGTTTTTTCATTGGTTTCTAACAAAGCATTTAGATATCCAAAGCGTCGGTGGATTGCTTTACAGAGAACATTTTTATTGTAGCCCGATCATTGAAAGGTCGGGCGGAGTATCTAAACATTTTGGTGTGTGAGGTATGAGTAAAAATGACCAGACTGCAAACACCAGGATCTCATGAGGAGGGGGGTGGGAGGGTGGGCCCCTCTATTTTACACCAGGATGTCATGAGAAGATAGGGTGGGCCCCTCCAACTCACACCAGGACATCATGGGGAGGTATGGAGACACCCCTACTGTAGTGAACCCATTTTAGTTTCCCACTGGGACACAAGAGTCAGCTTAGCCTTTGGCTTGGAGGCCTGTTGCCTCCGTCACCCAGTGACCTTTTACCTACTTATTCCATTTATTTTATTATTTGTTTTAGCTTGCTGCCACTGCTTACATTTTATAAGAAATGTTTTGATTTTCATTATCAATGCCATTCTGTGAAGGCGTCATTATCGGCCTCACTATAACTGATACACGTATGTATTGTCATAATTTCCCTTTCTCACGTGTGACAGGAACATCACGCGCACTTGTTAGGGATGGTTTATGCAGTTGCTGACATAAGTCTACCACTTTATCAGGTGCTTAGGAACATACTGGCGTCAGGGGTCCTACATGATCTATATAAATACACGTCACAGACAAGGTCGTTAGCGGGGTTCATCCACATGCCGTCTATGCTACACGTGACCTCGCTGCAGAACGCAGCCTTTGTGTCCCCACGGAGTCTGACCTAGACACCTCATTGCAAGGTAACGAGGGATTGGTGGCGCTTCTCATGGACATGATACTGGCATATTGGGTTTATCACACCTAGCTCTCGTTAGGGGAGAGATTAGGCTTTCTTGGCAAGAAATTTTATATCTCATGTTTATTATAAGATGGTGGGGGGTGTTATGTTCACAACTCTCATCTTCACAATTCTGCTTTTATTATTATTCAGTATCCTAATCATTGCAGCGCATGCATTTTACCGTAGATTGCAGTCTATTCAATAAATATATTGAATACTCGCCTGCATCTCCTTCATTGCCTATATGTGTATGAGACTGCTAATGAAAGAAAAGGGTAACTTCTGTTCCACCACAACTTCCCCGAGAGGGCTCATCTAGAGTCCATGCGTATGGCTGCCAGAAATCCCCTTTGCTGTCTGAGTTTTGGTGAGGTACTGCTTGTGATCCGGGAGGGTTGGGCTGAGAGTTGTAACTTGTTGTAGGAGTGACTCTGTCGCCTACAAACAGAAGTGCTGTCATCCCTAAACCAGCAGTCTCGCTTAGGAGCGAGAGTCCAACTACTCCCACCAGGATCTCATGAGGAGAGAGGGTGACACGATACATCTCAAACAAGGATGCCATGAGATTGTTTTGTGGAGGTACGGCAGAACCATGCATCTCAACCCAGTATGTCATGGAAGGTAGGGTCTTACCATGCATCTCAAACCAGTATGTCATGTGAGGTAGGGTGGTACCATGCATCTCAAACCAGTATGTTATGGGAGGTTGGGTGGTACATGCATCCCAAACCAGTATGTCATGAGGAGGTAGGGTGGTACATGCATCCCAAACCAGTATGTCATTAGAAGGTAGGGTGGTACATGCATCCCAAACCAGTATGTCATAAGGAGGTAGGGTCTTACCATGCATGTCAACCCAGTATGTCATGAGGAGGTAGGGTGGCACCACACATCACAAACCAGTATGTCATGAGAGTTTGGGTTTACCATGAATCTTAAATAAGTGTCATGAGAGGTAGCGTGGCGCCATGCATCTCAAACCAGTATGGCATGAGCAGGAAGGGTGGTACCATGCATTCTAAACCAGTATGTAATGAGCAGGAAGGGTGGTACATGCATCTCCAATCAGTACATTAGAGGAGGTAGGATGGTACAATGCTTCTCAAACCAGTACATCATGAGGAGGTAGGGTGGTAACATGCATCCCAAGCCAGTATGTCATGAGCAGGTAGTACCATGCATCTCAAACCAGTGTGTTATGAGGGGGTCGGGTGGTACATGCAACTCAAATCAGTACATCAGGATGAGATAGGGTTGTACCATGCATCTCAAACCAGTATGCCATGAGGAGGAAGGGTGGTACATGCATCTCAAACCAGTACATAATGAGAAGGTAGGGTGGTACCATGCTTCTCAAACCAGTACATCATGAGGAGGTAGGGTGGTACCATGCATCCCAAGCAAGTATGGCATGAGCAGCTAGGGTGGTCCCATACATCCCAAACCAGTGTGTTATGAGGGGGTAGGGCGGTACATGCTCTCAAACCAGCACATCATGAGGAGGTAGGGTGGTACCATGCATCTCAAACCAGTACATCATGAGGAGGTAGGGTGGTACCATGCATCTCAAATCAGCACATCATGAGGAGGTAGGGTGGCACCATGCATTCTAAACCAGTTTGTCATGACCAGGTAGGGTGGTACCATGTATCTCAAACCATTATATCATGAGTAGGTAAGGTGGCTACATGCATCTCATACCATTACATCATGAGGAGGTAGGGTGGTACATGCATCTCAAACCAGTGTGTTATGAGGGGGTAGGTTGGTACCATGTACCAACACTTTGTACCAGTGCTTTTTTCATTGCGTCATATCTTACAGTCATTTGCCCAGGATCACACACATCTTAGGGGTGAAGTGTGAAGGTGGTATTTGAACTTAGGCATTCCATGGGATGATCTTCTCTTGTCCTACCGGCGTGATGCAGCTGTGAAATGACTATTTGTCACTATACATATGTTTGCCCAGTAATTCTGCCCTCCCTTCTCAGTTTCTTCCGTTTGTAGTTTTTAAGATTTTTTTTTACAGATATACAATCAACATTATGCAAACTGTGGCTGCCGAGTCACACAACTCATATCTGTGCAGCTGCAACTGTGCAACAACATTCTGACTGACTGACTGGTGCAAAATCATGTATGTGGCAGGACTACATATCAAAAAGATGCTGGATGTGGTGGTGGGGCTAGAAATCAGGAAGATGCTGGATGTGGTGGTGGGGCTAGACATCAGGAAGATGCTGGATGTGGTGGTGGGGCAAGACATCAGGAAGATACTGGATGTGGGGGCAGGGCTAAATATCATGAAGATCCTGGAGGTGGGGGCAGGGCTAGATATCAGGAAGATGTTGGGTATGGGGGTGGGGCTAGATATCAGGAAGATACTGGATGTGGGGGCAGGGCTAGATATCAGTAAGATGCCGGGTGTGGTGGTGGGGCTAGATATAAGGAAGATACTGGATGTGGAGGCAGGGCTAGATATCAGGAAAATGATGGATGTGGTGGTGGGGCTAGATATCAGGAAGATGCTGGATGTTGAGGCAGGGCTAGATATCAGGAAGATGCTGGATGTGGTGGTGAGGCTAGATATCAGGAAAATGCTGGATGTGGAGGCAGGGCTAGACATCAGGAAGATGCTTGATGTGGAGGCAGGGCTAGATATCAGGAAGATGCGCGATGTGGTGGTGGGGCTAGATATCAGGAAGATGCTGGATGTGGAGGCAGGGCTAGCTTTCAGGAAGATGCTGGGTGTGGAGGCAGGGCTAGATTTCACGAAGATGTTGGATGTGGTGGTGGGGCTCGATATCAGGAAGATACTGGATGTGGGGGCAGGGCTAGATATCAGGAAGATGCTGGATGTGGTGGTGGGGCTAGATATAAGGAAGATACTGGATGTGGAGGCAGGGCTAGATATCAGGAAGATGCTAGATGTGGTGGTGGGGCTAGATATCAGGAAGATGCTGGATGTGGTGGTGGGGCTAGACATCAGGAAGATACTGGATGTGGGGGCAGGGCTAAATATCAGGAAGGTCCTGGATGTGGGGGCAGGGCTAAATATCAGGAAGATGTTGGGTGTGGTGATGGGGCTAGATATCAGGAAGATACTGATGTGGGGGCAGGGCCAGATATCAGGAAGATGCTGGATGTGGTGGTGCGGCTAGATATAAGAAAGATACTGGATGTGGAGGCAGGGCTAGATATCAGGAAGATGCTGGATGTGGTGGTGAGGCTAGATATCAGGAAAATGCTGGATGTGGAGGCAGGGATAGACATCAGGAAGATGCTGGATGTGGAGGCAGGGCTAGATATCAGGAAGATGCTGGATGTGGTGGTGGGGCTAGATATCAGGAAGATGCTGGATGTGGAGGCAGGCTAGCTTTCAGGAAGATGCTGGATGTGGAGACAGGGCTAGATATCACGAAGATGTTGGATGTGGTGGTGGGGCTAGATAGCAGGAAGATACTGGATATGGAGGCAGGGCTAGATATCAGGAAGATGCTGGATGTGGTGGTGGGGCTAGATATCAGGAAGATACTGGATGTGGAGGCAGGACTAGATATCAGGAAGATGCTGGATGTGGTGGTGGGGCTAGATATCAGGAAGATGCTGGATGTGGTGGTGGTACTAGATATCAGGAAGATACTGGATGTGGGGGCAGGGCTAGATATTAGGAAGATACTGGATGTGGGGGCAGGGCTAGATATCAGGAAGATGTTGGATGTGGTGGTGGGGCTAGATAGCAGGAAGATACTGGATGTGGTGGTGGGGCTAGATATTAGGAAGATACTGGATGTGGTGGTGGGGCTAGATATCAGGAATATACTGGATGTGGGGGCACAGCTACATATCAGGAAGATACTGGATATGGAGGCAGGGCTAGATATCAGGAAGATGCTGGATATGGTGTTGGGGCTAGATATCAGGACGATGCTGGATGTGGAGGCAGGGCTAGATATCAGGAAGATGCTGGATGTGGTGGTGGGGCTAGATGTCAGGAAGATGTTGGATGTGGGGGCACCGCTACATATCAGGAAGATACTGGATGTGGAGGCAGGGCTAGATATCAGGAAGATACTGGATGTGGAGGCAGGGCTAGATATCAGGAAGATGCTGGATGTGGTGGTGAGGCTAGATATCAGGAATATACTGGATGTGGGGGCACGGCTACATATCAGGAAGATACTGGATGTAGAGGCAGGGCTAGATATCAGGAAGATGCTGGGTGTGGTGGTGAGCCTAGATATCAGGAAGATACTGGATATGGGGGCAGGGCTAGATATAAGGAAGAGACTGGATGTGGTGGTGAGGCTAGATATCAGGAAGATACTGGATGTGGGGGCAGGGCTAGATATCAGGAAGATGCTGGATGTGGTGGTGGGGCTAGATATCAGGAAGATGCTGGATGTGGAGGCAGGGCTATATATCAGGAAAATACTGGATGTGGAGGCAGGGCTAGATATCAGGAAGATGCTGGATGTGGTGGTGAGGCTAGATATCAGGAAGATGCTGGATGTGGAGGCAGGGCTAGATATCAGGAAGATGCTGGATGTGGTGGTGGGGCTAGATATCAGGAAGATGCTGGATGTGGAGGCAGGGCTAGCTTTCAGGAAGATGCTGGATGTGGAGGCATGGCTAGATATCACGAAGATGTTGGATGTGGTGGTGGGGCTAGATATCAGGAAGATACTGGATGTGGGTGCAGGGCTAGATATCAGGAAGATGCTGGATGTGGTGGTGGGGCTAGATATCAGGAAGATGCTGGATGTGGTGGTGGGGCTAGATATCAGGAAGATACTGGATGTGGTGGTGGGGTTAGATATCAGGAATATACTGGATGTGGGGGCGCGGCTACATATCAGGAAGATACTGGATATGGAGGCAGGGCTAGATATCAGGAAGATGCTGGATGTGGAGGCAGGGATAGATATCAGGAAGATGCTGGATGTGGTGGTGAGGCTAGATATCAGGAATATACTGGATGTGGGGCAGGGCTACATATCAGGAAGATACTGGATTTGGAGGCAGGGCTAGATATCAGGAAGATGCTGGGTGTGGTGGAGAGGCTAGATATCAGGAAGATACTGGATGTGGGGGCAGGGCTAGATATCAGGAAGATGCTGGATGTGGTGGTGGGGCTAGATATACGGAAGATACTGGATGTGGAGGCAGGGCTAGATATCAGGAAGATGCTGGATGTGGTGGTGGGGCTAGATATCAGGAAGATGCTGGATGTGGTGATGGGGCTAGATATCAGGAAGATACTGGATGTGGTGGTGGGGTTAGATATCAGGAATATACTGGATGTGGGGGCGCGGCTACATATCAGGAAGATACTGGATATGGAGGCAGGGCTAGATATCAGGAAGATGCTGGATGTGGTGTTGGGGCTAGATATCAGGAAGATGCTGGATGTGGAGGCAGGGCTAGATATCAGGAAGATGCTGGATGTGGGGGCACGGCTACATATCAGGAAGATACTGGATGTGGAGGCAGGGCTAGATATCAGGAAGATGCTGGATGTGAAGGCAGGGCTAGATATCAGGAAGATGCTGGATGTGGTGGTGAGGCTACATATCAGGAATATACTGGATGTGGGGCAGGGCTACATATCAGGAAGATACTGGATGTGGAGGCAGGGCTAGATATCAGGAAGATGCTGGGTGTGGTGGAGAGGCTAGATATCAGGAAGATACTGGATGTGGGGGCAGGGCTAGATATCAGGAAGATGCTGGATGTGGTGGTAAGGCTAGATATCAGGAAGCTACTGGATGTGGGGGCATGGCTAGATATCAGGAAGATGCTGGATGTGGCGTGAGGCTAGATATCCGGAAGATACTGGATGTGGGGGCAGGGCTAGATATCCGGAAGATGCTGGATGTAGTGGTGGGGCTAGATATCAGGAAGATGCTGGATGTGGTGGTGGGGCTAGACATCAGGAAGATACTGGATGTGGGGGCAGGGCTAAATATCAGGAAGATCCTGGATGTGGGGGCAGGGCTAGATATCAGGAAGATGTTGGGTATGGGGGTGGGGCTAGATATCAGGAAGATACTGGATGTGGGGGCAGGGCTAGATGTCAGGAAGATGCCGGGTGTGGTGGTGGGGCTAGATATAAGGAAGATACTGGATGTGGAGGCAGGGCTAGATATCAGGAAAATGATGGATGTGGTGGTGGGGCTAGATATCAGGAAGATGCTGGATGTTGAGGCAGGGCTAGATATCAGGAAGATGCTGGATGTGGTGGTGAGGCTAGATATCAGGAAAATGCTGGATGTGGAGGCAGGGCTAGACATCAGGAAGATGCTTGATGTGGAGGCAGGGCTAGATATCAGGAAGATGCGCAATGTGGTGGTGGGGCTAGATATCAGGAAGATGCTGGATGTGGAGGCAGGGCTAGCTTTCACGAAGATGCTGGGTGTGGAGGCAGGGCTAGATTTCACGAAGATGTTGGATGTGGTGGTGGGGCTCGATATCAGGAAGATACTGGATGTGGGGGCAGGGCTAGATATCAGGAAGATGCTGGATGTGGTCTTGGGGCTAGATATAAGGAAGATACTGGATGTGGAGGCAGGGCTAGATATCAGGAAGATGCTGGATGTGGTGGTGGGGCTAGATAGCAGGAAGATACTGGATGTGGTGGTGGGGCTAGATATTAGGAAGATACTGGATGTGGTGGTGGGGCTAGATATCAGGAATATACTGGATGTGGGGGCACGGCTACATATCAGGAAGATACTGGATATGGAGGCAGGGCTAGATATCAGGAAGATGCTGGATATGGTGTTGGGGCTAGATATCAGGACGATGCTGGATGTGGAGGCAGGGCTAGATATCAGGAAGATGCTGGATGTGGTGGTGGGGCTAGATGTCAGGAAGATGTTGGATGTGGGGGCACCGCTACATATCAGGAAGATACTGGATGTGGAGGCAGGGCTAGATATCAGGAAGATACTGGATGTGGAGGCAGGGCTAGATATCAGGAAGATGCTGGATGTGGTGGTGAGGCTAGATATCAGGAATATACTGGATGTGGGGGCACGGCTACATATCAGGAAGATACTGGATGTAGAGGCAGGGCTAGATATCAGGAAGATGCTGGGTGTGGTGGTGAGCCTAGATATCAGGAAGATACTGGATATGGGGGCAGGGCTAGATATAAGGAAGAGACTGGATGTGGTGGTGAGGCTAGATATCAGGAAGATACTGGATGTGGGGGCAGGGCTAGATATCAGGAAGATGCTGGATGTGGTGGTGGGGCTAGATATCAGGAAGATGCTGGATGTGGAGGCAGGGCTATATATCAGGAAAATACTGGATGTGGAGGCAGGGCTAGATATCAGGAAGATGCTGGATGTGGTGGTGAGGCTAGATATCAGGAAGATGCTGGATGTGGAGGCAGGGCTAGATATCAGGAAGATGCTGGATGTGGTGGTGGGGCTAGATATCAGGAAGATGCTGGATGTGGAGGCAGGGCTAGCTTTCAGGAAGATGCTGGATGTGGAGGCATGGCTAGATATCACGAAGATGTTGGATGTGGTGGTGGGGCTAGATATCAGGAAGATACTGGATGTGGGTGCAGGGCTAGATATCAGGAAGATGCTGGATGTGGTGGTGGGGCTAGATATCAGGAAGATGCTGGATGTGGTGGTGGGGCTAGATATCAGGAAGATACTGGATGTGGTGGTGGGGTTAGATATCAGGAATATACTGGATGTGGGGGCGCGGCTACATATCAGGAAGATACTGGATATGGAGGCAGGGCTAGATATCAGGAAGATGCTGGATGTGGAGGCAGGGATAGATATCAGGAAGATGCTGGATGTGGTGGTGAGGCTAGATATCAGGAATATACTGGATGTGGGGCAGGGCTACATATCAGGAAGATACTGGATTTGGAGGCAGGGCTAGATATCAGGAAGATGCTGGGTGTGGTGGAGAGGCTAGATATCAGGAAGATACTGGATGTGGGGGCAGGGCTAGATATCAGGAAGATGCTGGATGTGGTGGTGGGGCTAGATATACGGAAGATACTGGATGTGGAGGCAGGGCTAGATATCAGGAAGATGCTGGATGTGGTGGTGGGGCTAGATATCAGGAAGATGCTGGATGTGGTGATGGGGCTAGATATCAGGAAGATACTGGATGTGGTGGTAGGGTTAGATATCAGGAATATACTGGATGTGGGGGCGCGGCTACATATCAGGAAGATACTGGATATGGAGGCAGGGCTAGATATCAGGAAGATGCTGGATGTGGTGTTGGGGCTAGATATCAGGAAGATGCTGGATGTGGAGGCAGGGCTAGATATCAGGAAGATGCTGGATGTGGGGGCACGGCTACATATCAGGAAGATACTGGATGTGGAGGCAGGGCTAGATATCAGGAAGATGCTGGATGTGAAGGCAGGGCTAGATATCAGGAAGATGCTGGATGTGGTGGTGAGGCTAGATATCAGGAATATACTGGATGTGGGGCAGGGCTACATATCAGGAAGATACTGGATGTGGAGGCAGGGCTAGATATCAGGAAGATGCTGGGTGTGGTGGAGAGGCTAGATATCAGGAAGATACTGGATGTGGGGGCAGGGCTAGATATCAGGAAGATGCTGGATGTGGTGGTAAGGCTAGATATCAGGAAGCTACTGGATGTGGGGGCATGGCTAGATATCAGGAAGATGCTGGATGTGGCGTGAGGCTAGATATCCGGAAGATACTGGATGTGGGGGCAGGGCTAGATATCCGGAAGATGCTGGATGTAGTGGTGGGGCTAGATATCAGGAAGATGCTGGATGTGGTGGTGGGGCTAGACATCAGGAAGATACTGGATGTGGGGGCAGGGCTAAATATCAGGAAGATCCTGGATGTGGGGGCAGGGCTAGATATCAGGAAGATGTTGGGTATGGGGGTGGGGCTAGATATCAGGAAGATACTGGATGTGGGGGCAGGGCTAGATGTCAGGAAGATGCCGGGTGTGGTGGTGGGGCTAGATATAAGGAAGATACTGGATGTGGAGGCAGGGCTAGATATCAGGAAAATGATGGATGTGGTGGTGGGGCTAGATATCAGGAAGATGCTGGATGTTGAGGCAGGGCTAGATATCAGGAAGATGCTGGATGTGGTGGTGAGGCTAGATATCAGGAAAATGCTGGATGTGGAGGCAGGGCTAGACATCAGGAAGATGCTTGATGTGGAGGCAGGGCTAGATATCAGGAAGATGCGCGATGTGGTGGTGGGGCTAGATATCAGGAAGATGCTGGATGTGGAGGCAGGGCTAGCTTTCACGAAGATGCTGGGTGTGGAGGCAGGGCTAGATTTCACGAAGATGTTGGATGTGGTGGTGGGGCTCGATATCAGGAAGATACTGGATGTGGGGGCAGGGCTAGATATCAGGAAGATGCTGGATGTGGTGGTGGGGCTAGATATAAGGAAGATACTGGATGTGGAGGCAGGGCTAGATATCAGGAAGATGCTGGATGTGGTGGTGGGGCTAGATATCAGGAAGATGCTGGATGTGGTGGTGGGGCTAGACATCAGGAAGATACTGGATGTGGGGGCAGGGCTAAATATCAGGAAGGTCCTGGATGTGGGGGCAGGGCTAGATATCAGGAAGATGTTGGGTGTGGTGATGGGGCTAGATATCAGGAAGATACTGATGTGGGGGCAGGGCTAGATATCAGGAAGATGCTGGATGTGGTGGTGGGGCTAGATATAAGAAAGATACTGGATGTGGAGGCAGGGCTAGATATCAGGAAGATGCTGGATGTGGTGGTGAGGCTAGATATCAGGAAAATGCTGGATGTGGAGGCAGGGATAGACATCAGGAAGATGCTGGATGTGGAGGCAGGGCTAGATATCAGGAAGATGCTGGATGTGGTGGTGGGGCTAGATATCAGGAAGATGCTGGATGTGGAGGCAGGCTAGCTTTCAGGAAGATGCTGGATGTGGAGACAGGGCTAGATATCACGAAGATGTTGGATGTGGTGGTGGGGCTAGATAGCAGGAAGATACTGGATGTGGAGGCAGGGCTAGATATCAGGAAGATGCTGGATGTGGTGGTGGGGCTAGATATCAGGAAGATACTGGATGTGGAGGCAGGGCTAGATATCAGGAAGATGCTGGATGTGGTGGTGGGGCTAGATATCAGGAAGATACTGGATGTGGAGGCAGGACTAGATATCAGGAAGATGCTGGATGTGGTGGTGGGGCTAGATATCAGGAAGATGCTGGATGTGGTGGTGGTACTAGATATCAGGAAGATACTGGATGTGGGGGCAGGGCTAGATATTAGGAAGATACTGGATGTGGGGGCAGGGCAAGATATCAGGAAGATGTTGGATGTGGTGGTGGGGCTAGATAGCAGGAAGATACTGGATGTGGTGGTGGGGCTAGATATTAGGAAGATACTGGATGTGGTGGTGGGGCTAGATATCAGGAATATACTGGATGTGGGGGCACGGCTACATATCAGGAAGACACTGGATATGGAGGCAGGGCTAGATATCAGGAAGATGCTGGATATGGTGTTGGGGCTAGATATCAGGACGATGCTGGATGTGGAGGCAGGGCTAGATATCAGGAAGATGCTGGATGTGGTAGTGGGGCTAGATGTCAGGAAGATGTTGGATGTGGGGGCACGGCTACATATCAGGAAGATACTGGATGTGGAGGCAGGGCTAGATATCAGGAAGATGCTGGATGTGGAGGCAGGGCTAGATATCAGGAAGATGCTGGATGTGGTGGTGAGGCTAGATATCAGGAATATACTGGATGTGGGGGCACGGCTACATATCAGGAAGATACTGGATGAAGAGGCAGGGCTAGATATCAGGAAGATGCTGGGTGTGGTGGTGAGCCTAGATATCAGGAAGACACTGGATATGGGGGCAGGGCTAGATATAAGGAAGAGGCTGGATGTGGTGGTGAGGCTAGATATCAGGAAGATACTGGATGTGGGGGCAGGGCTAGATATCAGGAAGATGCTGGATGTGGTGGTGGGGCTAGATATCAGGAAGATGCTGGATGTGGAGGCAGGGCTATATATCAGGAAGATGCTGGATGTGGAGGCAGGGCTAGATATCAGGAAGATGCTGGATGTGGTGGTGAGGCTAGATATCAGGAAGATGCTGGATGTGGAGGCAGGGCTAGATAACAGGAAGATGCTGGATGTGGTGGTGGGGCTAGATATCAGGAAGATGCTGGATGTGGAGGCAGGGCTAGCTTTCAGGAAGATGCTGGATGTGGAGGCATGGCTAGATATCACGAAGATGTTGGATGTGGTGGTGGGGCTAGATATCAGGAAGATACTGGATGTGGGTGCAGGGCTAGATATCAGGAAGATGCTGGATGTGGTGGTGGGGCTAGATATCAGGAAGATGCTGGATGTGGTGGTGGGGCTAGATATCAGGAAGATACTGGATGTGGTGATGGGGTTAGATATCAGGAATATACTGGATGTGGGGGCGCGGCTACATATCAGGAAGATACTGGATATGGAGGCAGGGCTAGATATCAGGAAGATGCTGGATGTGGAGGCAGGGCTAGATATCAGGAAGATGCTGGATGTGGTGGTGAGGCTAGATATCAGGAATATACTGGATGTGGGGCAGGGCTACATATCAGGAAGATACTGTAGGTGGAGGCAGGGCTAGATATCAGGAAGATGCTGGGTGTGGTGGAGAGGCTAGATATCAGGAAGATACTAGATGTGGGGGCAGGGCTAGATATCAGGAAGATGCTGGATGTGGTGGTGGGGCTAGATATAAGGAAGATACTGGATGTGGAGGCAGGGCTAGATATCAGGAAGATGCTGGATGTGGTGGTGGGGCTAGATATCAGGAAGATGCTGGATGTGGTGGTGGGGCTAGATATCAGGAAGATACTGGATGTGGTGGTGGGGTTAGATATCAGGAATATACTGGATGTGGGGGCGCGGCTACATATCAGGAAGATACTGGATATGGAGGCAGGGCTAGATATCAGGAAGATGCTGGATGTGGTGTTGGGGCTAGATATCAGGAAGATGCTGGATGTGGAGGCAGGGCTAGATATCAGGAAGATGCTGGATGTGGGGGCACAGCTACATATCAGGAAGATACTGGATATGGAGGCAGGGCTAGATATCAGGAAGATGCTGGATGTGGTGTTGGGGCTAGATATCAGGAAGATACTGGATGTGGAGGCAGGGCTAGATATCAGGAAGATGCTGGATGTGGTGGTGAGGCTAGATATCAGGAATATACTGGATGTGGGGGCACGGCTACATATCAGGAAGATACTGGATGTAGAGGCAGGGCTAGATATCAGGAAGATGCTGGGTGTGGTGGAGAGGCTAGATATCAGGAAGATACTGGATGTGGGGGCAGGGCTAGATATCAGGAAGATGCTGGATGTGGTGGTAAGGCTAGATATCAGGAAGCTACTGGATGTGGGGGCATGGCTAGATATCAGGAAGATGCTGGATGTGGTGGTAAGGCTAGATATCAGGAAGCTACTGGATGTGGGGGCATGGCTAGATATCAGGAAGATACTGGATGTGGGGGCAGGGCTAGATATCCGGAAGATGCTGGATGTAGTGGTGGGGCTAGATATCAGGAAGATGCTGGATGTGGGAGCAGGGCTAGATATCAGGAAGCTGCTAGGATGTGGGAGCAGGGATAGATATCAGGAAGATGCTGGATGTGGAGGTGAGGCTAGACACAAGGAAGATGCTAGGATGTAGGGGCAGGGCTAGATAACAGGAAGATGCTGGATATGGGGGCAGGGCTACACATTAGGTAGATGCTAGGATGTGGGGACAGAGCTAGATGCCAGGAAGATGCTGTGATGTGGGGGTGGGGCTAGACATTAGGAAGATGCTGTGGTGTGGGGGTGGGTCTAGATATCGGGAAGATGCTGGATGTGGGGGCAGGTCTAGATATCAGGAAGATGCTAGATGTGGAGGCAGGGATAGTTATTAGGACGATGCTGCATGTGGGGGCACAGCTACACATCAGGTAGATGCTAGGATGTGGGGACAGAGCTAGATGCCAGAAAGATGCTGATATGTGGGGGTGGGGCTACACATCAGGTAGATGCTAAGATGCGGGGACAGAGCTAGACACCAGGAAGATGCTGTGATGTGGGGGTGGGGCTAGACATCAGAAAGATGCTGTGATGTGGGGGGTGAGGCTAGATATCAGGAAGATGCTAGATATGGGGCAGGGTAGATATCAGGAAGATGCTGGATGTGGGGGCAGGGCTACACATCAGGTAGATGCTAGGATGTAGGGACAGAGCTACATGCCAGGAAGATGCTGTGATGTGGGGGTGGGTCTAGACATCAGGAAGATGCTGTGATGTGGGGGCAGGATAGATATCAGGAAGATGCTGGATGTGGGGGCAGGGCTAGATATCAGGAAGATGCTGGATGTGGTGGTGGGGCTAGATATCAGGAAGATACTGGATGTGGTGGTGGTGGGGCTAGATATCAGAATTAAACTGGATGTGGGGGCACGGCTACATATCAGGAAGATACTGGATGTGGAGGCAGGGCTAGATATCAGGAAGATGCTGGATGTGGTGTTGGGGCTAGATATCAGGAAGATACTGGATGTGGAAGCAGGGCTAGATATCACGAAGATACTGGATGTGGAGGCAGGGCTAGATATCAGGAAGATGCTGGATGTGGTGGTTTTTCTAGATATCAGGAATATACTGGATGTGGGGGCACGGCTACATATCAGGAAGATACTGGATGTGGAGGCAGTGCTAGATATCAGGAAGATGCTGGGTGTGATGGTGAGGCTAGATATCAGGAAGATACTGGATGTGGGGGCAGGGCTAGATATCAGGAAGATGCTGGATGTGGTGGTGGGGCTAGATATCAGGAAGATGCTGGATGTGGAGGCAGGGCTAGATATCAGGAAGATGCTGGATGTGGTGGTGAGCCTACATATCAGGAAGCTACTGGATGTGGGGGCAGGGCTAGATATCAGGAAGATGCTGGATGTGGTGTGAGGCTAGATATCAGGAAGATACTGGATGTGGGGGCAGGGCTAGATATCAGGAAGATGCTGGATGTGGTGGTGGGGCTAGATATCAGGAAGATGCTGGATGTGGTGGTGGGGCTAGATATCAGGAAGATGCTGGATGTGGGAGCAGGGCTAGATATCAGGAAGCTGCTAGGATGTGGGAGCAGGGATAGATATCAGGAAGATGCTGGATGTGGAGGTGAGGCTAGACACCAGGAAGATGCTAGGATGTGGGGGCAGGGCTAGATAGCAGGAAGATGCTGGATATTGGGGCAGGGCTACACATCAGGTAGATGCTAGGATGTGGGGACAGAGCTAGATGCCAGGAAGATGCTGTGATGTAGGGGTGGGGCTAGACATTAGGAAGATGCTGTGGTGTGGGGCTAGATATCGGGAAGATGCTGGATGTGGGGGCAGGGCTATATATCAGGAAGATGCTGGATGTGGGGGCAGGGCTAGATATCAGGAAGACACTGGATGTGGGGCAGGGCTAGATATCAGGAAGATACTGGAAGCGGGGGCAGGGCTAGATATCAGGAAGATGCTGGATGTGGTGGTGGGGCTAGATATCAGGAAGAAACTGGATGTGGTGGTGGGGCTAGATATCAGGAATAAACTGGATGTGGGGGCACGGCCACATATCAGGAAGATACTGGATGTGGAGGCAGGGCTAGATATCAGGAAGATGCTGGATGTGGAGGCAGGGCTAGATATCAGGAAGATACTGGATGTGGTGGTGGGGCTAGATATCAGGAAGATGCTGGATGTGGGGGCACAGCTACATATCAGGAAGATACTGGATGTGGAGGCAGGGCTAGATATCATGAAGATGCTGGATGTGGTGGTGAGGCTAGATATCAGGAATATACTGGATGTGGGGGCACGGCTACATATCAGTAGATACTGGATGTGGAGGCAGGGCTAGATATCAGGAAGATGCTGGATGTGGTGGTGGTACTAGATATCAGGAAGATACTGGATGTGGGGGCAGGGCTAGATATTAGGAAGATACTGGATGTGGGGGCAGGGCTAGATATCAGGAAGATGTTGGATGTGGTGGTGGGGCTAGATAGCAGGAAGATACTGGATGTGGTGGTGGGGCTAGATATTAGGAAGATACTGGATGTGGTGGTGGGGCTAGATATCAGGAATATACTGGATGTGGGGGCACGGCTACATATCAGGAAGATACTGGATATGGAGGCAGGGCTAGATATCAGGAAGATGCTGGATATGGTGTTGGGGCTAGATATCAGGACGATGCTGGATGTGGAGGCAGGGCTAGATATCAGGAAGATGCTGGATGTGGTGGTGGGGCTAGATGTCAGGAAGATGTTGGATGTGGGGGCACGGCTACATATCAGGAAGATACTGGATGTGGAGGCAGGGCTAGATATCAGGAAGATGCTGGATGTGGAGGCAGGGCTAGATATCAGGAAGATGCTGGATGTGGTGGTGAGGCTAGATATCAGGAATATACTGGATGTGGGGGCACGGCTACATATCAGGAAGATACTGGATGAAGAGGCAGGGCTAGATATCAGGAAGATGCTGGGTGTGGTGGTGAGCCTAGATATCAGGAAGACACTGGATATGGGGGCAGGGCTAGATATAAGGAAGAGGCTGGATGTGGTGGTGAGGCTAGATATCAGGAAGATACTGGATGTGGGGGCAGGGCTAGATATCAGGAAGATGCTGGATGTGGGGGCACGGCCACATATCAGGAAGATACTGGATGTGGAGGCAGGGCTAGATATCAGGAAGATGCTGGATGTGGAGGCAGGGCTAGATATCAGGAAGATACTGGATGTGGTGGTGGGGCTAGATATCAGGAAGATGCTGGATGTGGGGGCACAGCTACATATCAGGAAGATACTGGATGTGGAGGCAGGGCTAGATATCATGAAGATGCTGGATGTGGTGGTGAGGCTAGATATCAGGAATATACTGGATGTGGGGGCACGGCTACATATCAGTAGATACTGGATGTGGAGGCAGGGCTAGATATCAGGAAGATGCTGGATGTGGTGGTGGTACTAGATATCAGGAAGATACTGGATGTGGGGGCAGGGCTAGATATTAGGAAGATACTGGATGTGGGGGCAGGGCTAGATATCAGGAAGATGTTGGATGTGGTGGTGGGGCTAGATAGCAGGAAGATACTGGATGTGGTGGTGGGGCTAGATATTAGGAAGATACTGGATGTGGTGGTGGGGCTAGATATCAGGAATATACTGGATGTGGGGGCACGGCTACATATCAGGAAGATACTGGATATGGAGGCAGGGCTAGATATCAGGAAGATGCTGGATATGGTGTTGGGGCTAGATATCAGGACGATGCTGGATGTGGAGGCAGGGCTAGATATCAGGAAGATGCTGGATGTGGTGGTGGGGCTAGATGTCAGGAAGATGTTGGATGTGGGGGCACGGCTACATATCAGGAAGATACTGGATGTGGAGGCAGGGCTAGATATCAGGAAGATGCTGGATGATGAGGCAGGGCTAGATATCAGGAAGATGCTGGATGTGGTGGTGAGGCTAGATATCAGGAATATACTGGATGTGGGGGCACGGCTACATATCAGGAAGATACTGGATGAAGAGGCAGGGCTAGATATCAGGAAGATGCTGGGTGTGGTGGTGAGCCTAGATATCAGGAAGACACTGGATATGGGGGCAGGGCTAGATATAAGGAAGAGGCTGGATGTGGTGGTGAGGCTAGATATCAGGAAGATACTGGATGTGGGGGCAGGGCTAGATATCAGGAAGATGCTGGATGTGGTGGTGGGGCTAGATATCAGGAAGATGCTGGATGTGGAGGCAGGGCTATATATCAGGAAGATGCTGGATGTGGAGGCAGGGCTAGATATCAGGAAGATGCTGGATGTGGTGGTGAGGCTAGATATCAGGAAGATGCTGGATGTGGAGGCACGGCTAGATATCAGGAAGATGCTGGATGTGGTGGTGGGGCTAGATATCAGGAAGATGCTGGATGTGGAGGCAGGGCTAGCTTTCAGGAAGATGCTGGATGTGGAGGCATGGCTAGATATCACAAAGATGTTGGATGTGGTGGTGGGGCTAGATATCAGGAAGATACTGGATGTGGGTGCAGGGCTAGATATCAGGAAGTTGCTGGATGTGGTGGTGGGGCTAGATATCAGGAAGATGCTGGATGTGGTGGTGGGGCTAGATATCAGGAAGATACTGGATGTGGTGATGGGGTTAGATATCAGGAATATACTGGATGTGGGGGCGCGGCTACATATCAGGAAGATACTGGATATGGAGGCAGGGCTAGATATCAGGAAGATGCTGGATGTGGAGGCAGGGCTAGATATCAGGAAGATGCTGGATGTGGTGGTGAGGCTAGATATCAGGAATATACTGGATGTGGGGCAGGGCTACATATCAGGAAGATACTGGATGTGGAGGCAGGGCTAGATATCAGGAAGATGCTGGGTGTGGTGGAGAGGCTAGATATCAGGAAGATACTGGATGTGGGGGCAGGGCTAGATATCAGGAAGATGCTGGATGTGGTGGTGGGGCTAGATATAAGGAAGATACTGGATGTGGAGGCAGGGCTAGATATCAGGAAGATGCTGGATGTGGTGGTGGGGCTAGATATCAGGAAGATGCTGGATGTGGTGGTGGGGCTAGATATCAGGAAGATACTGGATGTGGTGATGGGGTTAGATATCAGGAATATACTGGATGTGGGGGCGCGGCTACATATCAGGAAGATACTGGATATGGAGGCAGGGCTAGATATCAGGAAGATGCTGGATGTGGAGGCAGGGCTAGATATCAGGAAGATGCTGGATGTGGTGGTGAGGCTAGATATCAGGAATATACTGGATGTGGGGCAGGGCTACATATCAGGAAGATACTGGATGTGGAGGCAGGGCTAGATATCAGGAAGATGCTGGATGTGGTGGTGGGGCTAGATATCAGGAAGATACTGGATGTGGTGGTGGGGTTAGATATCAGGAATATACTGGATGTGGGGGCGCGGCTACATATCAGGAAGATACTGGATATGGAGGCAGGGCTAGATATCAGGAAGATGCTGGATGTGGTGTTGGGGCTAGATATCAGGAAGATGCTGGATGTGGAGGCAGGGCTAGATATCAGGAAGATGCTGGATGTGGGGGCACAGCTACATATCAGGAAGATACTGGATGTGGAGGCAGGGCTAGATATCAGGAAGATGCTGGATGTGAAGGCAGGGCTAGATATCAGGAAGATGCTGGATGTGGTGGTGAGGCTAGATATCAGGAATATACTGGATGTGGGGCAGGGCTACATATCAGGAAGATACTGGATGTGGAGGCAGGGCTAGATATCAGGAAGATGCTGGGTGTGGTGGAGAGGCTAGATATCAGGAAGATACTGGATGTGGGGGCAGGGCTAGATATCAGGAAGATGCTGGATGTGGTGGTAAGGCTAGATATCAGGAAGCTACTGGATGTGGGGGCATGGCTAGATATCAGGAAGATGCTGGATGTGGCGTGAGGCTAGATATCCGGAAGATACTGGATGTGGGGGCAGGGCTAGATATCCGGAAGATGCTGGATGTAGTGGTGGGGCTAGATATCAGGAAGATGCTGGATGTGGGAGCAGGGCTAGATATCAGGAAGCTGCTAGGATGTGGGAGCAGGGATAGATATCAGGAAGATGCTGGATGTGGAGGTGAGGCTAGACACAAGGAAGATGCTAAGATGTAGGGGCAGGGCTAGATAACAGGAAGATGCTGGATATGGGGGCAGGGCTACACATTAGGTAGATGCTAGGATGTGGGGACAGAGCTAGATGCCAGGAAGATGCTGTGATGTGGGGGTGGGGCTAGACATTAGGAAGATGCTGTGGTGTGGGGGTGGGGCTAGATATCGGGAAGATGCTGGATGTGGGGGCAGGTCTAGATATCAGGAAGATGCTAGATGTGGAGGCAGGGATAGTTATTAGGACGATGCTGCATGTGGGGGCACAGCTACACATCAGGTAGATGCTAGGATGTGGGGACAGAGCTAGATGCCAGAAAGATGCTGATATGTGGGGGTGGGGCTACACATCAGGTAGATGCTAAGATGCGGGGACAGAGCTAGACACCAGGAAGATGCTGTGATGTGGGGGTGGGGCTAGACATCAGAAAGATGCTGTAATGTGGGGGGTGAGGCTAGATATCAGGAAGATGCTAGATATGGGGCAGGGTAGATATCAGGAAGATGCTGGATGTGGGGGCAGGGCTACACATCAGGTAGATGCTAGGATGTAGGGACAGAGCTACATGCCAGGAAGATGCTGTGATGTGGGCGTGGGTCTAGACATCAGGAAGATGCTGTGATGTGGGGGCAGGATAGATATCAGGAAGATGCTGGATGTGGGGGCAGGGCTAGATATCAGGAAGATGCTGGATGTGGTGGTGGGGCTAGATATCAGGAAGATACTGGATGTGGTGGTGGTGGGGCTAGATATCAGAATTAAACTGGATGTGGGGGCACGGCTACATATCAGGAAGATACTGGATGTAGAGGCAGGGCTAGATATCAGGAAGATGCTGGATGTGGTGTTGGGGCTAGATATCAGGAAGATACTGGATGTGGAAGCAGGGCTAGATATCACGAAGATACTGGATGTGGAGGCAGGGCTAGATATCAGGAAGATGCTGGATGTGGTGGTTTTTCTAGATATCAGGAATATACTGGATGTGGGGGCACGGCTACATATCAGGAAGATACTGGATGTGGAGGCAGGGCTAGATATCAGGAAGATGCTGGGTGTGATGGTGAGGCTAGATATCAGGAAGATACTGGATGTGGGGGCAGGGCTAGATATCAGGAAGATGCTGGATGTGGTGGTGGGGCTAGATATCAGGAAGATGCTGGATGTGGAGGCAGGGCTAGATATCAGGAAGATGCTGGATGTGGTGGTGAGCCTACATATCAGGAAGCTACTGGATGTGGGGGCAGGGCTAGATATCAGGAAGATGCTGGATGTGGTGTGAGGCTAGATAACAGGAAGATACTGGATGTGGGGGCAGGGCTAGATATCAGGAAGATGCTGGATGTGGTGGTGGGGCTAGATATCAGGAAGATGCTGGATGTGGTGGTGGGGCTAGATATCAGGAAGATGCTGGATGTGGGAGCAGGGCTAGATATCAGGAAGCTGCTAGGATGTGGGAGCAGGGATAGATATCAGGAAGATGCTGGATGTGGAGGTGAGGCTAGACACCAGGAAGATGCTAGGATGTGGGGGCAGGGCTAGATAGCAGGAAGATGCTGGATATTGGGGCAGGGCTACACATCAGGTAGATGCTAGGATGTGGGGACAGAGCTAGATGCCAGGAAGATGCTGTGATGTAGGGGTGGGGCTAGACATTAGGAAGATGCTGTGGTGTGGGGCTAGATATCGGGAAGATGCTGGATGTGGGGGCAGGGCTATATATCAGGAAGATGCTGGATGTGGGGGCAGGGCTAGATATCAGGAAGACACTGGATGTGGGGCAGGGCTAGATATCAGGAAGATACTGGAAGCGGGGGCAGGGCTAGATATCAGGAAGATGCTGGATGTGGTGGTGGGGCTAGATATCAGGAAGAAACTGGATGTGGTGGTGGGGCTAGATATCAGGAATAAACTGGATGTGGGGGCACGACCACATATCAGGAAGATACTGGATGTGGAGGCAGGGCTAGATATCAGGAAGATGCTGGATGTGGAGGCAGGGCTAGATATCAGGAAGATACTGGATGTGGTGGTGGGGCTAGATATCAGGAAGATGCTGGATGTGGGGGCACAGCTACATATCAGGAAGATGCTAGGATGTGGGGACAGAGCTAGATGCCAGAAAGATGCTGATATGTGGGGGTGGGGCTACACATCAGGTAGATGCTAAGATGCGGGGACAGAGCTAGACACCAGGAAGATGCTGTGATGTGGGGGTGGGGCTAGACATCAGAAAGATGCTGTGATGTGGGGGGTGAGGCTAGATATCAGGAAGATGCTAGATATGGGGCAGGGTAGATATCAGGAAGATGCTGGATGTGGGGGCAGGGCTACACATCAGGTAGATGCTAGGATGTAGGGACAGAGCTACATGCCAGGAAGATGCTGTGATGTGGGGGTGGGTCTAGACATCAGGAAGATGCTGTGATGTGGGGGCAGGATAGATATCAGGAAGATGCTGGATGTGGGGGCAGGGCTAGATATCAGGAAGATGCTGGATGTGGTGGTGGGGCTAGATATCAGGAAGATACTGGATGTGGTGGTGGTGGGGCTAGATATCAGAATTAAACTGGATGTGGGGGCACGGCTACATATCAGGAAGATACTGGATGTGGAGGCAGGGCTAGATATCAGGAAGATGCTGGATGTGGTGTTGGGGCTAGATATCAGGAAGATACTGGATGTGGAAGCAAGGCTAGATATCACGAAGATACTGGATGTGGAGGCAGGGCTAGATATCAGGAAGATGCTGGATGTGGTGGTTTTTCTAGATATCAGGAATATACTGGATGTGGGGGCACGGCTACATATCAGGAAGATACTGGATGTGGAGGCAGGGCTAGATATCAGGAAGATGCTGGGTGTGATGGTGAGGCTAGATATCAGGAAGATACTGGATGTGGGGGCAGGGCTAGATATCAGGAAGATGCTGGATGTGGTGGTGGGGCTAGATATCAGGAAGATGCTGGATGTGGAGGCAGGGCTAGATATCAGGAAGATGCTGGATGTGGTGGTGAGCCTACATATCAGGAAGCTACTGGATGTGGGGGCAGGGCTAGATATCAGGAAGATGCTGGATGTGGTGTGAGGCTAGATAACAGGAAGATACTGGATGTGGGGGCAGGGCTAGATATCAGGAAGATGCTGGATGTGGTGGTGGGGCTAGATATCAGGAAGATGCTGGATGTGGTGGTGGGGCTAGATATCAGGAAGATGCTGGATGTGGGAGCAGGGCTAGATATCAGGAAGCTGCTAGGATGTGGGAGCAGGGATAGATATCAGGAAGATGCTGGATGTGGAGGTGAGGCTAGACACCAGGAAGATGCTAGGATGTGGGGGCAGGGCTAGATAGCAGGAAGATGCTGGATATTGGGGCAGGGCTACACATCAGGTAGATGCTAGGATGTGGGGACAGAGCTAGATGCCAGGAAGATGCTGTGATGTAGGGGTGGGGCTAGACATTAGGAAGATGCTGTGGTGTGGGGCTAGATATCGGGAAGATGCTGGATGTGGGGGCAGGGCTATATATCAGGAAGATGCTGGATGTGGGGGCAGGGCTAGATATCAGGAAGACACTGGATGTGGGGCAGGGCTAGATATCAGGAAGATACTGGAAGCGGGGGCAGGGCTAGATATCAGGAAGATGCTGGATGTGGTGGTGGGGCTAGATATCAGGAAGAAACTGGATGTGGTGGTGGGGCTAGATATCAGGAATAAACTGGATGTGGGGGCACGGCCACATATCAGGAAGATACTGGATGTGGAGGCAGGGCTAGATATCAGGAAGATGCTGGATGTGGAGGCAGGGCTAGATATCAGGAAGATACTGGATGTGGTGGTGGGGCTAGATATCAGGAAGATGCTGGATGTGGGGGCACAGCTACATATCAGGAAGATACTGGATGTGGAGGCAGGGCTAGATATCATGAAGATGCTGGATGTGGTGTTGGGGCTAGATATCAGGAAGATACTGGATGTGGAGGCAGGGCTAGATATCAGGCAGATGCTGGATGTGGTGGTGAGGCTAGATATCAGGAATATACTGGATGTGGGGGCACGGCTACATATCAGTAGATACTGGATGTGGAGGCAGGGCTAGATATCAGGAAGATGCTGGATGTGGTGGTGAGGCTAGATATCAGGAAGATACTGGATATGGGGGCAGGGCTAGATATCAGGAAGATGCTGGATGTGGTGGTGGGGCTAGATATCAGGAAGATACTGGATGATGGGGCAGGGCTAGATATCAGGAAGATGCTGGATGTGGTGGTGGGGCTAGATATCAGGAAGATACTGGATGTGGAGGCAGGGCTAGATATCAGGAATATGCTGGATGTGGTGGTGAGGCTAGATATCAGGAATATACTGGATGTGGGGTCACGGCTACATATCAGGAAGATACTGGATGTGGAGGCAGGGCTAGATATCAGGAAGATGCTGGATGTGGTGGTGAGGCTAGATATCAGGAAGATACTGGATGTGGGGGCAGGGCTAGATATCAGGAAGATTCTGGATGTGGAGGCAGGGCTAGATATCAGGAAGATGCTGGATGTGAAGGCAGGGCTAGATATCAGGAAGATGCTGGATGTGGTGGTGAGGCTAGATATCAGGAATATACTGGATGTGGGGCAGGGCTACATATCAGGAAGATACTGGATGTGGAGGCAGGGCTAGATATCAGGAAGATGCTGGGTGTGGTGGAGAGGCTAGATATCAGGAAGATACTGGATGTGGGGGCAGGACTAGATATCAGGAAGATGCTGGATGTGGTGGTAAGGCTAGATATCAGGAAGCTACTGGATGTGGGGGCATGGCTAGATATCAGGAAGATGCTGGATGTGGCGTGAGGCTAGATATCCGGAAGATACTGGATGTGGGGGCAGGGCTAGATATCCGGAAGATGCTGGATGTAGTGGTGGGGCTAGATATCAGGAAGATGCTGGATGTGGGAGCAGGGCTAGATATCAGGAAGCTGCTAGGATGTGGGAGCAGGGATAGATATCAGGAAGATGCTGGATGTGGAGGTGAGGCTAGACACAAGGAAGATGCTAGGATGTAGGGGCAGGGCTAGATAACAGGAAGATGCTGGATATGGGGGCAGGGCTACACATTAGGTAGATGCTAGGATGTGGGGACAGAGCTAGATGCCAGGAAGATGCTGTGATGTGGGGGTGGGGCTAGACATTAGGAAGATGCTGTGGTGTGGGGGTGGGGCTAGATATCGGGAAGATGCTGGATGTGGGGGCAGGTCTAGATATCAGGAAGATGCTAGATGTGGAGGCAGGGATAGGTATTAGGACGATGCTGCATGTGGGGGCACAGCTACACATCAGGTAGATGCTAGGATGTGGGGACAGAGCTAGATGCCAGAAAGATGCTGATATGTGGGGGTGGGGCTACACATCAGGTAGATGCTAAGATGCGGGGACAGAGCTAGACACCAGGAAGATGCTGTGATGTGGGGGTGGGGCTAGACATCAGAAAGATGCTGTGATGTGGGGGGTGAGGCTAGATATCAGGAAGATGCTAGATATGGGGCAGGGTAGATATCAGGAAGATGCTGGATGTGGGGGCAGGGCTAGACATCAGGTAGATGCTAGGATGTAGGGACAGAGCTACATGCCAGGAAGATGCTGTGATGTGGGGGTGGGTCTAGACATCAGGAAGATGCTGTGATGTGGGGGCAGGATAGATATCAGGAAGATGCTGGATGTGGGGGCAGGGCTAGATATCAGGAAGATGCTGGATGTGGTGGTGGGGCTAGATATCAGGAAGATACTGGATGTGGTGGTGGTGGGGCTAGATATCAGAATTAAACTGGATGTGGGGGCACGGCTACATATCAGGAAGATACTGGATGTGGAGGCAGGGCTAGATATCAGGAAGATGCTGGATGTGGTGTTGGGGCTAGATATCAGGAAGATACTGGATGTGGAAGCAGGGCTAGATATCACGAAGATACTGGATGTGGAGGCAGGGCTAGATATCAGGAGGATGCTGGATGTGGTGGTTTTTCTAGATATCAGGAATATACTGGATGTGGGGGCACGGCTACATATCAGGAAGATACTGGATGTGGAGGCAGGGCTAGATATCAGGAAGATGCTGGGTGTGATGGTGAGGCTAGATATCAGGAAGATACTGGATGTGGGGGCAGGGCTAGATATCAGGAAGATGCTGGATGTGGTGGTGGGGCTAGATATCAGGAAGATGCTGGATGTGGAGGCAGGGCTAGATATCAGGAAGATGCTGGATGTGGTGGTGAGCCTACATATCAGGAAGCTACTGGATGTGGGGGCAGGGCTAGATATCAGGAAGATGCTGGATGTGGTGTGAGGCTAGATATCAGGAAGATACTGGATGTGGGGGCAGGGCTAGATATCAGGAAGATGCTGGATGTGGTGGAGGGCTAGATATCAGGAAGATGCTGGATGTGGTGGTGGGGCTAGATATCAGGAAGATGCTGGATGTGGGAGCAGGGCTAGATATCAGGAAGCTGCTAGGATGTGGGAGCAGGGATAGATATCAGGAAGATGGTGGATGTGGAGGTGAGGCTAGACACCAGGAAGATGCTAGGATGTGGGGGCAGGGCTAGATAGCAGGAAGATGCTGGATATTGGAGCAGGGCTACACATCAGGTAGATGCTAGGATGTGGGGACAGAGCTAGATGCCAGGAAGATGCTGTGATGTAGGGGTGGGGCTAGACATTAGGAAGATGCTGTGGTGTGGGGCTAGATATCGGGAAGATGCTGGATGTGGGGGCAGGGCTATATATCAGGAAGATGCTGGATGTGGGGGCAGGGCTAGATATCAGGAAGACACTGGATGTGGGGCAGGGCTAGATATCAGGAAGATACTGGAAGCGGGGGCAGGGCTAGATATCAGGAAGATGCTGGATGTGGTGGTGGGGCTAGATATCAGGAAGAAACTGGATGTGGTGGTGGGGCTAGATATCAGGAATAAACTGGATGTGGGGGCACGGCCACATATCAGGAAGATACTGGATGTGGAGGCAGGGCTAGATATCAGGAAGATGCTGGATGTGGAGGCAGGGCTAGATATCAGGAAGATACTGGATGTGGTGGTGGGGCTAGATATCAGGAAGATGCTGGATGTGGGGGCACAGCTACATATCAGGAAGATACTGGATGTGGAGGCAGGGCTAGATATCATGAAGATGCTGGATGTGGTGTTGGGGCTAGATATCAGGAAGATACTGGATGTGGAGGCAGGGCTAGATATCAGGCAGATGCTGGATGTGGTGGTGAGGCTAGATATCAGGAATATACTGGATGTGGGGGCACGGCTACATATCAGTAGATACTGGATGTGGAGGCAGGGTTAGATATCAGGAAGATGGTGGATGTGGTGGTGGTACTAGATATCAGGAAGATACTGGATGTGGGGGCAGGGCTAGATATTAGGAAGATACTGGATGTGGGGGCAGGGCTAGATATCAGGAAGATGTTGGATGTGGTGGTGGGGCTAGATAGCAGGAAGATACTGGATGTGGTGGTGGGGCTAGATATTAGGAAGATACTGGATGTGGTGGTGGGGCTAGATATCAGGAATATACTGGATGTGGGGGCACGGCTACATATCAGGAAGATACTGGATATGGAGGCAGGGCTAGATATCAGGAAGATGCTGGATATGGTGTTGGGGCTAGATATCAGGACGATGCTGGATGTGGAGGCAGGGCTAGATATCAGGAAGATGCTGGATGTGGTGGTGGGGCTAGATGTCAGGAAGATGTTGGATGTGGGGGCACGGCTACATATCAGGAAGATACTGGATGTGGAGGCAGGGCTAGATATCAGGAAGATGCTGGATGTGGAGGCAGGGCTAGATATCAGGAAGATGCTGGATGTGGTGGTGAGGCTAGATATCAGGAATATACTGGATGTGGGGGCACGGCTACATATCAGGAAGATACTGGATGAAGAGGCAGGGCTAGATATCAGGAAGATGCTGGGTGTGGTGGTGAGCCTAGATATCAGGAAGACACTGGATATGGGGGCAGGGCTAGATATAAGGAAGAGGCTGGATGTGGTGGTGAGGCTAGATATCAGGAAGATACTGGATGTGGGGGCAGGGCTAGATATCAGGAAGATGCTGGATGTGGTGGTGGGGCTAGATATCAGGAAGATGCTGGATGTGGAGGCAGGGCTATATATCAGGAAGATGCTGGATGTGGAGGCAGGGCTAGATATCAGGAAGATGCTGGATGTGGTGGTGAGGCTAGATATCAGGAAGATGCTGGATGTGGAGGCAGGGCTAGATATCAGGAAGATGCTGGATGTGGTGGTGGGGCTAGATATCAGGAAGATGCTGGATGTGGAGGCAGGGCTAGCTTTCAGGAAGATGCTGGATGTGGAGGCATGGCTAGATATCACGAAGATGTTGCATGTGGTGGTGGGGCTAGATATCAGGAAGATACTGGATGTGGGTGCAGGGCTAGATATCAGGAAGATGCTGGATGTGGTGGTGGGGCTAGATATCAGGAAGATGCTGGATGTGGTGGTGGGGCTAGATATCAGGAAGATACTGGATGTGGTGATGGGGTTAGATATCAGGAATATACTGGATGTGGGGGCGCGGCTACATATCAGGAAGATACTGGATATGGAGGCAGGGCTAGATATCAGGAAGATGCTGGATGTGGAGGCAGGGCTAGATATCAGGAAGATGCTGGATGTGGTGGTGAGGCTAGATATCAGGAATATACTGGATGTGGGGCAGGGCTACATATCAGGAAGATACTGGATGTGGAGGCAGGGCTAGATATCAGGAAGATGCTGGGTGTGGTGGAGAGGCTAGATATCAGGAAGATACTGGATGTGGGGGCAGGGCTAGATATCAGGAAGATGCTGGATGTGGTGGTGGGGCTAGATATAAGGAAGATACTGGATGTGGAGGCAGGGCTAGATATCAGGAAGATGCTGGATGTGGTGGTGGGGCTAGATATCAGGAAGATGCTGGATGTGGTGGTGGGGCTAGATATCAGGAAGATACTGGATGTGGTGGTGGGGTTAGATATCAGGAATATACTGGATGTGGGGGCGCGGCTACATATCAGGAAGATACTGGATATGGAGGCAGGGCTAGATATCAGGAAGATGCTGGATGTGGTGTTGGGTCTAGATATCAGGAAGATGCTGGATGTGGAGGCAGGGCTAGATATCAGGAAGATGCTGGATGTGGGGGCACAGCTACATATCAGGAAGATACTGGATGTGGAGGCAGGGCTAGATATCAGGAAGATGCTGGATGTGAAGGCAGGGCTAGATATCAGGAAGATGCTGAATGTGGTGGTGAGGCTAGATATCAGGAATATACTGGATGTGGGGCAGGGCTACATATCAGGAAGATACTGGATGTGGAGGCAGGGCTAGATATCAGGAAGATGCTGGGTGTGGTGGAGAGGCTAGATATCAGGAAGATACTGGATGTGGGGGCAGGGCTAGATATCAGGAAGATGCTGGATGTGGTGGTAAGGCTAGATATCAGGAAGCTACTGGATGTGGGGGCATGGCTAGATATCAGGAAGATGCTGGATGTGGCGTGAGGCTAGATATCCGGAAGATACTGGATGTGGGGGCAGGGCTAGATATCCGGAAGATGCTGGATGTAGTGGTGGGGCTAGATATCAGGAAGATGCTGGATGTGGGAGCAGGGCTAGATATCAGGAAGCTGCTAGGATGTGGGAGCAGGGATAGATATCAGGAAGATGCTGGATGTGGAGGTGAGGCTAGACACAAGGAAGATGCTAGGATGTAGGGGCAGGGCTAGATAACAGGAAGATGCTGGATATGGGGGCAGGGCTACACATTAGGTAGATGCTAGGATGTGGGGACAGAGCTAGATGCCAGGAAGATGCTGTGATGTGGGGGTGGGGCTAGACATTAGGAAGATGCTGTGGTATGGGGGTGGGGCTAGATATCGGGAAGATGCTGGATGTGGGGGCAGGTCTAGATATCAGGAAGATGCTAGATGTGGAGGCAGGGATAGTTATTAGGACGATGCTGCATGTGGGGGCACAGCTACACATCAGGTAGATGCTAGGATGTGGGGACAGAGCTAGATGCCAGAAAGATGCTGATATGTGGGGGTGGGGCTACACATCAGGTAGATGCTAAGATGCGGGGACAGAGCTAGACACCAGGAAGATGCTGTGATGTGGGGGTGGGGCTAGACATCAGAAAGATGCTGTGATGTGGGGGGTGAGGCTAGATATCAGGAAGATGCTAGATATGGGGCAGGGTAGATATCAGGAAGATGCTGGATGTGGGGGCAGGGCTACACATCAGGTAGATGCTAGGATGTAGGGACAGAGCTACATGCCAGGAAGATGCTGTGATGTGGGGGTGGGTCTAGACATCAGGAAGATGCTGTGATGTGGGGGCAGGATAGATATCAGGAAGATGCTGGATGTGGGGGCAGGGCTAGATATCAGGAAGATGCTGGATGTGGTGGTGGGGCTAGATATCAGGAAGATACTGGATGTGGTGGTGGTGGGGCTAGATATCAGAATTAAACTGGATGTGGGGGCACGGCTACATATCAGGAAGATACTGGATGTGGAGGCAGGGCTAGATATCAGGAAGATGCTGGATGTGGTGTTGGGGCTAGATATCAGGAAGATACTGGATGTGGAAGCAGGGCTAGATATCACGAAGATACTGGATGTGGAGGCAGGGCTAGATATCAGGAAGATGCTGGATGTGGTGGTTTTTCTAGATATCAGGAATATACTGGATGTGGGGGCACGGCTACATATCAGGAAGATACTGGATGTGGAGGCAGGGCTAGATATCAGGAAGATGCTGGGTGTGTTGGTGAGGCTAGATATCAGGAAGATACTGGATGTGGGGGCAGGGCTAGATATCAGGAAGATGCTGGATGTGGTGGTGGGGCTAGATATCAGGAAGATGCTGGATGTGGAGGCAGGGCTAGATATCAGGAAGATGCTGGATGTGGTGGTGAGCCTACATATCAGGAAGCTACTGGATGTGGGGGCAGGGCTAGATATCAGGAAGATGCTGGATGTGGTGTGAGGCTAGATATCAGGAAGATACTGGATGTGGGGGCAGGGCTAGATATCAGGAAGATGCTGGATGTGGTGGTGGGGCTAGATATCAGGAAGATGCTGGATGTGGTGGTGGGGCTAGATATCAGGAAGATGCTGGATGTGGGAGCAGGGCTAGATATCAGGAAGCTGCTAGGATGTGGGAGCAGGGATAGATATCAGGAAGATGCTGGATGTGGAGGTGAGGCTAGACACCAGGAAGATGCTAGGATGTGGGGGCAGGGCTAGATAGCAGGAAGATGCTGGATATTGGGGCAGGGCTACACATCAGGTAGATGCTAGGATGTGGGGACAGAGCTAGATGCCAGGAAGATGCTGTGATGTAGGGGTGGGGCTAGACATTAGGAAGATGCTGTGGTGTGGGGCTAGATATCGGGAAGATGCTGGATGTGGAGGCAGGGCTATATATCAGGAAGATGCTGGATGTGGGGGCAGGGCTAGATATCAGGAAGACACTGGATGTGGGGCAGGGCTAGATATCAGGAAGATACTGGAAGCGGGGGCAGGGCTAGATATCAGGAAGATGCTGGATGTGGTGGTGGGGATAGATATCAGGAAGAAACTGGATGTGGTGGTGGGGCTAGATATCAGGAATAAACTGGATGTGGGGGCACGGCCACATATCAGGAAGATACTGGATGTGGAGGCAGGGCTAGATATCAGGAAGATGCTGGATGTGGAGGCAGGGCTAGATATCAGGAAGATACTGGATGTGGTGGTGGGGCTAGATATCAGGAAGATGCTGGATGTGGGGGCACAGCTACATATCAGGAAGATACTGGATGTGGAGGCAGGGCTAGATATCATGAAGATGCTGGATGTGGTGTTGGGGCTAGATATCAGGAAGATACTGGATGTGGAGGCAGGGCTAGATATCAGGCAGATGCTGGATGTGGTGGTGAGGCTAGATATCAGGAATATACTGGATGTGGGGGCACGGCTACATATCAGTAGATACTGGATGTGGAGGCAGGGCTAGATATCAGGAAGATGCTGGATGTGGTGGTGGGGCTAGATATCAGGAAGATACTGGATGATGGGGCAGGGCTAGATATCAGGAAGATGCTGGATGTGGTGGTGGGGCTAGATATCAGGAAGATACTGGATGTGGAGGCAGGGCTAGATATCAGGAATATGCTGGATGTGGTGGTGAGGCTAGATATCAGGAATATACTGGATGTGGGGTCACGGCTACATATCAGGAAGATACTGGATGTGGAGGCAGGGCTAGATATCAGGAAGATGCTGGATGTGGTGGTGAGGCTAGATATCAGGAAGATACTGGATGTGGGGGCAGGGCTAGATATCAGGAAGATGCTGGATGTGGTGGTGAGGCTAGATATCAGGAAGGTACTGGATGTGGGGGCACAGCTACATATCAGTAGATACTGGATGTGGAGGCAGGGCTAGATATCAGGAAGATGCTGGATGTGGTGGTGAGGCTAGATATCAGGAAGATACTGGATGTGGGGGCAGGGCTAGATATCAGGAAGATGCTGGATGTGGTGGTGGGGCTAGATATCAGGAAGATACTGGATGAGGGGGCAGGGCTAGATATCAGGAAGATGCTGGATGTGGTGGTGGGGCTAGATATCAGGACGATACTGGATGTGGAGGCAGGGCTAGATATCAGGAAGATGCTGGATGTGGTGGTGAGGCTAGATATCAGGAAGATACTGGATGTGGGGGCAGGGCTAGATATCAGGAAGATGCTGGATGTGGTGGTGGGGCTAGATATCAGGAAGATACTGGATGAGGGGGCAGGGCTAGATATCAGGAAGATGCTGGATGTGGTGGTGGGGCTAGATATCAGGAAGATACTGGATGTGGAGGCAGGGCTAGATATCAGGAAGATGCTGGATGTGGTGGTGAGGCTAGATATCAGGAATGTACTGGATGTGGGGGCACGGCTACATATCAGGAAGATACTGGATGTGGAGGCAGGGCTAGATATCAGGAAGATGCTGGATGTGGTGGTTAGGCTAGATATCAGTAAGATACCGAATGTGGGGGTAGGGCTAGATATCAGGAAGATGCTCGATGTGGTGGTGGGTCTAGATATCAAGAAGATTCTTGGTGTGGTGGCTGGGCTAGATATCAGGAAGATGCTGGATGTGGTGCTGGGTCTAGATATCATGAAGATACTGGATGTGGGGGCAGGGCTAGATATCAGGAAGATGCTGGATGTGGTGGTGGGGCTAGATATCAGGAAGATGCTGGATGTGGGGGCAGGGCTATATATCAGGAAGATGCTGGATGTGGGGGCAGGGCTAGATATCAGGAAGACACTGGATGTGGGGCAGGGCTAGATATCAGGAAGATACTGGAAGCGGGGGCAGGGCTAGATATCAGGAAGATGCTGGATGTGGTGGTGGGGCTAGATATCAGGAAGAAACTGGATGTGGTGGTGGGGCTAGATATCAGGAATAAACTGGATGTGGGGGCACGGCCACATATCAGGAAGATACTGGATGTGGAGGCAGGGCTAGATATCAGGAAGATGCTGGATGTTGAGGCAGGGCTAGATATCAGGAAGATACTGGATGTGGTGGTGGGGCTAGATATCAGGAAGATGCTGGATGTGGGGGCACAGCTACATATCAGGAAGATACTGGATGTGGAGGCAGGGCTAGATATCATGAAGATGCTGGATGTGGTGTTGGGGCTAGATATCAGGAAGATACTGGATGTGGAGGCAGGGCTAGATATCAGGCAGATGCTGGATGTGGTGGTGAGGCTAGATATCAGGAATATACTGGATGTGGGGGCACGGCTACATATCAGTAGATACTGGATGTGGAGGCAGGGCTAGATATCAGGAAGATGCTGGATGTGGTGGTGAGGCTAGATATCAGGAAGATACTGGATATGGGGGCAGGGCTAGATATCAGGAAGATGCTGGATGTGGTGGTGGGGCTAGATATCAGGAAGATACTGGATGAGGGGGCAGGGCTAGATATCAGGAAGATGCTGGATGTGGTGGTGGGGCTAGATATCAGGAAGATACTGGATGTGGAGGCAGGGCTAGATATCAGGAATATGCTGGATGTGGTGGTGAGGCTAGATATCAGGAATATACTGGATGTGGGGTCACGGCACAATATCAGGAAGATACTGGATGTGGAGGCAGGGCTAGATATCAGGAAGATGCTGGATGTGGTGGTGAGGCTAGATATCAGGAAGATACTGGATGTGGGGGCAGGGCTAGATATCAGGAAGATGCTGGATGTGGTGGTGATGCTAGATATCAGGAAAGTACTGGATGTGGGGGCACAGCTACATATCAGTAGATACTGGATGTGGAGGCAGGGCTAGATATCAGGAAGATGCTGGATGTGGTGGTGAGGCTAGATATCAGGAAGATACTGGATGTGGGGGCAGGGCTAGATATCAGGAAGATGCTGGATGTGGTGGTGGGGCTAGATATCAGGAAGATACTGGATGAGGGGGCAGGGCTAGATATCAGGAAGATGCTGGATGTGGTGGTGGGGCTAGATATCAGGACGATACTGGATGTGGAGGCAGGGCTAGATATCAGGAAGATGCTGGATGTGGTGGTGAGGCTAGATATCAGGAAGATACTGGATGTGGGGGCAGGGCTAGATATCAGGAAGATGCTGGATGTGGTGGTGGGGCTAGATATCAGGAAGATACTGGATGAGGGGGCAGGGCTAGATATCAGGAAGATGCTGGATGTGGTGGTGGGGCTAGATATCAGGAAGATACTGGATGTGGAGGCAGGGCTAGATATCAGGAAGATGCTGGATGTGGTGGTGAGGCTAGATATCAGGAATGTACTGGATGTGGGGGCACGGCTACATATCAGGAAGATACTGGATGTGGAGGCAGGGCTAGATATCAGGAAGATGCTGGATGTGGTGTTGGGTCTAGATATCAGGAAAATGCTGGATGTGGAGGCAGGGCTAGATATCAGGAAGATGCTGGATGTGGGGGCACAGCTACATATCAGGAAAATACTGGATGTGGAGGCAGGGCTAGATATCAGGAAGATGCTGGATGTGAAGGCAGGGCTAGATATCAGGAAGATGCTGGATGTGGTGGTGAGGCTAGATATCAGGAATATACTGGATGTGGGGCAGGGCTACATATCAGGAAGATACTGGATGTGGAGGCAGGGCTAGATATCAGGAAGATGCTGGGTGTGGTGGAGAGGCTAGATATCAGGAAGATACTGGATGTGGGGGCAGGGCTAGATATCAGGAAGATGCTGGATGTGGTGGTAAGGCTAGATATCAGGAAGCTACTGGATGTGGGGGCATGGCTAGATATCAGGAAGATGCTGGATGTGGCGTGAGGCTAGATATCCGGAAGATACTGGATGTGGGGGCAGGGCTAGATATCCGGAAGATGCTGGATGTAGTGGTGGGGCTAGATATCAGGAAGATGCTGGATGTGGGAGCAGGGCTAGATATCAGGAAGCTGCTAGGATGTGGGAGCAGGGATAGATATCAGGAAGATGCTGGATGTGGAGGTGAGGCTAGACACAAGGAAGATGCTAGGATGTAGGGGCAGGGCTAGATAACAGGAAGATGCTGGATATGGGGGCAGGGCTACACATTAGGTAGATGCTAGGATGTGGGGACAGAGCTAGATGCCAGGAAGATGCTGTGATGTGGGGGTGGGGCTAGACATTAGGAAGATGCTGTGGTGTGGGGGTGGGGCTAGATATCGGGAAGATGCTGGATGTGGGGGCAGGTCTAGATATCAGGAAGATGCTAGATGTGGAGGCAGGGATAGTTATTAGGACGATGCTGCATGTGGGGGCACAGCTACACATCAGGTAGATGCTAGGATGTGGGGACAGAGCTAGATGCCAGAAAGATGCTGATATGTGGGGGTGGGGCTACACATCAGGTAGATGCTAAGATGCGGGGACAGAGCTAGACACCAGGAAGATGCTGTGATGTGGGGGTGGGGCTAGACATCAGAAAGATGCTGTGATGTGGGGGGTGAGGCTAGATATCAGGAAGATGCTAGATATGGGGCAGGGTAGATATCAGGAAGATGCTGGATGTGGGGGCAGGGCTACACATCAGGTAGATGCTAGGATGTAGGGACAGAGCTACATGCCAGGAAGATGCTGTGATGTGGGGGTGGGTCTAGACATCAGGAAGATGCTGTGATGTGGGGGCAGGATAGATATCAGGAAGATGCTGGATGTGGGGGCAGGGCTAGATATCAGGAAGATGCTGGATGTGGTGGTGGGGCTAGATATCAGGAAGATACTGGATGTGGTGGTGGTGGGGCTAGATATCAGAATTAAACTGGATGTGGGGGCACGGCTACATATCAGGAAGATACTGGATGTGGAGGCAGGGCTAGATATCAGGAAGATGCTGGATGTGGTGTTGGGGCTAGATATCAGGAAGATACTGGATGTGGAAGCAGGGCTAGATATCACGAAGATACTGGATGTGGAGGCAGGGCTAGATATCAGGAAGATGCTGGATGTGGTGGTTTTTCTAGATATCAGGAATATACTGGATGTGGGGGCACGGCTACATATCAGGAAGATACTGGATGTGGAGGCAGGGCTAGATATCAGGAAGATGCTGGGTGTGTTGGTGAGGCTAGATATCAGGAAGATACTGGATGTGGGGGCAGGGCTAGATATCAGGAAGATGCTGGATGTGGTGGTGGGGCTAGATATCAGGAAGATGCTGGATGTGGAGGCAGGGCTAGATATCAGGAAGATGCTGGATGTGGTGGTGAGCCTACATATCAGGAAGCTACTGGATGTGGGGGCAGGGCTAGATATCAGGAAGATGCTGGATGTGGTGTGAGGCTAGATATCAGGAAGATACTGGATGTGGGGGCAGGGCTAGATATCAGGAAGATGCTGGATGTGGTGGTGGGGCTAGATATCAGGAAGATGCTGGATGTGGTGGTGGGGCTAGATATCAGGAAGATGCTGGATGTGGGAGCAGGGCTAGATATCAGGAAGCTGCTAGGATGTGGGAGCAGGGATAGATATCAGGAAGATGCTGGATGTGGAGGTGAGGCTAGACACCAGGAAGATGCTAGGATGTGGGGGCAGGGCTAGATAGCAGGAAGATGCTGGATATTGGGGCAGGGCTACACATCAGGTAGATGCTAGGATGTGGGGACAGAGCTAGATGCCAGGAAGATGCTGTGATGTAGGGGTGGGGCTAGACATTAGGAAGATGCTGTGGTGTGGGGCTAGATATCGGGAAGATGCTGGATGTGGAGGCAGGGCTATATATCAGGAAGATGCTGGATGTGGGGGCAGGGCTAGATATCAGGAAGACACTGGATGTGGGGCAGGGCTAGATATCAGGAAGATACTGGAAGCGGGGGCAGGGCTAGATATCAGGAAGATGCTGGATGTGGTGGTGGGGATAGATATCAGGAAGAAACTGGATGTGGTGGTGGGGCTAGATATCAGGAATAAACTGGATGTGGGGGCACGGCCACATATCAGGAAGATACTGGATGTGGAGGCAGGGCTAGATATCAGGAAGATGCTGGATGTGGAGGCAGGGCTAGATATCAGGAAGATACTGGATGTGGTGGTGGGGCTAGATATCAGGAAGATGCTGGATGTGGGGGCACAGCTACATATCAGGAAGATACTGGATGTGGAGGCAGGGCTAGATATCATGAAGATGCTGGATGTGGTGTTGGGGCTAGATATCAGGAAGATACTGGATGTGGAGGCAGGGCTAGATATCACGCAGATGCTGGATGTGGTGGTGAGGCTAGATATCAGGAATATACTGGATGTGGGGGCACGGCTACATATCAGTAGATACTGGATGTGGAGGCAGGGCTAGATATCAGGAAGATGCTGGATGTGGTGGTGAGGCTAGATATCAGGAAGATACTGGATATGGGGGCAGGGCTAGATATCAGGAAGATGCTGGATGTGGAGGTGGGGCTAGATATCAGGAAGATACTGGATGATGGGGCAGGGCTAGATATCAGGAAGATGCTGGATGTGGTGGTGGGGCTAGATATCAGGAAGATACTGGATGTGGAGGCAGGGCTAGATATCAGGAATATGCTGGATGTGGTGGTGAGGCTAGATATCAGGAATATACTGGATGTGGGGTCACGGCTACATATCAGGAAGATACTGGATGTGGAGGCAGGGCTAGATATCAGGAAGATGCTGGATGTGGTGGTGAGGCTAGATATCAGGAAGATACTGGATGTGGGGGCAGGGCTAGATATCAGGAAGATGCTGGATGTGGTGGTGAGGCTAGATATCAGGAAGGTACTGGATGTGGGGGCACAGCTACATATCAGTAGATACTGGATGTGGAGGCAGGGCTAGATATCAGGAAGATGCTGGATGTGGTGGTGAGGCTAGATATCAGGAAGATACTGGATGTGGGGGCAGGGCTAGATATCAGGAAGATGCTGGATGTGGTGGTGGGGCTAGATATCAGGAAGATACTGGATGAGGGGGCAGGGCTAGATATCAGGAAGATGCTGGATGTGGTGGTGGGGCTAGATATCAGGACGATACTGGATGTGGAGGCAGGGCTAGATATCAGGAAGATGCTGGATGTGGTGGTGAGGCTAGATATCAGGAAGATACTGGATGTGGGGGCAGGGCTAGATATCAGGAAGATGCTGGATGTGGTGGTGGGGCTAGATATCAGGAAGATACTGGATGAGGGGGCAGGGCTAGATATCAGGAAGATGCTGGATGTGGTGGTGGGGCTAGATATCAGGAAGATACTGGATGTGGAGGCAGGGCTAGATATCAGGAAGATGCTGGATGTGGTGGTGAGGCTAGATATCAGGAATGTACTGGATGTGGGGGCACGGCTACATATCAGGAAGATACTGGATGTGGAGGCAGGGCTAGATATCAGGAAGATGCTGGATGTGGTGGTTAGGCTAGATATCAGTAAGATACCGGATGTGGGGGTAGGGCTAGATATCAGGAAGATGCTCGATGTGGTGGTGGGTCTAGATATCAAGAAGATTCTTGGTGTGGTGGCTGGGCTAGATATCAGGAAGATGCTGGATGTGGTGCTGGGTCTAGATATCAGGAAGATACTGGATGTGGGGGCAGGGCTAGATATCAGGAAGATGCTGGATGTGGTGGTGGGGCTAGATATCAGGAAGATGCTGGATGTGGGGGCAGGGCTATATATCAGGAAGATGCTGGATGTGGGGGCAGGGCTAGATATCAGGAAGACACTGGATGTGGGGCAGGGCTAGATATCAGGAAGATACTGGAAGCGGGGGCAGGGCTAGATATCAGGAAGATGCTGGATGTGGTGGTGGGGCTAGATATCAGGAAGAAACTGGATGTGGTGGTGGGGCTAGATATCAGGAATAAACTGGATGTGGGGGCACGGCCACATATCAGGAAGATACTGGATGTGGAGGCAGGGCTAGATATCAGGAAGATGCTGGATGTTGAGGCAGGGCTAGATATCAGGAAGATACTGGATGTGGTGGTGGGGCTAGATATCAGGAAGATGCTGGATGTGGGGGCACAGCTACATATCAGGAAGATACTGGATGTGGAGGCAGGGCTAGATATCATGAAGATGCTGGATGTGGTGTTGGGGCTAGATATCAGGAAGATACTGGATGTGGAGGCAGGGCTAGATATCAGGCAGATGCTGGATGTGGTGGTGAGGCTAGATATCAGGAATATACTGGATGTGGGGGCACGGCTACATATCAGTAGATACTGGATGTGGAGGCAGGGCTAGATATCAGGAAGATGCTGGATGTGGTGGTGAGGCTAGATATCAGGAAGATACTGGATATGGGGGCAGGGCTAGATATCAGGAAGATGCTGGATGTGGTGGTGGGGCTAGATATCAGGAAGATACTGGATGAGGGGGCAGGGCTAGATATCAGGAAGATGCTGGATGTGGTGGTGGGGCTAGATATCAGGAAGATACTGGATGTGGAGGCAGGGCTAGATATCAGGAATATGCTGGATGTGGTGGTGAGGCTAGATATCAGGAATATACTGGATGTGGGGTCACGGCACAATATCAGGAAGATACTGGATGTGGAGGCAGGGCTAGATATCAGGAAGATGCTGGATGTGGTGGTGAGGCTAGATATCAGGAAGATACTGGATGTGGGGGCAGGGCTAGATATCAGGAAGATGCTGGATGTGGTGGTGATGCTAGATATCAGGAAAGTACTGGATGTGGGGGCACAGCTACATATCAGTAGATACTGGATGTGGAGGCAGGGCTAGATATCAGGAAGATGCTGGATGTGGTGGTGAGGCTAGATATCAGGAAGATACTGGATGTGGGGGCAGGGCTAGATATCAGGAAGATGCTGGATGTGGTGGTGGGGCTAGATATCAGGAAGATACTGGATGAGGGGGCAGGGCTAGATATCAGGAAGATGCTGGATGTGGTGGTGGGGCTAGATATCAGGACGATACTGGATGTGGAGGCAGGGCTAGATATCAGGAAGATGCTGGATGTGGTGGTGAGGCTAGATATCAGGAAGATACTGGATGTGGGGGCAGGGCTAGATATCAGGAAGATGCTGGATGTGGTGGTGGGGCTAGATATCAGGAAGATACTGGATGAGGGGGCAGGGCTAGATATCAGGAAGATGCTGGATGTGGTGGTGGGGCTAGATATCAGGAAGATACTGGATGTGGAGGCAGGGCTAGATATCAGGAAGATGCTGGATGTGGTGGTGAGGCTAGATATCAGGAATGTACTGGATGTGGGGGCACGGCTACATATCAGGAAGATACTGGATGTGGAGGCAGGGCTAGATATCAGGAAGATGCTGGATGTGGTGGTTAGGCTAGATATCAGTAAGATACCGGATGTGGGGGCAGGGCTAGATATCAGGAAGATGCTCGATGTGGTGGTGGGTCTAGATATCAAGAAGATTCTTGGTGTGGTGGCTGGGCTAGATATCAGGAAGATGCTGGATGTGGTGGTGGGTCTAGATATCAGGAAGATACTGGATGTGGGGGCAGGGCTAGATATCAGGAAGATGCTGGATGTGGTGGTGGGGCTAGATATCAGGAAGATGCTGGATGTGGTGGTGGGGCTGGATATCAGGAAGATGCTGGATGCGGGAGCAGGGCTAGATATCAGGAAGATGCTAGGATGTGGGAGCAGGGCGAGACACCAGGAAGATGCTAGGATATGGAGGCAGGGCTAGGTAGGGGGAAGATTCTAGAATGTGGGGGCAGGGCTAGATATCAGGAAGATGCTAGAATGTGGAGACAGGGCTAGTTACCCAGAAGATGCTAGGATGTGGGGGCGGGCTAGGTAGCAGAAAGATGCTATGATGTGGGGGCAGGGCTAGGTAGGGGAAAGATACTAGAATGTGGGGACAGGGCTAGATACCAGGAAGATGCTAGGATTTTGAGACCTGTCTTCAATTAAGACACCAAGGTTTCTAACCTTCTTTACCGGTATCAGGAGAGAGCCACCCTCCTCTGACCACCACGAAGAGGTCCAAAAGGAAGTGCTTTTGCCAAATAGTATGACTTCTGTCTTAGAAGAATTCAATTTAAGACAATTGTTATCCATCCAAGAGCTGACAGCACTCATGCATTTCCTAAAGGTGTTACTTATATCTGAACCATTTTTTGATAGCAATACCGTAATCTGTGTGCTATCGACAGCCAAAAGGACTCAATCAAAATTGCCAATGCATAACATATAAATTGAACAAAGTTAGGCTCAGCCAGGACCCTGTGGGACCCCACAAGGTAAAGAAAATGGTTCAGATGTATAATCTTCGAAGGAAACAAATTGGTTGCAACCTGTAAGAAAAGAACGCAACAGGGCCAGGGCTGCACCCTCAGTCCTACGGCTCTGTAAAGGGTCAATTGAAAGATGATGATTGACCGTGAGATATCTGAGATATCCTTGGGCATGAGGACAGGGCTAGATGTAAGGAAGGTCCTGGGATATGGCCTGTGCTAAATATCAGCAGGATCTTGGTGCACAGGAGCAGGGCTAGCGGACAGGAAGATGCTGGGATTTGGATGCCGGCTTGAGATCAGGAAGATGTCAGGATGGTGATGGGGTAGTGGGGTCTAGATATCATCCAGAAGTGGCTAGGAAATGGACGGCAGATGTAAGAAGAGGCCAGAATGCGGTGGTGATGAGACAAGAAGCCATGAAATAGTGGAAGGTATCAGCGAAAGACCAGGAAAGGAGGAGGATATCAGAAAGGGGTGAGAGGAGGAAGATGTCCGCTCCGCTGACCTCGCCCTCGCCACACTCCCCCGCATTGACGCACCACCTCCGGCGGCAGATCCTTCTCCCACCTCACCACCAAGACAAGAAACTCCCTCCCTACCAACCTACACTAGACCCAAGACCTACTAACATTCAGAAAGCACCTAAAAACATGGCTTTTCGAGCAGTACCGGCCACAACCCCCCCAGCGCCTTGAGACCCTACCGGGTGAGTAGTGCGCTTAAGAAATTACTTGATTGATTGATTGATAGATACTGTTCTGGAAACCAAAATAGTAAAGATCACTTGTTTCTAGAAAGCACTCAATACCACATCTGCCATTTATACTGTGGTAACAACGACACTTCTGATGCCACCCTTCTGATGCCACCCTGTCCAGCGGGTGAAGTCTGTCTGTGTGGTGTCTAGAATGTGCCCACAGTCGTGGTGGCATTGGAGTAGTCTGAGGTTATTTAAGTTAGTCTGGCAGCTGGGTGGTAGTCTGTCAAGTCCAATGTTTCTTGGAAGATCTGGGTGCTGCTGTCAGGCCACATCAGAGCACTTGATGGGGCGGGGAGGATGGTTAAAACTTTACAGAACTCCATCACAAAATATTACGTATATGACATCAGTCATGAGCCACGTTGGAAGTCAATAAAAATCGCCATAGTTTGTGGATGGATGTAAAATGTTAGTCCATGAGGTGACTGAACAAAAGATCCTTTTCATCCAAGACTTGTAGGGGCAGATTTTCAAGAAAGTGGTGCATCGACGTGTCTTGATTCACCGCTGCACTACCTAATGACACCATGGTTGCGCCGTATTTACAATACAGCTCACCATGGCGAGCGCCTTAGAGTAAAACAAAAAATTACACTATGGCTTCGCCAGGTGGTCTAGGGGCTCGTAAATATGTCCCGTAGTGCGGTCAAGGCTGGCCTGACGTGTAGAGACGCTTCAAGGAAGCTGTGATTGTCCTGATTCCGGGCTGAAGGAAACAGCAATCAAAGCGCAACCAAAAGCAGAAGCACAGTGAGGAGGTTAGGAACGGTGCCAAGCAGTGTACCAAGATGCCTAGCTGCTTAGAATTTTTAGAAATAGTGGAGAAGCATCAGTTTTCCCAGATGGGAAGGTTGGTTGTTGCAGAGGGTCAGACAGGCATACAGAAGGTCCGGTTTACAAAAATGCTCCAGTACCAACCACCCCGCACCCCCCACTGTATAGAGTGTGAAATAATAGGGGTTCGAGTTTGGACCAAGATACTGATTTAGAGTTTGGTGGTACCTCATCCCGTACCCTGTCCGCGGCACTCTGGGTCCACCTGCCTCATTTAGAGATGGGAGGTCCTTAAGGGGCATATTTATACTCCATTTGCACCGAATTTGCGTCATTTGTTTTACGCAAATTCGGTGCAAAACTAACTCCATATTTATATTTTGACGCTAGACCCGTCTAACGTCAAAGTATTGGAGTTTGCACCATTTTTCAGATGCCTGAACCTTCCTTGCGTCAATGAGATGCAAGGTAGGTGTTCCCATCTAAAAAATGGTGCTAAACCCATAGCTGCATATTTATCCCCTGTGCTAAAATGACACACGGGTGGGAGGAGGGGCCAAATGATGGTGCAAAGCTTGCTTTGTACCAATATTTAACGCCTGAGTCAGACCAGGCATTGGGGGACCTCTGGACCCATTTCCATGGCTAAACACCATGGAATGGGTCCACAGGTGCCCTCCTCAAGCCCCAGGAACACCCTCATCCACACCAGAGGATGGGTTCCTATCCCAGGTAAGTAGGGTAAGTATAGGTAAGTATTTTTTTTTTTTAATTAAAGTGCCATCGGGGCTCAACTTAGGGCCCCCTGCATGGCACAGGGTGCAATGGCCATGCCCAGGGAACCCTTGTCCCCTGTGCTGGCCATTGGGGTGGTGGGCATGACTCCTGTCATGTCATATGGATGTTTTTTTGTCAGAAAATGACGCTAGGCTGGTTAGAGGCATTTTTTTGCCTCTAACCAGCCTAACGTCATTTTTTGATGCAAAACCCCCTTCTCCCATACCGCCACCCCCACCCGGCTAACGTCATTTTATTTTACGCTAGCCCACCCTTTGAGCTATTCCATAAATTTGGTTCCCCGCTGGCGTACTGGAATGGCACAAGCCGGCGCTATACTTTTTAATGCAAAACTGAGCAAACACAGTTTATCGGCAAAAAGTATAAATATGGGCCTAAGTGTTCTGTAAGTGGAGTACACTTTGGCCCTCTCAATGAATAAAATGTTCTAATAGCCTAAGGAGTAGGGGCAGCTTGAGGAAGGACATTCCAGCCTTACACCATTTAGCATGAACGCTGTACTGTGTTTTTGTTTCTGTCTGTTACTGCCAGATAAAAACTGGTCTTGATGGACAGAAACACTCTTTTGTTTTCAGAAACAAACTCTTGCTTTGGGAGTTTGTTTCTGAAAAATAAAGTTTGAAAAAGTTTTCTAAACGGTCATATAAAATAACAGTAGTCATCCACAAAACGTTTTTTTTTTTCATTAAAAGGAATTGCTGCTATGGTGGTTCCTTTTAATGTACTTTCTATGGGCCAGGGGTCATCTCTAACCAGACAGGCTGAGTATCATATGTCAAACATTACTTCAGGTCCCACAGAGATGGACATGGGGTTTGTTATATGGTGTGTATCTCACTGGTTGGAAATACCACCTCATCTATGTCTGTGGAAAAGCCTGAGAGAGGTAAAGAAGGGAATTCAAAAGTTTTAACAGCCAAGCCCCTGCGGTCCTTATCAATTCCAGCATTTATTTCACAGCTGGTACCTCTCAGGCAGTCCTTACACTAGGGTTGGAGAGCCGGGTCACCTTGGTGGTACCCCGGCTGGTCTAGTTGCCCTGGTACACTGGAAGTGATGTTAGGGCAATCACGCTTCTAGTGCCCAAGCTGCTCACATGCAGAACAAGGCCGCCCAACTCCTGTGATTCCCACTCTGTCCCTTCTGTTTCCCCTTCCAGCACATCCACTGCCCTGGCCTCCCCAACCCTCCTCTTTGAGGTGTTCCCCGTCCTACTACCTTGATCACCGTCTTCATGTTGTGCAATTTTAAGCAACACAAAAGGATGATGGACGGAGTGCTGAACAATGCAAACACTCACCCTCAGTCACAGATCTGGGTTTAATCCATCAATTCTTTTGCTCACCACGCCACCCCAGTTTGGACTGAGAAATATGCAAATCAGTCTTGACCCTGTTCCCCATGGGAACAGTCCAGCCCGAACTGCCAGGCCAGGTCCTCCCTGGACCGGAAACAAGCATCCTGGGACCGGTTTCAGGGTTTTACCCTTCATCAGTCAGGCTAGCTTGAATCCAGTGGCACAGTGAGCACCGTCCAGGGAAGACCTGGCTTGGCAGTTTGGGCTGGACTGCTACCATTGGGAGCAGGGTCAAAGCTGATTTGCATATAGCTGGGGCCGAATACTAATACTGGGGAACTGTTTCTTTATGCTCATTATGTCAGAGGTGGTCCATGGTACATGGACAAGAACCCTACTTCCCGTATGCGGGATAGTTACACCAGGGAACATGGGCTGGTAGGGATGGACCGTCATCTGCATGGTTCGAGAAGGAGACGGGGGACAGCGTCTCGACAGCCGGCCAACAGTTTGGCGTAGAGTAATAGTGGGACTTCCCTCCTCCATCCCTACACCTTCGTGCAGGACATGCATGTGTTCTATACCGATTCAACCTCTGACCTAGTCACTCTGCTGGAGGCCCTTTGCATCGCAGCACGAGCTATCACATTACCTCCTTGTGCTCCATCCGTTGGCGGTACTGCAGGTCCGGCTCCATTTCCAGGTGCAAGGTGGGCTGCACCCCCAGCCCTATCAGCCACCATGGGTAACATGTCCAGTAATTCCTCCTTCCTTGTTTCCGCAATCTCTTTCTTCTATTCCTGTTCAATGATGTGGGGGAATAGGTAGAGAGAAGTAGGCACACAAGTCCTTACCCTGTCCTTGAGCTGGCTTATTTAGTACTACAACTTTTCCATACTTGGGATTTCAAGCTTTTGCTTGTGCGCCTCATGTAATGGAGGAAAAGCAGCCGCAAATGTATTTTATTCTTGGGGTCTTTCAACCTCTTCTGTAGATACCACGTTCCGCCAAGGACTTCTTTCCATCTTCGTCGGTGAGTCCCACCTGCTCCTTTAAAAACCTGCAGGTTTGATTGCCATACTGTTGGTGCAAAGCATGTGAAGGAGCGCCTTTTGGTGGGGCATGCTACATTGAGATGATTCAGCACCATGTAGTCTCTCTCAAATGCAGAAGAAAGGAGTAGAAGGGTCTGCAAGCCTTGACCCCTCAGCTCATGCCTTGAAAGGGCAGAGGGAGGGATGGAAACAGAGAAGAATGTAGACTTCTAATAAGTTCTCATTTTTTTCAACTAATATCACGGAGTGGGAGGCAGGTATCACACACTCGTACCCAAATATTCCCTTGCGGTTGATGATCCTTCAGTCTACAGCCGGAGAGGCACCTAAAGGAGTTGGGCGGCTAGATTAGAGGGTCTCTTTTTCACTCTTTCATCCTTCAAAGGTTTGTGCTTTGGCCCTCCTGTCCATCTTACCATCACCACATTTTTCTACTGCCCTTTTGCTCTAAGCCATGGGATTACACTCTCATTCCAAACTCTAGCCTGCCCAACTCCTTTTTTTTTCACAGCCGTCATTTCCTACCCTGACGGCCAATCTTGACCCATATTTTTCACCATCCATTAGTCACAAACAATGTAGGCCATGCAAGCAAGCTAAGAACAGACAGAAGTCATTCTTGAACCTTTACCTAAATCTGGTTCAATCTGCACGTCTGCAAGTCACCAGGTCTGGTGCCGGGACATTCTGCAACCCAGTTCCCTCGGATCAACTTTTCCTGTTTTCTCTGGCACCTAGGGTCCTCATATGGAGTCCAGTCCTGCACCCTGTTTCTCTCTGTGGCGGCAGCTTCCACCACCACAATACACCATCTGTTAAAAATAAAACACGACATGTAGAGAAGCCCAAGTCCGAAACGTTTAATGCAAGGTCTGTTGGAGCAGTGCGCTAAAACATGTACATTTGTGTCTAGTATATTTCTCCTAAAGCAAGTCAATATAGTGAGATCATGTGTCAGCAATTGTTTTCAGCAGAAACTTGCTCAGGGCGGCCTTGAAAGGAACATAGAGTTCATATCCAAAAATACTAGCGCAGCTCTTCTCATGAAACCCCAGTTCCTTCTCCGGGTTAGACAGCGAGGTTGCGGTTACTACAATGTGCAGTGTACAACATCTGGCATTATGGTTCCAGAACCTACTATGGGCCTGCAGAGCTATCAGCAAATGAGGAAGCAATCAATGGGCCAGATGTACTAACATTAGGATTGCAGATTTCCAGTGTTTAATTTGTAAAAAATGAAGTGCCAGGGCCCCGTCGGGAGACCACTGCAGCTCGCACCACCTATTGCCCCTCTCTCCCAATCGCAATTAGAAAATCGGTATTCCTAATGTAGGAAACTCCTTTGAGTTTCACTAGCGATTCCCAGTGGGTCACAAATAGACCTACCTCCTGCATATTAATGAGGTAGGTCACAATTTGCGGCCCCATTACGAATGGTAGCCATCACTGGGATGGTGGCCTGCTGTGCAAAACAGCAATGCATGTCGTACCGATTCGGTATTTGAAAGGGGCGAGCTAAACGCCCCCCTTCCTAATTTCAAATCATCAAAGCAAAATGCAAATTAGTAAAAAGTTACAGACTCTCATTTTACCTTTTGTACATTGGACAAATTCTTTGTAGATCTGGCCCAATATTTCTAGTGGGCATACACTGAAAACATTCATAAAAGGATCTTCTCTGCAAGGACCACGTGGTGGAACCTTGCGAGGCAGAAGCACTTGCAATGGCTGGGCACTCACGAAACGCCACCACAACCTGGAGTTTTGCACCAGTGACAGTATGGCGCCCAGAGAGGCGGCCAGAAAAAATCAATGCTCCTTGAGATGGGTGGTACCTCACAGATCGCATGCCCCGGCCGGCCCTGGCATCACCCTCCTTTGAATCAGCTCTGTGAACTGGGGTGGGCTCCTGGTCTAGGTTGTGGGTTTGCTTTGGGGACTGAGGAAGAATCCAAAGAGACAATTCACCTGACCTCTGAGTGGCACCAGTGGACTGTGGGCTTCTCCTGAATTTTGTGTGTGCTGACCTTCCTCTTCCTCCGCAAGGTTGTGCACAAGATGTGAAGCGGGAGACGCAACAGCACTAACCAAGCTGCACATCATCAGGTGCCTTCCGCCCCATCTTTTAGCCACCAGAGTGGGCAAACCAGCTACTGCTCAAAGTTTCAAAGGCATAGAGCAAGGGAGAGGCAATGAGGAAGAACTGTGGCTTTGTGGACTACTACAAACTACATCGAACCACAAATCCAGAGTCTGTTATACTTGTGTCCACCATTTACCCGCAGGTGGCAATGGGTCCTATCTGTACTGCATACCTCATCTTAGCATTGAGAAGAACATACATCAGTACTGGCTACTTCCCAAGCACAGAAACTTCTACTGTGATAACTTAGTCCTGCGTTACTCTCAGATCTGTTGCTTTCAATATTGCTTTTTGTGTGTACAAGTGAGAGCCTTTTATTGATAGACTCCGAGCCCAATAACCCCTGTCTGCCCTCGGGTTCCTCAAAAAGTTCCCACACATTTGCATAACATGTCTCAAAACTTGCAAGGTCACATTTAAAAGTTTGCTGATATCATAGTTTGACACAACACTGAAGAAAAGTTTTCACTCAAATTCATAATTTATTTTGACAAATAGATTTTGTTATTCAAGTTCTTTTGACTAAATAGAATCTTTTCTAATTAATCAATTAATTTAAATCATGTATTGATTTAGGACATTAGATTCATTTTTATGATACATCTATCACTTTTTGTTATGAAGTGATTTTTGTTTACAGTTTTCTTAAAATAAAATTTGTGGCCAAACTATTTCAAATATCACTGTAGATGAAACTTTTGAGTGAAACTGATGTACTTTGGTTTTGGAGTATATTACTTGAGGGACAGCTCTGCTTGCCTAGAAATATTTCTTGTAATATTTCTTGGAGTTTATGAGTTGAAGGAAAGCCCTGCCTGTCTAGAAATATTGCTTGTAAAGTTGGGCTGGCCTCAAAGACACTCAAGTAAGCAACACTTGACTTATTACTGACGATAGTCTCACTAGAGCATGGCAAGTCCTAAACTTACTTTCCCAACTTGTAAGATCATAAATCTTTTTAAATGTATCTGAAACCTTCACTGTGGCCCAAAATATTTAAACCTCCTAAACTGGGGGGGTGGGAAGAGATTTACAAATGTCAGTGCATGCCATGTTTTTAGGACACTCAGGGCCTTATTTACAAGTCCCTGTGCGTCGCCGTCACTTTTAATGACGATCAGCGCGGCTCACAGTGCAGAGCCATATCTGCCTGATTTTGCATTGCCTTGTGGATATGAAGTGAGGCAACACAGCACAAGTTGCGTCACCCTCCGATAGGGAGGCGATGGTATCCACAGTATTCACAAAAGTAAAGTTAGACCAAAAGTCTAACCTAGACCTAAAGACTAGCATAGACCAAAAGTCTAACTTTACTACTTTTTAGCATTCACATAGGTAAAGTTAGACCAAAAGTCCAACTTTAGTAGTAACTAGTAGTAAAGTCTAACTTTACCTTTGTGACTACTGAAAAGTAGTAAAGTTAGACTTTTGGTCTAAGTTAGACTTTTGGACTAACTTTACCTTTGTGAAAACTGAAAAGCAGTTAAGTTAGACTTTTGGTCTGAGTTAGACTTTTGGTCTAACTTTACCTTTGTGAATACTGAAAAGTAATAAAGTTAGACTTTTGGTGTAAGTTAGACTTTTGGTCTAACTTTACCTTTGTGAAAACTGAAAAGCAGTTAAGTTAGACTTTTGGTCTGAGTTAGATTTTTGGTCTAAATTTACCTTTGTGAATACTGAAAAGTATTAAAGTTAGACTTTTGGTGTAAGTTAGACTTTTGGTCTAGCTTACTATTGTGAATCGGGCCCAAAGTGTAGTCAACATAAGAGGATAGGCACTGCCCGGATTCCAAGCGCTAACATCTGAACTAACAAAAGAGGCATCACTGCAACGACCCCTTCCAGCCCAAATGGCATGAGTTGTTGAGTCTCTCTAGGCTCTGCCTTTTTGCCACTTTTCTTCAATGTGTACTTAGTGCCATTTTCAAACTTCATCAGCTGGTTTAATATCCCCCTTTTCACCTATGCAGATGATAAGCAGAACAACATTCAAATTAAATCTTCAGCTAAGGGAGGGTCCAGAGAATTTTACAAACGATATTAGCAGATGTTACTCTGCTCTACCCATAGTGGGGTTTGCAGATACATACTACTTACATGTAATATTCGATTGTTGAGATTTTAAGACTGAGTTATAAAGATTTATGGATATGCATGCACTTGACTTCAAATTTTATTTTGTTGCAAATTCCTGGCAGTCTGGGACGACTGTGGGCACCGAGGCTGGCCCAGATTTGTCCTCAGTGGGCAATCCGTGTGAAGAAATTAGAGTAAATTCTGTCAGTTTGGTGAGTCTCAAACTACTGCGTTGAAGCAATCACATAATATTTAAATCAGATCTGACTACGGCTGCGTATGGCTCTCGAAATCTTGCAAAAAATTGAACAGCATATTTTCCCCTTTCTTAGAAATACTGCTGGCATTTCCCCCTGACACTTTCTGCATGTGTTTTTATATCATTATCTCTAAGATCCAGAGGTTGTGAGTTTCTCATGCTGTTTTCGGCCTCCCACCTTCCTAGAGGTGACATCACTGGGGTGGGTGGGCAGTGATGCTGCTCAGGGGGTGTATATATAGTCGAGCTGCTCTCCCAGTCCCCAAGAAGGCTCCTTATCGCTGCAAAGCAGATTGAAGATTCGTTGAGGTAAGAAAACCAGAGATTATTCTCCGGAAAGAGGAACCAGCCACTCGCTGCGCCCTCTGCTAGATAGACCAGGGCAGTCTCGATGAGTGAGGCTGTGGATGGGAACAAACTTGCAGATCTCCTGTTTTGTGCCTGTTCTTGCAACCTATTTGCTGCATTTGTGCTCAGATGTGATCTTACCTCAAATAATTTGTATCTAAGGTAGGTCAAGAAAGGACAAATCCATGCAAGACGTTCTGGAGAAACTGAAGAAAAAAGGCCCAAATTTATGGGCAATTGGCGTAGGGCGGTGATGCGGGTGACCTTGCTGGGCTGTCCCACGCCAATGTGAAAGGAGAGAAATGTACCGTATCTACAAAATCCGCTGCATTCATGTCCTTTCCAACTAGCGCCAGGCACAGTTTGGTGCGTAGCGCCGACTCAGGACCCCGTGCACCACGCTGCGTGATGGTTTTGTGCAGGAATAGGCACCTTATTTCTCTTTCTATGTTTGTGACAAAAACGCACCGCAACGCCCATGGAACGCCCCCACCCCTCGTAGAATAAGGCAACAGAACGGCGTGCGCTGCTTTGCCTTACTCCATATCTATGAAGTGACTTTGCGTGGCCACACAGATATCGGTGAGAGGCTTACCCATTCCTATAGTGGAATTAGAATCCAAAGTTTACTGCCAAATAAATATAAATCCACTTTCGGAGCTGGTTATTCGTAGTCCGGAATTTTGTTTTCAATGTAGCTTTAAAGTCAATTGTAATTAAATCCCTTGAACTTATGTAGATCAGTTTCTGAACTGCTGATCTGATCAGGTCATGTTTCACAAGACCATGAAATGAAAATGAAATGTAGATTTATATAGCGCGGCTAATCACCTCTGAGGGTCTCAAGGCGCTGTGTGACCGTAGTTCATAAAGCAAGGTAATATCGCAATGAATCACAGGATTTCACCCGATGAAGAAAGAGTTGCTTCAAAATGCACAAAATGGATATACTTTTGGATAGATATTGCTTTCATAAATATTAATTCTGAACCCTATTGAGGAATGTGAATAAAAGTACATTTTGAATCAATTCTGAACAAGTGAGTGTCAAGATTGCAAAGGGGTTTAGTTAATATGTATTGATGCTTATATTTGTTTGAAATTCCACTTCGAGTTTTAATTACATCAGAGACTTTTTCAGCTCTCAAATCACAAGAAGTTTGTAATTTACGTTTTCATGAGAATGCCAGGTGGAAAGGTGAGAATTGCCCATGAGAAGAGCACACAGTGATGTGAATTATCGTTTTGAACCTTCTTTTTGGCCTCAGTGGTTGTGTCTGACTGTCCTCAAGCAGAGTTTGAGGAGCACCACCTTCTAAAAGAAATCTGTTTGGATTCATTGCATGACATGTCTCTTTTGTTGGCATCCTACAAGTCTAACATGGGCCCCCCCTGGACCTACAGTAGACATAGCTATGTTAAGTCATATATTGAGCCGCCATTGACGTGAAGGAGTCTTGGCGCTAAGCAGCAGCACCATGTTTTGAAAGGTCCCTTTTTTAATGGACAGAGTTAGGCCCAGGTTTAGGGGAATTTGGCTTGGGGCAGTGCGGCAGGACATGATGTTGTGCTGCCCTGCACCAGAAGTGAAATTTGTAGGCAATAGGGTGCATTTCTGTCCCGTCCCCGTGTGCTGGCAACCATTTCGGTAACCTAGTGCCAGCACCGGCCCCCTTGCACCCTGGTACAAGTGTGCCTGCGGGCACCTTCCTGCACCTCCCTGCACAAAAACAATCCTGAGAGATGTTTTCCTCTTTCAATGTGTGCTGCAGAATGCAGCGCACATGGAAAGAGTAAAAAAACGAAGAGAAATTAAAATATTTCTCCTTGTTGTGCCTCCCCTGGGGAGGCTTAAGGTATTACGGGGTCTTGTAAATCTGGGGATGCTTCACACCCACGGAACGCCTCCCTGGCGGAAAGCAGGGCAACGCGGCGACTTGCACTGCTTCTCTTACTCCATATCTATGAGGACATGAAAAGCAACGCAAAGTGGCCTGGCGTGGCCTCCTAGAGATGGTTGAGAAGGTTGTGCCACAACAGCGTCAGAAAAAGTGACCCTCCGGCGGCGCAAGGGGCTCATAAATATGCCACAAAGTTGAAGGGATTTGAGGAACGGACAGGTGGTGCCCGAGGGGGGGGGGACCGTAGCGGGAAACGTTTTCTGTTCATGTACATTTTGATGAGACCGAGGGCACAGTGTATGTAGCTGAATGCGTCTAGTCCTCTGGGGGAATGAAGGAGTCAGCACTGATTTAGACTGAATTTCTGTAGGCGGGGTGTCCAGGTTCATGGCACATAGGGGGCCAGGATAGCTGTTTCCTCAGACCAGAAAGCTGCCTATCTTAGATTGGAGAGGCCACACCCCTCCTTCCACAGGCCCCCTAGATCTTACAGGTCTGCTATTTAGGTTACAGGTAAAAGCGGAAGCAGGCGAGATATCTAAGCTTCTTTATGTGAACTGACACTGCACTCCTTTTAAATACACATCCCAGCTGGTACAGATATAAATATGTCTTACAGACACACACCCCAGCTGGAAGAGCCTACTAACAGGTGTCACAGACACACACCCCAGCTGGAAGAGCCTACTAACTGGTGTCACAGACACACACCTCAGCTGGCAGAACCTACTAACTGATGTCTCAGACACTCACCCGAGCTGGAAGAGCCTACTAACAGGTGTCACAGACACACACCCCAGCTGGAAGAGCCTACTAACTGGTGGCAGACCCCAGCTGGCAGAGCCTACTAACTGGTGTCACAGACACACACCCCAGCTGGAAGAGCCTACTAACTGGTGGCAGACCCCAGCTGGCAGAGCCTACTAACTGGTGTCACAGACACACACCCCAGCTGGCAGAGCCTACTAACTGGTGTCACAGACACACAACCCAGCTGGCAGAACCTACTAACTGGTGTCACAGACACACACCTCAGCTGGCAGAACCTACTAACTGATGTCTCAGACACTCACCCGAGCTGGCAGAGCCTACTAACTGGTGTCACAGACACACAACCCAGCTGGCAGAACCTACTAACTGGTGTCACAGACACACACCCCAGCTGGCAGAACCTACTATCTGGGGTCACAGACAGAAACCCCAGCTGGTAAAAGCTACTAACTGGTGTCACGGACACACACCCCAGCTGGCAGAACCTACTAACTGGTGTCACGGACACACACCCCAGCTGGCAGAACCTACTAACTGATGTTACAGACACACACCCGAGCTGGCAGAGCCTACTAACTGATGTCACAGACACACACCCCAGCTGGCAGAGCCTACTAACTGGTATCACAGACACACAACCCAGCTGGCAGAACCTACTAACTGATGTCTCAGACACACCCCAGCTGGCAGAGCCTACTAACTGATGTCACAGACACACACCCCAGCTGGCAGAACCTACTAACTGGTGTCACAGACACACACCCCAGCTGGCAGAGCCTACTAACTGGGGTCACAGACACACACCCCAGCTGGCACAACCTACTAACAGGTGTCACAGACACACACCCCAGCTGGCAGAACCTACTATCTGGGGTCACAGACACAGACCCCAGCTGGTAGAACCTACTAACTGGCTTTACAGACACACACCCCAGCTGGCAGAGCCTACTAACAGGTGTCACAGACACACACCCCAGCTGGTAGAACCTACTAACTGGTGTCACAGACACACACCCCAGCTGGCAGAACCTACTAACTGATGTCACAGACACACACCCCAGCTGGCAGAACCTACTAACTGGGGTCACAGACACACCCCCCAGCTGGCACAACCTACTAACTGGTGTGACAGACACACACCCCAGCTGGCAGAACCTACTATCTGGGGTCACAGACAGAAACCCCAGCTGGCACAACCTACTAACTGGTGTCATGGACACACACCCCAGCTGGCAGAACCTACAAACTGGTGTAACAGACACACACTCCAGCTGGCAGAGCCTACTAACTGGTGTCACAGACACACACCCCAGCTGGAAGAGCCTACTAACAGGTGTCACAGACACACACCCCAGCTGGAAGAGCCTACTAACTGGTGGCAGACCCCAGCTGGCAGAGCCTACTAACTGGTGTCACAGACACACACCTCAGCTGGCAGAACCTACTAACTGATGTCTCAGACACTCACCCGAGCTGGCAGAGCCTACTAACTGGTGTCACAGACACACAACCCAGCTGGCAGAACCTACTAACTGGTGTCACGGACACACACCCCAGCTGGCAGAACCTACTAACTGATGTTACAGACACACACCCGAGCTGGCAGAGCCTACTAACTGATGTCACAGACACACACCCCAGCTGGCAGAGCCTACTAACTGGTATCACAGACACACAACCCAGCTGGCAGAACCTACTAACTGATGTCTCAGACACACCCCAGCTGGCAGAGCCTACTAACTGATGTCACAGACACACACCCCAGCTGGCAGAACCTACTAACTGGTGTCACAGACACACACCCCAGCTGGCAGAGCCTACTAACTGGGGTCACAGACACACACCCCAGCTGGCACAACCTACTAACAGGTGTCACAGACACACACCCCAGCTGGCAGAACCTACTATCTGGGGTCACAGACACAGACCCCAGCTGGTAGAACCTACTAACTGGCTTTACAGACACACACCCCAGCTGGCAGAGCCTACTAACAGGTGTCACAGACACACACCCCAGCTGGTAGAACCTACTAACTGGTGTCACAGACACACCCCCCAGCTGGCAGAACCTACTAACTGATGTCACAGACACACACCCCAGCTGGCAGAACTTACTAACTGGGGTCACAGACACACCCCCCAGCTGGCACAACCTACTAACTGGTGTCACAGACACACACCCCAGCTGGCAGAACCTACTATCTGGGGTCACAGACAGAAACCCCAGCTGGCACAACCTACTAACTGGTGTCACGGACACACACCCCAGCTGGCAGAACCTACAAACTGGTGTCACAGACACACACTCCAGCTGGCAGAGCCTACTAACTGGTGTCACAGACACACAACCCAGCTGGCAGAGCCTACTAACCGGTGTCACAGACACACACCCCAGCTGGTAAAACCTACTAACTGGTGTCACAGACACACACTCCAGCTGGCAGAGCCTACTAACTGGTGTCACAGACACACACCCCAGCTGGCAGAACCTACTAACTGGTGTCACAGACACACACCCCAACTGGTAGAACCTACTAACTGGGGTCACAGACACACACCCCAGCTGGAAGAACCTACTAACTGGTGTCACAGACACACACACCAGGTGGCAGAACCTACTAACTGATGTCACAGACACACACCCCAGCTGGAAGAACCTACTAACTGGTGTCACAGATACACACCCCAACTGATAGAACCTACTAACTGGGGTCACAGACACACACCCCAGCTGGCAGAGCCTACTAACAGGTGTCACAGACACACACCCCAGGTGGCAGAACCTACTAACTGATGTCACAGACACACACCCCCGCTGGAAGAACCTACTAACTGGGGTCACATACACACACCCCAGCTGGCAGAACCTACTAACTGATGTCACAGACACACCCCAGCTGGTAGAACCATACTAATTGATGTTACAGCAACATACCCCAGCCTATTGCAGAGGCTGGCGGTATGTCGACAGGTCTTAGAAACACATAGCCCAGCCAGTAACTATGTACTGAACCAGTAGTGCCATATCAAGAGATCAGACACATAGCTGCACTGGTAAATTCATGCTAGTAGGTCCTACAGACGCATTCTTCAGTTAGTAAACATACCAACAGGTCTTGCGTTTAACTATGCTAACTTCCCAATAAATCTTACTGACACATACCTGGGCCAGTAGAGTCATACCAACTGGTGCAGGAGACGCTTACCATGGCCAGTGTCGGCATACCTACAGACCTCAACGTACATACCCCTGTCGGTAGAGATATACTAAGATGTCTGTAAAGTCATACCAACTGTTTTAGAGACACATTCCCAGAGAGCTCCTACTTGTTCACATAATCCAGGCTTACCTTAATTAGAATTGTCTCTCCTGAGATCACTGGCATGTGCTAAGCCAGCAGTGATGTCTCTCCATATGTTACATACTTGAAGTTCACTAAACAACAAAAGGGGATGGCATGCTTGCAAAAGTCTCTGCCACTTGCATTGAGGAGGAACCACCCAATCAGGAGCATGCCAGAAAAACAGCCAAGGCTTTTGGGGATCTGAGGAAGTCAGTTGTTGTTTCACCACCTAAATTTCTGGAGTTTTCAACTGTAGGCAGCAAAGACATTGGACATTAACGCGACGCCTCCATGGGATTGATATCAGAGTATTTATTTTAAAGCAGGGTATTTTTTTGAAGCATAATTACATGAGCCTTTTCAAATTGTTCAGGAACACTTTCAAGATGCATTTAAAGATTATCAGAGTCATAATGACTGTGCTGTTAAAATCCTTGAACATGGCAATGGGATGGGTGATGGAAGAGATACTGTGAATAACAGAGAGTCAAGGTGGTAATCCTGATTACCACCCTGAAGTCCAACCTTCTCAGTGTTGGACCACTGCAAGACATGAGGCATACTTTCATAACTGTAATCTTATCCTCAACAAGAGAACCAAGTTAATCACTGAGGTCTTGTGAAGGATCCATTGCATGTTACAGGGAGAGGGCTTAGGGAGAGGGGTCAGTCCCCCCTCCACGAAGTCAGGGAGATAGGTAACTAGCTCTTTAATTATAACTTTCTCTGCTGTCCCCAAGAGGTCAGGGAGAGGGGTCTATAAGCTATTTAATGGTAACTGTTGGACATGGTGCTCTCTGCAGGGTCACCCCTAACCATTTGTCCTTCACCCCTCCTGTTTTCTGAGCCCATTTTTGTTTGCCTTTAGGACTCTGCACACTTTACCACTGCTAAACAGTACTAAAGTGCTGGTGCTGTCTCCTTTAAACATGGTAAAATTGGCTTACACCCACTTCGCATATTTAGTTTACTTAGTAGTCCCTATTAAAGTGGTACTACATGTACCAGGGCCTATGAATTAAATGCTTCTAGTGGGCCTATAGCGCTTATTGTACCACCCACCAGAGTAGCCTTTTTAAACATGTCTCGGCTTGCCATTGCAGCCCGATGGCAGTTTTGGATGAACAATTCAACTTGGCAAAATAACCCCCTTGACATGCCTTAAACTCACTTTCATTACTTATATCACCCCTAAAGTAGGCCCCTGACAGCCCATGCAATGTAATTAAAACGTTGGACATGTACTTTTAAGTTTTACATGTCTTTGTAATTAAAAACTCTCTAATTCATTTTCACTGCTGTGAGGCCTAGCTCTTCTATAGGATAACATTGGGTTACCTTATTACAATTATTAAGTGACAACTTTAATTGGGAGCAGGTAGGAAATTCATGTTTGGTGTCTGAGGAATTCTACTTTAAATCTCTTTTTAATGCTAAAGTTGGATTTTAAGTTGCAACTCTGCAAATGCTTCTTTTAGAAAGTTGGCACTTTTTTGTCTGAACCATTTGGTGCCTGAAGACAGTTCCTGGGTCATATGACTAGGTGTTGTTGGCAGTTGGGCTTTATGTATTCCTCCCAGACAGCCACACAATAGTGGCACTAGGTGTGCCGGGATGAACCATTTCAGGGTTGATGGAGGAGCAGAGCTGTCACCTACTGCATTTGCACTTCAAAGCAACTGGCTCAACTCACACACAAAGGACTTCACTCTAGCTTATTGTGCACCCAGACAGACTTGGACCAGGGAAGGGAGGCAGGAAATTCAAAATACCTCTGTAGGAGGAAACTCCAGAAGCTTCTCCCAATTCAAAGTGGGCACCAGGTGTAGAAAGGGGATCATCAGATCCACTTTTCAGTTCACACCTCGACCTGTGGATACTGGGAGAAGGACACCCTGCTGCCTGAGGCCTGCCATGTTTGATGAGAAGAAAGACTGAAGATTGAAGTGACTCGAAGTGTCAGCTGACTGAGCTCCTGTTAAAGCTAAAGAGACATAACAAGCTCCAGAGGCCTCCCTGCATCTGCCCAGCTTGGCGTGCTGCCTGGACCAGCAACTAGACCTGTCTGAGTCCCTCTGGTCTCTGCTAGAGTGAGTCCCTGATTCCCAAGAGGTGCCCCTCAGGTCCACGAACCTTGGCATTAGCTAAACTCCTCCTTGAAGAAAAGGAGAAATCCTGAAGTTTTGTGCTGTTGGCGATCATGAACAGGTCTGGTTAATCCAAGATCTTTCCGTCCACGCTTTCTGCCAACGCGCAGCTCTGGTGGACCCAACACTTTGCACTACAGCAACCGCCAACATTAACCGGCAACACAAGCTCTAAACTTCGCACTGCATAATCGACAGCCCTCACTAACCGCCAACACGAATCTCCAGCAACAACCATCTGCGACAGTCAACAGGATCTTCACGGTACAGCAACAACCATCTGTGAAGCCCAGCCTGCTCTTCATGCTACATCGACAACCATCCACGACGCTCTCCCTTCACCTCACAGCTTCCTCCACCACGAATGGAACTCTTCGAGCTAAACTTTACAAGGTAATTTTTCAGCAGGATAATCTGGTCACTATATTCAGCCCATGCTCCATCTCGGTCAGCCTGAACTTGTTACTTTCACCCGGTATTGCATGATCAGATAACTGTGAGTGGCACTTTGTGCCTTTGGACACTATACTTCAACATTTAAACGTACATTTCTCCGGTTCTACTAATTGGATTTTTGTCATTTTTATGTTATAATTTATTAAATTTTTCTAAATTTATGTGGGACTTTTCTTGTTTTGTGTTTTCACTTTATCACTGTTTGCTTGCTGTGTAATAGTTTACACACTGCCTCTGAGTTCAGCCTGACTGCCGTCGTGCCAAGCTACCAGAGCGTTAAGCACAGGTTAATTCAGTGACATTTTGTGGTTCACCCTGACAAGGAGTGTGGCTGTTCCTCCAGTAGGGTTTCCCTCAACCAGCAACACAATTTCTTGCAGTAACTTTCTCTGCCTCCCCTCATGGAGAGGGGTCAATTAGCTCTTCAGTGGTAAATGTCTCTGCCCCCTACGAGGGCCAGAGAGAGGGGGGTCAGTTAGCTCTTAAAATTTTAGGTTTGCCTGCCCCTTGCCCCCCTTCAGAGTGGTCGGGGAGAGGGGCTAATATGCTGTTTAATGGTAACTTTCTTTGCCTTTCCCACCCAGAGGGGTCAGAGAGGGTGGTCAGTTTGCCCTTTAAGTGTAACTTTCTCTGACCCCCCCATCCCTAAAGAAGATTAGCAAACACCATATACCAGATCCAAGCCCGACTGGCAGTCGGTGATTCTCTGTCATTGGTTGAAAGGTAAGGAAGGTTCTCCCGTTGTAAACCAACCTACTCTCTCTTGAGTTTGAGGAAGCTTATGAAAACTACCTTTTATCAACTATGATGGCAAGCTTCCATATATTAATATAGGTGATTTAGTTTGCAGTCTGCACCACATATGTACCTGAAATAAAAATGAAATAAACATGTTTCCCTCTGATGAACTGGGATTATGTATCTTGGTACCTCAGAATAAAGCCTACCTGTGAAAAACTGTAGAGGCAGAGACACAGCTGAACAAATATTTATAATTTATCTTTTTTCCAGATGATGCAGCGTTTCCTTTCTGTGTTCCTCCTCCTGCAGAGCATTCTTGGGACAAGGAGCCTGGACTCTTGGCCAAAGAATTGTAAGCTTCAGTCTGCCCTCTGCCTATCACTGTCTCATGAACCTGTATTGTGTGATGTGACTTTCAGCTCCCTTCATCATACACTAAGCCATGCCCATTGCCTGTTAAACTCTCCTCTTTAAGTATCTCACAGAAACAGTTCAGCTCTAATGATGCCACCCCTGGATTATTTGAGGCCAGTGCCTTCTGGTGGTCTACAAGAGGTGGAAACTTTAAAAATATTCCAGATGCCTCCCCTCAAGACCCTTCATACTTAACCATCTAAGTTATATTCCCACATCCACTCACACCTAGTTACCATCTTCTATTCACAACCCGGATGGTGCTTAGCCCTACCTGTGTCAATACCCCTCCTCTTCGGCCCAAACCCATCACAGCATGATTACAAAATATGTTGAACTAACATCTTTCCAGCTGCCAGCGAGTGGAAGATCTCACCATGTTCTCCCTCATTCCACCCTTTCAGTACATTACTGATCAACTGAAAGGTTGTATGCATGGGTGTGGACACACCATATAGCTGACCCTCAGAGCTCCCAACACACTCCTGGCTCTTGCCAAGAGAGCGACATAACACAGGTTCAAGAGCTGAGCATACATAGCCACTCAAGGTTAGGCAACCTCTCAGCTCTTCCCGGGGAGATACCACCGGAGCAGGGTCTTCCTCTCTTCTGTCCTAAACCATTCACATTTTGGTGCCTAATAGTCACCAATCTCAGCTCATCGGTACAGCCGCCATGACACATACACCCAAACGCCACCTCCCTGTCTTGTACGCACATGAAAGGTAACTTCCCTTCAACTTTTCTAGACCAGTCAGTGAAACTGAGCTACCACCCATCACTCCATCTCTTGTGACCTAAAAATCCATTTGCATGGCTTGGTATTTACATAGCGCAAAGCCAGCTGGGTTGCAACTGAGCTCTGTACATTATTTGGTGTGTAGGGATATGATACATGACCATGTATATAAACTGAGGACTTACATCTTTGAATGACATAATAGAAGTGCATCACACAATTGCATTGCATTTCACACATATGCAGAATGTTGGGCACATGAAGATTAAGGTGGTTGCAAATATTAGGCCCAAACTACACACTCACTTTTTAAAATCTCTGTTATTTTGCAAATAATCTGTATGCCAACAGGTCTCATTACAAAATTAGCATTCACATTGGATTACAGAACAACCTGCAGAATCACAATGAGTTTTAAAAAAAATCAAAAATCTTTTCATCACAGGCATCTTCCATAAGTAGAAGATTTCTGATCTCTGGGAGCTTTACAGAAATCCTCTGCAGTGCACACAGAAATCTTGTGAAGGAAATTACATTTACAGCACCTACTCTCACACCCACCCACTGCTGCACAACTCATGGTCACACACCTGCTGGACCATTATTCAGGGCCCTTTTGTTTATTTAGAAGGGTTCAGCCCAAGGAGAGGTTAGCTGTGATTCATATCTTGAATGTAAGGTGTTCTATGGAGCTGGTGAGTGTGTCCATGTAGATGGTGCAGCTGATGGTATCTTTGAATATGACAGTGACGGTCTTGCCTAAGATGTCGTAGCCTGCAGGAATGGTTGTAGTGATGTCCGGTGCTGAGGTTGGGTTGGCCATGTTTCCGTGAGAAACAGCAGGTCCCAAGAGTGGCTCTGCAGTAGGTCCCATATCTCTGTCGGTGTGTTTGGTGAGTGAGCACATGTTGAGGAGCATGCATTCGAGTCAGTGGCCGTTTGTGTGGGAGAGGTGGGGGTAGGGTGTGTGAGAGTGCATGAGAACCTGCGGGAGGTGGATGTGAATGCTCCTTCCATGTTGTGTAGAGCGGTGTCACAGAAGTGTGGATAGCGGAGGCTAAGAGTAAGATCATTGAGAAGCACAGCAGGGTATCAGTGGGTAGGGGGATCAGGGTTCCTACCGCTGCTCATGGACCAGGCACGGTCAGGCGCGGACGGGCTTTCCTTCTGCGCGTGAGCTATGCACATCTGCTGTATTTACATGCTGCCCCTCCATTAAGTAGGTCCTGAGAAGAGGGAGGAGCACAGGGTACCGTGAGAAAAAGCAATTTGGCCTAACACAAAAACATAACCACTGTAGGAGAAGCAAGTCATTCATTCATTAGAGATAGAGATAGGATTTGGTTTTAGACCTGGGCTAATGACCCCAATGGTTTTATTTCGAGAAGGTGTTTTTAGAAAATCCTCTAATTCATGTATCGCTTCCTGGAGAAGCACTACGTATGGACAAGACTCTACCTGTGGCATATCCTCCAATATGGGTAGAGTATTCTGCCCATAGATTTTGCTGTAGATTTAGAATTTACTAAAGAATCCAGAAAACTATTGCTCAATACCAGCTCTAAATTAGGTCCAACTGTGTTTCTTCCCCAGCTCTTCCGGATAGTGCCATTCACCAAGGAGTGATTGGAGATGGAGATCAAATATGTTTTGAAACTTGCCAGCACTTTCTGATAGCCTCTCAGTCCATCCCTGCAAGCCATTCATCCAATTAAGATGATGATGTATTTGTAGTCAAATGTGTGAGGAATCAGGTCTCCTGCAATGATTTTCAGAGCCACAGGCTCCCTTTTCCCCTTGTGACAAGGCCTATTTGAGGACATTTGTTGCAGATTGTACCCTCTTCTTCCATTCGTGATGATGACTTAGCTCTGATTCTTGGCTAACTCCATCTTCTCTTGTAGTTGCCACTGCCCCTCAAAACTCTGCCGTCAGCCTAGAATGTGGAAGTGGCCTTCAAGACGTTAAATGGACGGACACAAACGACAAAGTTAAAGCAAGCGGTACCACCTCTCTGCGGTTTACAAGCGTGGACCAGCCGGATGCAGGACTCTACAACTGCTGGTCAGGTGGTGAGGTGGTCACCTCCACCTATCTGTTCATTGATGTCTCAAGTGAGTGTCTGCTTCACCCTCGTCACCCTTTGAGTTCTCATGAGAGGTGTCCCGGTATGAGCTTGAGTCCAAAAAAGCGCCAATGGCATCTCCTTCATGCAAACCCACCAAGGTTCCTCTGGTCGAGACCTAGAGTCTGGGAGTCTCCTGAGTGTTAGAAACATCCATCTGTCTGTCAGTCTATCTATCTACCTACCTACCTGCCTGCCTTTTCCTCTTTCTCTCCATTGATCTGTCTAATGTCTATCAGTGTCACCATCCATTCTCACCCTTTTACTTTCAGGAACATGGAAAAACACTGCCCAAAACTTTAAACTGTGATCTATTCATTCACCCACCCATCTACCTACTAATAAATGCATCTATCTCAGTTTACCACCACCCTGCCCCCAAAATAGGGCAAGGACTCCTCATGTTTTCATCAGATTCATTCATCCATCCATCCACTTCCAATGTTATGTGGGTAACATTTTTCTTTCTTGCGCAGGCCTGCATCCAACCTCTCCCATCTCCTGCATCGCGGACTCCTATCTCCACAGCAGACTCCGGTGCAACTGGACACAGACTTTACAGGAAACGCCACACCTGATCAGAGCCCGAGCTGGACGAGGGTGAGTGATTTCTGCTTCCTCCCTTGTTAAAATTGTTTAAGGCAATTTGCAGAGTGTGGGTGAATCTGGAGCAATGTCCAGGTTTCAGCAGCCACCCCAGCATGGGTGTTTGCTGATAGCACCAGCAGGAGACTATATCTGACTGATCTTGGCCGGGTACTTACCGGTATATTCATTACTCCAAGTCCTGGTCTTCCCTATCACAGTCATTAACTCGGTGAGCAAAGGCTCTGATTACCAAAATAATCGCAACGGCAAAAAACACCCATTTCACACCCCTCCAATATGGCCACACTTCCCTTCCTGTCACATAATGACATAGAAAGAAAGTGTCCTAACCTCACATACTGTACAGTCCAGGTACCATAAATACCTGATGCCAATAACCACACAGGGTGAGGAGGGATGGGAAACCTGGACTGTGACGGGGAAGGCTAGCACTCAGAGTAATGAAGAGTACCATTAGTACCCAGTAGTAGCCAGCCGTTACCTCCTTGTCCTTCTTTCCTATCATAGTCAGTACTCCATGAGCTGATCCCCAAGCCTGACATCACCAACAAAATACATAAGATGCTTCAAATTCAATAAAGAAACATTAGTATCTACAGGAATTATTCTCTAATGAACTTAACACACAAGAACCAAAAACAGAAGAAACATTGTTCCCCATTACAAGCCTATAATCATTCATAATGTTTGAGGGGATGACCAGGTTGCTGCAACACAAATCTTTAGCATTGATGCTTCTTTCACAATTAGATCTGGTGAAGGTTTTCCTTGTGTCTCACATGCCTTAATAATGTTTGAATCACTTACTCAAGGTAGCATCTCATGGTTTCAAACCCTGACCCTTAGCTCTTGACCTGCAATATCAAAAGTAACAAACAAAGACATCCAGTGTGTACAAAGGCTGTAAGAAAGAATAAGTTCAGAGAGAGCCAGATATTTCAGACAATGAAATATTGATGAAACTTCGAGAACACTTTGCGGACCTGGTCGAAGGAAAAAGCCTTAGAGAGGGCTCCGAACTCAAGAAGGGCTCCTAATTCCTCATGTCTTCTGGCTGACGGAATAGCAAACAACAAAAGCACTTTCAAGGTAAGAAATTTAAAATCAACCTGTTTAACTGGCTTGAAAGTAGATTCCTGCAATGCCTGTGAAACCTATTGCAGATCCCAAGAAGATCCATCACAATGCATAAAAGAAGGAGAAAAACCAACTCCTCAATCTCAAAACTATAGGAATCATAGGGCCTGATTTAGAGTTTAGTGGTAGAGTTACTCTGTCACAACTGGACTGATATCCTGTCTGCTGAAATCTAAATCCCATTATATCCAATGGGATTTAGATTTCAGCGGATGGGATATCCGTCACCGTTGTGATGAAGTCGCCCTCCGCCAACCTTTGATCAGTCTCATAGTTTCTAGTTCAGGATTTTTGAAGCCCTAACTGCTGCCCATTGAACACACTGGCTAGACACTGACAAATCCATCCTTTGAAAACTCGAGGATATTAACTGGCTCAGAAAAACATTTTTCCTCCACTGCTTATAAAACGATTGCTGTGGCAAGAGTATGACTTTGAAGTCGATGGTCACCTGGAATGCGGGATCAAGAGCGCCACCTTTGGAGAACAACGGTTTGTTTCAGGTTTAACCTTTTACTTGCAACGCCTTCAACTGCAGAAGGGAGAGCACTGGTAGCACCAGGGGGATAATCCACTGCGACTGGATCGCCAGCTGATGAAGCAACCAGAACCAATGGTAACAACTCTATCATCAGACCTCTAACAGGACTGTCGCTCTGTCCACTCTGGCCTTCTGTAACACTCTATATCATTGGAATTGGAGAAAGCCAAGCAGAAGGGATTTGGGCTAATTGAAACACATTGCATCCATAGTTCATGCCCTTTGGAAAGGAGTAATTGTGCAAACTTTGGGAAGCAAAACCTTCTCCTGTGAGACAAAAAGATCAATCTCTGGCTGGCAAAGTCCTTCATTAATAGCTGGAAAACATGATCCCTCAATGATTAGGAAGACATCAGGGAGAACACTCTGCTTAGATGATCAGCTGAACAATCTCCTTCCCTGGCAGATAAACTGTCCTTCGAGACTGAAGAATGTCTTCTGCCGACTGACATATCTGCGAAGATGGAACACCCAGAGGTTAGACCTGGCAAGCCACTTGATGATTGCCAAAGCACATTACCATCCCGTTGTCTTGTTTTACTTGTTTATCATGTTCCAGTATCTTAAAAAATGAGTCACAAACAGATAAAGGTATAACCTGGTCCAAGAAATGATCATTGGTGTTGAAGCCATGAGACCCTGATCTCTTAACACGTCTGTGGTTGATGGACCTTCGGAAACCAGAACACGTGATATTCCTCCCAGCAGCTCCGAATACTGTACTGTGGCAGTAGTAATTTTCCAAGTCTTGTCTTCAAAAGAGCTCCTATAAATTGAAGTTCTTGGGTAGGACTCAGATGAGATTTGGAAATGTTTAGGAAAAATCCATGATGTTGAACCAGCTTGCAAAATTCTTCGATATGTAGTTGTGCCTGAGTAAAAGAAGAGGAATAAAAACAAGTAATTCAGGTAATGAAATAACTGAACTCTTTTAGTATGACTAAGCACAAACAGAGGAGCAAACACCTTGGTGAAAAACACCTGGGGAGAAAGAAAGGCTGAAGGGAAGTACCTGGAATTGATAATGCTCTTGCTACGCGTAAAACCGAAGGAACCACAGTGAACCTGGACGAAGCAAGATATGAAGATAAGCATCTAGCAGGTCCAATAATGCTACATAGACTCCTCTGTTTGTGAATGGAAAAACTGCCTGAAGAGTCAATATTTTGAACTTTACTTGAGGAATAAAGGAATTCACTGACTTCAAATCCAGTAGGGATCTGAATTTTCCAGCTCAATTCAATTCAATTCAAATGACTTTATTTTGGTTGAAGAAAACACCCATAAAAGTATACGTGAAATAAGAACAATAAACATTTAAAAATACAAAAAGACAATGAAATATAATAAATTTTCAAAATAAACTGAGAATACATATTTAAAATCCTGCCAAATGCAGATTGAAATCAGGGCCCCTAAACAAGTTAATGGGATCTATATATTAAATGGGCAACGTGCCCCATGAGCGTACAGCTGCGCGAAGGAATGAGACAACGCATAGATGCATCTTTTCGTCTGGCAATTGTTGAAGGAAGCGGTAAGCTACAGCACATCACCTAAAATGTCTTGATTTCAAGAAGTGTACAAGAAAATTCTTCATAGAAGTTGCAGAAAAATAAAAGATGCAACATGGACTGCTTAGAGGTGCTGTTACAGGGACAAATGCTTGCTTCAAGATTATGCTGAAACCCAAGAGGGAAGCACAGTAAAAATGTACTTGCTGGTCTCCCACAGATAGCACTAGTTGCAGACTGTTGCTCGCTGCTCTTGGACCAGCACAGCGTGGGTGTTTGCTGACAGCGCCGGCAGCAGACTGTAGCTCGCTGCTCTTGGACCAGCACAGTGCGGGTGTTTGCTGACAGCACCAGCAGCAGACTGTAGCTCACTGCTCTTGGACCAGCATAGCGTGGGTGTTTGCTGACAGCGCCAGCAGCAGACCGTAGCTCGCTGCTCTTAGACCACCACAGCATGGGTGTTTGCTGACAGCGCCGGCAGCAGACCGTAGCTCGTTGCTCTTGGACCACCACTGCAGGGGGGTTTGCTGACAGTGCCGGCAGCAGACTGTAGCTCGCTGCTCTTAGACCAGCATAGCACAGTTGTTTGTTGACAGCACTAGCAGCAGACCGTAGCTCACTGCTCTTGGACCAACACAGCACGGGTGTTTGCTGACAGCACCAGCAGCAGACTGTAGCTCACTGCTCTTGGACCAGCACAGCGTGGGTGTTTGCGGACAGCACGAGCAGCAGACTGTAGCTCGCTGCTCTTAGACCAGCACAGCACAATTGTTTGTTGACAGAAGTAGCAGCAGACCGTAGCTCGCTGCTCTTGGACCAGCACAGCGTGGTGTTTGCTGACAGCACCGGCAGCAGACTGTAGCTAGCTGCTCTTGGCACAGTGCAGGTTTCTCCCCACAGCACCAGCAGGAGACTGTAGCTCGCTGCTCTTGGACCAGCACAGCGTGGGTGTTTGCTGACAGCACCAGCAGCAGACTGTAGCTCGCTGCTCTTGGACCACCACAACGTGGGTGTTTGCTGACAGCACCGGCAGCAGACTGTAGATCATTGCTCTTGGACCACCACAGCGTGTGTGTTTGCTGACAGCACCAGCAGCTGACTGTAGCTCGCTGCTCTTGGACCAGCACAGCGCGGGTGTTTGCTGACAGCGCCTGCAGCAGACTGTAGCTCGCTGCTCTTGGACCACCACAAAGTGGGTGTTTGCTGACAGCGCCGGCAGCAGACCGTAGCTCGCTGCTCTTGGACCACCACAACGTGGGTGTTTGCTGACAGCGCAGGCAGCAGACTGTAGCTCGCTGCTCTTGGACCAGCACAGAGTGGGTGTTTGCTGACAGCGCCTGCAGCAGACTGTAGCTCGCTGCTCTTGGACCACCACAACATGGGTGTTTGCTGACAGCGCCGGCAGCAGACCGTAGCTCGCTGCTCTTGGACCAACACAGCACGGGTGTTTGCTGACAGCACCAGCAGCAGACTGTAGCTTGCTGCTCTTGGACCACCACAGGGTGGGTGTTTGCTGATAGCGTCGGCAGCAGACCGTAGCTCGCTGCTCTTGAACCACCACAGCGTGTGTGTTTGCTGACAGCGCCGGCAGCAGACCTTAGCTCGGTGCTCTTGGACCAACACAGCACGGGTGTTTGCTGACAGCAGACTCTAGCTCGCTGCTCTCGAACCACTGCAGCCTGGGTGTTTGCTGACAGCGCCGGCAGCAGACTCTAGCTCGCTGCTCTTGGACCAGCACAGAGCATGTGTTTGCTGACAGGACCAGCAGCAGACTATAGCTCGCTGCTCTTGGACCAGCACAGCGTGGGTGTTTGCTGACAGCACCAGCAGAAGACTCTAGATCGCTGCTCTTGGACCAGCACAGCGCGGGTGTTTGCTCACAGCACCAGCAGCAGACTGTAGCTCGCTGCTCTTGAACCACTGCAGCCTGGGTGTTTGAAAATGGCCAGAGCAGACTGCAGGTCATTGCTCTTCTTTCTAGTCTCATGGGATAATGTCTTACCAGAGCTGCCATCTCTGCAAGGGTAGTAGATATCAAAGTCTGGGGCCATATTCGAGATTTCCTGGCACATGAAGATCTGAAATCCAAGTAACCACCAACTTTGATGGCTTTAGTTTAATTTAATGTAATGTGTGATTTAAGGAAGTATGCATACACTCAAGTAGGTAATGAGATCATCTTACTGCCATGGGAAACCTTCATTTGTGCTCAGGACATCTTTGTAGCGTACTCATTCGGTCCAGCAATGTATGCTCTTCTTAAAGGACAGGAGCCGTTATTTTCTAAAGTATCCTAGTGTCACTTTTGTTAGACGGCTTCTGTAAACATGTTCATTGCACAGTTGACAAAAGTGCAAATACAGAGAGCTGCAGCAAAGAGTAGACTTCCTATGTGCTTTGTAGACGTCATATGTGGCGTTACAAGTTCTATGTAGTAATGATTATTATGGAGTGAGCAACAGAACTGAAGGTCGCAGAAGGGTTAACCTACTTCAGACACTTCAGAGTCCCTGGTCTCTGCTGGTTAGCAGCTCTACCCTAAAATCCATGAGTGGTGTTCAGCCTGTAGCAGGAGACAGGATCACAAGAGTGTATGGATGTAAAGAAGGGCTTGCGCCTAGAGGGGAAGTATTGGTGTACTGAACAAAGGGCTACAAGTCAAGGTTGCCTACAGATAGGTTGGTGACAGGTAAGTTCTAGTGTGTGGGAGCATAATCTTCTGTCAAGAGATGAGCCTTCAGCTTCTTCCTGACTTGTAGGAGGACTAAAGAAGCTCTGATGCTGGTGGAAATGCTGTTCTATATCAAGGGAAGTCAACCAGGGAAGACTTGTGAGGTGGATAGTGGATAATTTCTTTACCAGGTTAGTCAGGATGTTGTTTCTGATGGAAAAATATGAGGTAGGGGAGGGAGTATACCGCCTGCCATACCAGCACTCAAATTGAAACAAGTGCATTGTGGTAAATGCAGTGCATGATAACACTCACTTTAGTTGAAAGCCTATAGTAGTCATCATTGTCGGAGTAGCTTGTGCTGTGTATCTCTAGATGTGTGGTTAAGGATGCTTGTCCTTCTTCAGTAGGCAGTGTGCTCCCTTCCCCTTTTGTGATTGGCTCCTTGTTGAGTTTTTGGGCTGACAAGCTCAGTGGGATGCACCTGCACTCTGGGAGAAGGCCCTGAGCAGTGTTGCCACAACCTGCAAATGTGTTACTCACTACTGAACATCATTCTCCTGACTCACAAACTCTCTATTTTTTTATTTTTTGGTTATGGTCTCAGACGAAAATGGAGGGCTTGGCGGTGGTCCATTGCAAGACCTGTTTTTTTTTACTGCTGGTGTTTAAGCCTTGTTGGCAGCCCTGTGGAAGACAATTCAGGCTGGTCTGCTCATGTAGTTGGGTAAAGGCTGTTTTCTCAATGATTTTTCCTATGAGGTAAAGGTGCATGTCTAATCTTGAGAGCATCCAGGATGGCACCTTGGATGAAGTGATGATGTTGAGGAGGAGATTGAGGGAATCTTGTTGCAGAAATGTAAAGATAGATGATGGATGGATCTCATCTTCATATGACATAGCCTTGAGTGAGTTCAAGACCTTGGTGAATTCTGTGTGAAGGATGAACACTGGACATCTGTGCCTGGAGCAATCAAGGATGGAAAGTAGAGAAGATGTTGTTTTCATTTTGACATGGGGTATGATTTTCTCGATCTTGACAGTGAAGAGTGGTTGATAGCATTGTACTTGTTCACTGACGGGACACCGGAGAGACAAAAATCTTTATTGATGACAGTCCTTACAAAGGTGGCTCTGAGTGCAGTCCGGATGCTTTGAATTCAATGAAGTTGTTGGAGTTAATGGCTTGTTGCCATTTCTTTTCTGTCTGCATGTGTTTGAGTCTCAAGGATCAGGCTTTTAATGGGGCTAGGAGTTCTACATGATTTAAAAGTATTGTGTTAGAACTATTGAGGGCTATGTTGATTTGTGCTGGATGGCTTCCAACTGATTGATGAGGTATTTTTGGAGTGCATTTTTGGCTTTTGCTTTGCTGTGGAACGGAGGTCGCAGGACCTACCCCGCGTGGAGATTCCAGACCTTTCTCACCTTGTTTCATAGGATGCTGATTGATCCCAAGTGACACTTGAAATGTACAGTGACGAAACCTTTGAGATCCTTTCTTGTGCACAGGTGGTCCTGGAGTGGTTTGCGTCAGCACATTGGTACACCAGTATCTCTGGTGCTCACTCCAATTCTTGAGCGGAGAGGCAGGACCAGCAGGCTTCAGGTCCTTGAGATGTCTCTCGTGTTTAGGGAGGTGTTAATAAGTTGTGTTACTTCGCGATTAATAGTCGTCTTGCATTGACGTCCTTGAAAAGGCCCTTGGTTTTTTCACATATGTGTCCACAGAAGTGGACTGTGACTTGAAATTTACCTAGAAGGTACTGTAGCATGTACAGGTAAGGAGGTAGGTCATTGCCTCTCCTACTGTGCATTGATGTAACACAACACAGCATCATGTTTTTATAGACATTGTATTTTAGTTCAATCTACTTCCTACAAACCTTTGTAATCTGGAAATGTGGTCCAACTCAGTAAATTGGGGCAAACGAGGACTACGACTCCCAGACTGTATAGGATTGTTACATCCAAGACTGCGAAGCAGTGTTTAGAATGACATAAAGCCATGATGTAACAGTATCAAAGTATTTTGGGATGGAACCCTTTTTAAGCATTAAATTATAAGTTTATATTGTCAAGAGAAGTTCTACAGTCTGTAATCTCAGCAGTGTTGTTGAAAAAGCTGATATTCTTGCTATGGCACATTGTACACAATCCAAATTTCTTCATAAACAAATAATATATTAATAATTAGAAGTATGATTTTCTGATAATGAGATAATAATATAATTAGGGCTCCCGGTTTTATGGTATTTATTTTTTAACATTTCCATCTGTATTTATCCATATTTATTTTTTGACCATTTCATTAGTATTGATCAATTTCTATTCTGTGGTTTGTGAATAAATGGAGTCAAAAATGGTACATTTTCACATTTATTTAGCTGATAACCATGCACTCATAGTTTGATGCCTGTCGTGTTGTAGCAAATTCAGCAGCCAAATATAGCGAAACAAAACACCCACAGGCAAATTATAGCAACTTACAACAAATATATTTTAACACCTGCCTGTATTTAGGCTGTCTATCTGCACATCTGTTGTCTTAGAATTCAAAATAGACAGCATAGGAACTCACTCACTAGAAGCACAATTTTCAGTAGTTTTCTGCTTTTAAAAATAAACACAGACAGAAAATATATTGTTTTCTGTCTGCATCTATCTGAAAAAATCTGTAAAAACTGAAAACTGGGAGCCGTAAATACAATTCATAGAAAAGAATATCAATGGATGATATGCAGACATTTCAAAATGGTTATATCAAGCTCAAAACTAGTTGGTTGCCAGTTTCTAAAACTATAAATTTGTTCCTAAGTGTTTACACTGCTGGGGATCCCTGCTTAAATAAAAACTTTCTGGAATGAGGATTGTTAGAAAATGGATCCAAAAATGTATAGGGAGGAGCTCATGAGCCATTGATTTAAGCAAGTACAAAATGTCCTTCTTTAGCCACATTGGTATTATTCCAATATGGTTAGCGTTTACATTTCTTGGGTCAGCCTTGGCATTCATGGCACAAGACGCGCTCAATTTTCACTTAAGGTTGTCCTCTGATCCTCTTTTGAAACTTTGAGTAAATCGCAAAATGACCAACCAACATTTTAAGGACATTTCTAACAGGATATGACATCATCCTGCGTGGAAAAACGTAATAATAATTAGGGAGCTAATACAACACCCTTAAAGCTATCTCCACTGGTTGGTTCTCGCTGAGCGCATGTCCGCTTTGTTCATCACAACCATCTCAAGTCACATCCTTGTCACATAAGCATGAAGGCGTTAACATCATCTCTTGCCCTCTTGTCTTTTCCAGGTCCTCAGACTCGGATTGGATTGAAGTCACCATGATCAAGGAAGGTGTGGTCACATTTGAGTTAGAGTTTCCCAGATCTTGTCTATATGGTGAGGAGGATCTGGCCTTCACTGTGTACCTGGAGGCTGTAAATGACCACACTTACGTCTCTGATAACAGAACAATGTTTCTGCGTAACATAAGTAAGTAAAGTTTCTCAACTGGCAGCCTCTTTGTTGGACATTTAGGAACATGTCAGAAAATGTTGTGACGCAACTGAATCGCTGCTTCTCCACTGGATCATGGGGTGTGAATTGACTGAACTGCTTATTCTGCACAGAGGCATCCACTTCCCTAATTATTTGTTCTATGTGGGGGCAATGCATTTCCTCAGATCATCGCAACAGAATCAAAACATTTCTCCTATCTTTTGTGAAGGAAAGTTACAATTCTATTAAGGACACTGAGGATTTTGCATTTTCTGTTCATATACACAGCAACCAAGAAAAACACTCATATCCAACAATACACTACCACCACAATCCGCAGAAAAACAAACTACACATTGTGACAAAAACAGCAATCCAACAGCATTATCGTATAGAAACTCCAAACTGTCCTCAGTCTGCCATACAACTCCTTGAGGCTTATCCCCTGTCCTCCATTTGTGGCTGTCCTATGTGTTCAGCTGTTCAGCCCATGCAAAAAAATATCACATGCAGTTTATTAGATTGGAATCTTGGAGTACCACTGACTGCTTACATTAGCTCTGCTATTACAAAGAGATGGCCGGAAACATATCAGAACATCTCAGAAGTATCGCATTTTGTGATCTCCAAATTTTAAATCACAAATAGGGATTTCCTATTTGCAAGTTCCTAAGCACATGTACAAAGCATTTCCTAAATGAAATGGGCATTTAGGAAATGCAATTACCATCAGCTCCAAGTCAATGGTAACCATGTGCAATTCTAAAAAAATTAACCCAAAATGAATTTTTAAAGTGACATGTAGCGCACACATGCCCCTAGGGCATATGTGCGTGTAACATGTGCACCACCGTTTTTTGGGGGTGCATCAATGGGAGCCCTAGGTCATAGTAATCACAAATATCCAGAGTAGGAATTGCTATTAGGAAATCGCAAATTAAGAAAAGCAAAACCATTCCTACCGACTTAGGAAGGAATTGTTTAGCGTTTCTGAAAAAGCGATTTCCTAATAGCGATCCCTACTCTGCATATTTGTGAATAAGCATGCTATCACAGTGAACAGTATTTTGTAATTAAACCACAGGTTCTGGTCATTCTGTGGTTCTTCCCTGTATGTTTTCACAGTTTGTGGTCAAGCAGTGAACCTCAGATTCAAACATGGTAAGCTTACCCTTCTTACCATAGGTCACCTCCCGAGGAGTAAAGAGGAGGTCACTCATTCTCTTGCATCGCGACCAAGACATGGCTATTAGAAAATCTCTATTTTTGTACATTCCAGCTTGCATTTTCTAAATAGCAAAACACAAAATAAGAATTTCAAACATCTGGGCCTAATATTTTCATTGAAGCTCTCCAGGTAGAATCTCATATTTACATTGAACTTCTCCTGGTAGCATCTCATATTTTCCTTACAGCCCTTGTGATGGGTGGGATCCACCTTGTCAAGCTCAATGAACCTAACATGCCTTGTCCTCACAGAATAAATATGTCTCTTCTCATCTCTGTTCTCTCGCTTTGCCTCTACAGTCAAGCCGGGGCATCCTGAGAACCTGCAAATTCAGAGGCTGCAGCCAGGAGAGTTTCACATTAACTGGACGTATCCATCCTCCTGGGCGAGACCTCACTCCTATTTCCCTCTGCTTTTCCACCTAGACCTGCAGTTCAGCAACAACAAGGTGAGTTTTACAGGGTAGGGGTGACTTAGGTTCAGACCACCTGCTGGCGGTCTCCGCCATCGAAAAAAGACAATAGCATAAATCCACCTTGAACAATACCTTTTATAGATGATGTTTTATTCTGAATGGTTAGAGTTAAATATTAATTAAAAGCCTTCCTGTGATTGTGAGACCCAAGCTGCTTGAACCAGACTGCAGTCCACAATTGTAGGTTTCAATGAGCACCAGCTTTGCTCACCTGTGATAATGTAGGGCCTGATTTAGGTTTTGGTGGAGGGGAATACTCAGTCACAAACGTATTACGATCCCATTATATCCTATAGAGATTGTAATACTGCGGACAGGATATCCGAGTATTCCATTCACCGAAATCTAAAGCACGCCCTTACTCTGAGCGATAAGGGATCACTGACATTATATCGGTAACAGAAATATTGTGTGAACATGGACAGAATAATGTGTCAAAAACAGAGAGGATCAAAATATCGAGGAGGTAAGTGCAAATAGGTAAGTATAGATTTACTGTTCTTAACTCCATATATATATATATATATTGGCAAGGTATATATATATATATATATATATATATATATATATATATATATATATATATATAGTAAAACTTTGCTTACCTATTGAAAGTTTTTTCACAATATTTTAGCTAAATACCAGACAAGGCAATCATCAGAAAAGGAACGTCCTGGAAGTGTTAAGCTAAATGAACAATGTGACAATACCATATAATGTCTACACCAGCTTTAACATAAAAGATACACCTTTAAAAACAACACAAAAGTGTAAGTTTACCTTTGTGAATCAGGCCAGTGTCACTAAAATGTTGATACTGCGGTTGTTTGCAAGACAACACCATTAATTGTTGGTGAACATCTTTTTCACTACTACCTGCTAAATGCACATGGTTTTATTTCCAACAAACCCTTTCTATTTTTTAAAGCATTGGGGATTGTGCAATTAAATGTGTCATTACATCATTTCATACCACAATTATCTTTAGTCATTATCTCCACGTGACACAATCCCATTGTTCATGCACAATAATGCCACAGAATGTGTGGAAATAATTTTTCTCTTCCCTGTTGCATAATTCAGTCCTCTAACTATCCATAAACTAGCATCTAACACGTCCTCCCATACGTCCAGTAGTTCTGTTTAAAGGTCACGGGCCCTACACATTAGTCCCAATAAGCTTTAAACTCGGAAGGCCAGCTGCAATGAATGTTTAAATGACAGCCCGTGCACCTGGGGCATGCAAATTAAAGACAACAGGGCATATTTAGGAGTTTGGTGGCGCAGGGCAGCGGAGCGCATCACTGACTGTGCTGCCCGTATCACTGGGAAAGGGCAGGAATGCAGCACATTTATCCAACACGGCGCATTCCTGCCCCTTTGGCACTGCCTAGTGGCAACAGGGGCACGCTTGCTCAACAGTGTCTGCGTTGCATGCATACAGGGACACCTTCCTGTACAAAAACAATCATGAGAGGTGCTTTCCTTATTCTATGCGTGCTGCAGGATGCATTCCTGGGTTTACATGTCCTTGTACATCTGCAAATACATTAAAATCCATGGGTGATGCTTGGAAACACCCACCGCAACGCCCATGGAATGCCTACCCAGGGCAGAGTAAGACAACATATCGATTTGTGCTGCCTCGCCTTACTCCACATTTATGAGGCCATTCACACTCACGTAAAGTGGCTTTGCATGGCTCCAAAAATATGACTTAGCGGTTTGTGCCACACTCGTAACACATTGCGTGGTGCAAGCATGGCGCAACCCGCTGATAAATATGCCCCAACTTGAGCTAACTTGGGATGTTATTGATTTATTGGTAGTTAGGTCATTGTGAACAGAGATGGTTAACAAAAGAACAGTAACAGCACATAGTGATTGCACGGTTTATGCACAATTAGTTTAAGTCCAGGTGAAGGTAAATTTACAACCCAGATTTACAATACTCTTGTGCAATATAGTGCAGCTCCCAGAGTTGCTGCGGTCCGTTGTGCGACGGGGAGAGAGCTGAAAAATGCAGAATCTAGAAATATTTAGCCATTTTATAAGCTGGTGTGCTGAGATATAAATTGGTGAAAGACAAGTGCTTACACATAAAATTTGTGTGTTAATTCTGAAGTAGCCTGTTTGATCAATGGTCTCTTGTGAGCGATATGAATGAAACACAAAGCAACACTTTGCAGAGATTTCCATTACTTTGAGTCAAAGTGGCATTGCATGGGTGGTACATGGGCATTTCAATGCAACCACTCATGGTTTTTTATGCAAAATCCTATCAACTAACAATAGCAGACATGGGTTTGCACTCTAGAGAACACACGAAGAGTCGAAAAGTTTAAAAAACAAAGTGGGAATAGTTTAAAAATGTATAGTATTTTTTATTGGAAAGTTACCCTTCCAGTACAAAATTTTTGCAAGTCTTAATGCAGACACTTTTGCACAAGGATGCAACAGCGTGTGAGGTACTAGGTGGCCTGATTGTGCGTCATTTCTAGGACGAGAGCAGGATTTAGTCATATCATAGTAGATATAGGCCCATATTTATAATTTTTTAGCGCCACGTTTGCGCCACTTTTTGATGCAAAAACGGCACAAACTTACAAAATACATTTGTATTATGTAAGTTTGCGCCGCTTTTGCATCACAAAATGACGCAAATGCGGCGCTAAAAAAGTATAAATATGGGCCATAGTGCTTTTCTGCTCTCTCACTCTCACACAAAGCAGCAACTCTGGTTGCTGCTTTGTATTGCATGCCAACTTTTTAAATCTGGCCTAGGTCTGCTTTCAATTCACTAAAATCACTTGAACAGTGCATTTGGGCCCGCTTTACTAATATTTGACACAATGCAGCCCGGAAACTGAAGTTGCTCCACTCCCTTGTATCAAAAAGATTTTTTTTAAAGTGCCACATCTACTATGGAATGATGCATTTTTTCTTTCTCCCAGTGCTGGACCACTTTTGGCTGCCTTGCAACAATGCACAGTCCCTCGTGCCATAGTTCAAGGGTGTGTGCTATCTCTAATGCATAGGTTTGGAACTGGAAGGGGACCCCTCCAGTAGAAACACTATCCTGTAAAACGTTTCCCACTTTGTATCTGTGCTTGACAATGGAGCACACATGCAAAGTTGGAAAAATCAGTAGAAATGGAAACATCTCTCCTTGTTACGCCTGCCTCGAGGAGATGTAAGCATTTTGCACAAATCCTTGTTTAGGAATATTAGTAGATAGGGGTTTGCTTCAAATCCCACAGGTGACTGCATGGGAACGCCCATTTACCATGTGAAGTAGTGCACAGTGTAACTTTGAGTTACCTTGAGATACTTTCCAACGCAAATCCTGGTTTGAGTTGGATAGTAAATCCCACCCCAACACTTTGCATTGGGTTTGCATTACTTTTGTGGAGCAAATCAGGTGCTTATCATTAGTAAATCTGGGCCTTGGTCTGCTACCGTTCTTCACATGCGGATGCGTGACCTTAAACCAGAACAGACGCATGGTCCCATAGATGGGTGTCCGGTCGCAGCCCAAGAAGTCTACATCAATGCCAGATTTTTAGGATACATACACAACACAAATGGAACTGAGTATGCAAGCCATTTGAACTACGCTGGATACCCCTGCCGTAACGGAGTGGCGACCATCTTGGAATAACTCTGAGCCATTTACATTTTTTTCAGACTAACCGTACGCTTAAAGAGCAGCACCTGACCATCACTGGAAGGCTGAAATCTGTCCGCATCAAATGCCGCGACCTGTACTATAACTCAGAGTGGAGCGACTGGGCTGAAATAGCGGTAGGTCTTTTTAAAGAAAGTCTAAGGGGGATTTCAGTTCTAGTATGTATCAGCTGGGCTAGAGAAGACAATGCAGTCTCGAGGAGCTAACACAGACAATGAGGACCCTCCCTCAGACAGATCACTTAGGGACTGATATCGGCGGACATGTTACTCCGTCACAAAGATGACAAATATCCTGTTCATCGAAATATAAATCCCATTATTTCCTATAGGATATATATGTCAGCGGATGGGATACCTGTCACAGTTGTGAAATCTAAATCACGCTCTTATTGTGTTAATGCCTCCTCCCTACACAAGATATTCTAGTGCTGTAACTGAAGGTGTCGCAAGCCCTGTGCCGGGCAACAGCCACACACCTATCCTCAACTCTGAGGTGAGCACCTAAAGAAACTGTACGTCATTACACCCTGAGGTCAACCTTCCCTGGCACATGCCACATGACCGCTAACAGGATAAGATGGGCAACTCCATGGGCTATTGCTCCTGCTGAAGAGATCATACGGGGTAACCTGCAGATCATGGTGGGGTCTGAGCCTTTCATGCTTCAGAAGTTGCAACATAGGTAAATGCATAATAATTTATAACATGTGGATATCTTAACGATCCAGCCCTTCTGGGTCCCTCATTAAACATGACTGAGCCATTTACCTTAATAAAATAAAATCTCAGCTGTTATGAAAAATGGGAAATTATGAAAAGGGGAACGCCTTATGCCTTCTTTTAGGGCCACAGTATGCTTACCCCATAGCAATAATCCCATCTAATTTGCATTTTTTTTTTCAAAGGATGGTCTCCTACCCTTTTCTTTGACCCCCCAGGTGGACCAGGTCCCGGGGGCATTGAGAAAGGAGGGGGGTGCATGGTACCCCCCTCCTTGGGCATAAATTAGCCCCAGGGACCACCACCTCCCCGGGGTGATTACACAAAAATATGCGTGGGGCTGCGCGGATCCCCCATGCCCTGGGAACCACAACCTCCCCAGTGCAAAATGTTTATTTTATAGGGGAAGGCTACCCCACAGCCCCTGGGACTGCCACCTCCCTGGGACAAATTAGTAGAATTAAGGGGTGGGGCCACCCCACAGCCCCGGTGCCCGCCACCTCCCTGGGGCTGGAATAAAAGAATGAAGTGGGTCCATTGCAGACGCCTGCCCCCAGGGACTAGTACCTCCCTGGGGCAAATTCAGCATTTGAGGGGGGTGGAGCCACAGATGGCCTGGGGTACCACTACCCCCAGGTTCAGCTCCTGCTATGTCTCGGGTGCCCACCCTCGGGAGATAGCTGTTTGCTCTGGCATGGCGTGAGCTTTGACAGCTCCCACCAAGTCAGAGCAAACACTCCAGTTCCAGCAAGCAAAAGCTGTCAAACAGCTCTCGCTTGCTGGAAGCGGAGGTTTCCTCTGTTTCCCTGCCCGCATCCCTGCGGGCAGGGAAACAGAGGAAAAAATAGCTTTTTCAGACAGGGAGCTGCATCTTTAGCAATGCCAACTCTCGCAAGAGGCCGGAAGCAGGCTGGGACCACGAGGACCTTCAGGTTCCCCCCAGGGTCCCATTGCACACTGGTTGCCCTGCAGGGCAACCAGGACAGATGGCCGGGACCTGGGGACGGGGTCCCAGGGGCAAGATTGGCTGGGGGAGAAGGCCCCCCCTTCCTCCTAAAAAAAATTAATTTATTAAGGCCAGGCCCCAGGTAATCGGGACCCCGGGCCGAAATCAGCAGGGGGGAGGGGAGCCGCATGGCCACCCCTCCCTCCAAAAAAAATAAATATATTAAGGCCAGGCCCTGGGGGATGGGGTCCCTGGGGCCAAAATCATCCAAGCGAGGGTGACCGTGCGGCACCCCCTAGTCCCCCCCCAAAAAATATTTTAGAAGGCTGGGCCCCGGGGGATGGGGTCCTTGGGGTTGAAATCGGTCAGGGTGAGGGGGGTCACATGGCCCCCTTCCTCCATTCTGAAAGGCTGTCTATGCTCTAGCCATGAGTGCAGTGGCACAGTGCCACAGATTCTCCTTGAACACATGGGGTGTGAGGCATCTGTCACACGCTGACATTGTGTGACTCCTGCAGTCAGATTACATGCTTTGCACCTGTGACTAGGCAGGTTTGCACTGATAACCAAGTATTTTGCACCAGCACTTGAGCACTAACTGAAAATAGGAGTTTACACCGGCTAGTCTGTGCAAATGTTGGCGTAAAATTGCCAGATCACCAGTGCCAAATTACTAAGGCGTGCTTCATGAAGTTTGCGCTTGGCTTGTGCGTTGCTCTGTTAATAATCCATGTGATGCCTTCTTTTGACAGACAAGAAGACACTCATATTAAGTAAGCAGCAGAAACATCATGAAGAAGTGAAGTGCAGAAGAACAGGAAGCTGCTCTGTGGATTAGGGACTGATCTTCCAGGATGGACACCATCTTCTGCAGAACACTCTTAAATGTAACCAATCTCACAACTCATCCTTTGTCAAGCTTTCTTCAGGCTCAAAATGTATGGTCCTCAAGCCCAACTTATCTGGAACAAACTATCACAGACCAGAGTGAAGATCAAAAGGAGCAAAACTCATAAAAGGCAAGCATGTCCTGTCACCCAAACTGGCTTTTCTTCTGAACTGAAGATAGCAGTGGTCATGAGATAATTTCTCTCTGTCCAACAACACGTTCTCCTAGCCAAGGACTGAATAGAAGGCTGCATGGATCACATGCTCACAGTATGTGCTCCATTTCACGGATAGATAATGATCTGATATTTCTAAAATACCTCTGAAGGGAATAGTTTTCCTGAACTGAACACCACACAGGTTTCCACAGGGAAAGCCTTCAGGCTCATGAGAATAAAGACTTTTGTTTTCAAATTTTCATACATTACAAGTAGAAAAGTGTAGGAAGTCTTTTACCCTAGGTCAAAAAAGTTTTACTTCAAACTTCAAAAAACAAATAAAAAAAAGAGGCAACTCCCCCCCCTATTATGTCCCAGGGCACCCCACCAATGGGGTCGCTGGCACTCTGTCCATTGTCTGGTGCTGGCATTCAGTAGGGAAGGGATGTGAAACAAACAGATAAACATGGTTCCCTTTAAGGCGGTAACTTTGAGGCAATAAGGCCTATCCAACCATCTCATTACAATGACGTTGTCTAACAGACATGCAGCTGAGAGTCCATCTTATCGCGATGACGTAGTCTAACAGGCATCCAGCGGAGATTCCATCTTATTGGCAATACGTGTGGTCTAACAGGCATGCAGCTGAGAGTTCATCTCATTGTAGTGAGATGTGGTCTAACAGGCATGCAGCTGAGAGTATGTCTCACTATAATGACATGCCTAACAGGCATGCAGCTTAGAGTGTATCTCATTGTGATGACAGGTAGTCTAACAGGCATGCAGCTGAAAGTCCATCTCATTGTGATGACTAAGGGTCTAACAGGCATGCTGCTGAGAATCCATCACATCACAATGTGATGTGGTCTAACAGGCATGCAGATGCAAGTCCATCTCATTGCAATGAGACGTGTATAGCAGGCATGCAGCTGAGAGTATGTCATATCACAATGAGATGTGGTATAATAGGCGTGCAGATGCAAGTCCATACCATTGCAATGAGATGTGCTTTGGTAGCTATGAGGCTGAGAGTCCATCCATCACATCACAATGAGATGTTGTATAATAGGCATGCAGCTGAGACTCCATCTCATTGTGATGATTAGTGGTCTAAAAGGCATGAAGCAGAGACTCCATCTTATTGTGATGACATGAAGTCTGACCAGCATGCAGCTGAGAATCCATCTCATTGCGATGAGATGCGGTACAACAGGCATGCAACAGAGAGTCCATCACATCACGATGAGATGTTGTATAATAGGCATGCAGATGAGCGTCCATCTCATCACAATGAGATGGGTATAACAGGCATGCAGCTGAGAGTTCATTTCACAGCACTGAGATATGGTCTAGTAGGAACCCTGCCGAGTGGAGTGATATATTGACGATTTCTCCACATTTCCAAATTGTAAGGTTCTGGCAAGGTGATGGTCCCTTCAGGATTATAAATTTCTTTATCCACCAGTGTTGGTTTTGCTTAGAAACCCAATCAATGCCTTTCTTGCTACTGCCAAATGAGTGCCATTCCTCGTTTTATCTACAGAAATACTGTGCATGATGCCACCCTCCTGAAGGGCACGGCTTGAAGGGCAGTGCCATGTGTTCCCCAGACATTCCTAAGACTGAGTTCACGATGTAAGAATCTGTCTTGCAACATCCTCTGGTCTTCCTGCAGAAATAAAAGTGTGTGCCTTAATGTCATTGGCTACGCTGAGGTTTTAAACTACTTCAAGGTGGTCATCGTGGCCTTGAAAGGTCTGCATGGTCAAGGACCTTTGTACGCGACTGATGGAGTTGCATAGATACCGGTAGTTTTAGCTTCTGAATGTTCTTTCCTACAGACCCAGGTGTCCTGGAACATTGTGGAAGGCTCACATTAAATGCTTTTTCAGGAAAATGGGTTATTATTTATTATGTATTAAAATATTTAATTCTGTTCTTACATTTGTTTACATTTGTATGTATTTATTTTAATATGTAACAAAGTTGGACCATAATACTGCAAGAAAAACATTATTAAAGTTTCTATTTGTCTTATATATTTTTCCTTTTCTTTTTTGTGTACTCAAGTTGAACATGACAGTTCTCCACCCACACTCCTCTGTTTCTGTAGATCCCCCAGTATCCTATTAGCCCCACAGTTTAAAGTTTGCTGTGCTCTGCAGAACACCCAGCCCCTTGTTCCTGGTTTCCCATGCCTCCTGTATCGCTCCAGTTATTCCATAGCTGGAAATGTTTAAGAAATGGTCATTCACATGGTAGGTGCGCTCCTTGTCCCCACATGGTTCATCCCCAGAAACACACAGAACTCATAACTTTACACACTTGTGGAGAACATCTGCATTAGAATACAAGGTGCTAAGCTTCCCAGAAGGTACTCATCAGAGGCTGATATTCACTGACTCTCTAAAAAGAATTCTACAATTTCATGACTTTCAAGGGGGGCAGTGGAGGGGGGGTTCTTCATTGCACCCACAGTGACAAAAATGGGTCTGTGAACCACTGGGTCAATGTCTTTGTTCAGCCACAGTCCAACTATGATTGAATGCCTAAATTAATTGAGTAGCGCCTTCTCCGATGAGGGTGCCTCATAATGGAGTGGTCACTCTAAGTAGGTGTCTTCGTTTTCAACTTTCTTCTAATGATGAGATTTAAAACAGCATCATACCTGTAGATGTACTGAATCCCAAAGTCCAAAGTCCAGGAATGGGATTATCCAGTGATTCTCAGAGCGATGATCAGTTCCTTCTCATCTCAGCAGTAACTGCTCAGAGAGGGAATAGGATGTGTTTTCACTTAGGAGAAGACCAGCCCCCAGGAAGGATTGTTCATGGAGCCTCACTTCACAGTGCACGCCATGTATAACAACATACTGAGATGACTGATGCTTCTCAAGCATGGTGACAGCCAGACTTCTCCTTAAGGCTTTCTTTATGGAGGGAAACTCTCGAAGGGCCTTGTATACACGTTAAAAGCAAGGCCGGACTGGCCCGACCAGGCACCGGGCATTTCCCCGGGAGGCTGGAAGGGTGGGGGACTGCTTTTGTTACTAGGGGGGCAGTTTTGTAGCAGTGCACCATTTTTAAAAGCACTGCAGAGTTCCTTGTATATCCAACAGTTTTCAGGCAACAATAAAATTGCCAAGATAACTCTGGTGATTAATGTTCCTGCCTGAGAGAGATTGGAGTTTTGTCTAGTGGTAGTTTTGACTCATCTCGGGTAGCGCAGAGGGTTAATGTGCCTGCTGCAAAGACTGTATACTATACAGATCACAGAACAGTATTTTATGTGCATAGCTCAGTGGGTTACTGCTTTTGTCACAGAGATCCTTTTGTTAATTTGCAGTTCATAAGTTACAATCATACTCTAGCTCAGTGAGCTATGAGCTGCCATCCAAGAGCTGCAGGCAAACTGCATGGCACAGGTTAGAAAGTTATGCTTTTTTCTCAGTCTTTGATTATCCTTTTTTTTTTTAAAGGGTTGGTATGGGTAGAAATGAATTGTTCTTAGTAATGTCAATCCTAGCCACTGTGTTACCTTCTGAATCCTAAGTTTCTGCTTCTCCAGACCACGCACTCTACTGTAAAACAATGCCAACAGTATGGATCACATGTGAATCCTACACCTTGCAGTCCCCTTTGTCTGATGTAACGTTTTCTATCATCTGATTTACACACGTATCATTCATTGTCTCTACGTGTGTGATGTAAAGTAGAGTCATTTTCTGGCGCAAAAACATCCATACCACATGACTCCTGTCTTAGAAAAGACAGAAGTCATGCCCACCACCCCAATGGCCAGCGCAGGGGACCTGGGTCCCCTGGGCATGGCTGTTGCACCCAGTGCCATGTCGGGGGGCCTATTTCAGGGACCCCAATGGCACTTTAAAAATAACAAGAAATACCTACCTGTACTTACCTGGGATGGAGCCCCCATCCTCTGCTGTCCCTCTGGTGTGGGGGGGGGTTGCCCTGGGGCCTGGGAAGGACACCTGTGGGCTTAGGTCGACAGGTCCCCTAACACCTGCCCGGACCCAGCCGTTAAATAATTATTTGACCCCGTCTCCCCACCGTGCACAGGGATAAATATGGCGCTAAGGCCATAGAGTCATTTTTTGCACGGGAACGCCTACTTTACATCTCATTGACACAAAGTAGGTTTCCACGTCCCACAAATGCCTTTAACTATATAAATTTGGCAGTAGACGGGTCTAGAGTCAAAGTATAAATATGGAGTTAGTTTTGCACTGAATCTGTGTAAAACAAAAATGACGCAAATTCAGCGCAAAACATGTATATATATATGCCCCACAGTTTTTGCTATTTTATCCCCAAATTTACTTGGTGGCGGGAACCCCAAAACCATGTAGTGGTCAGGCTCGCTTGCTATGCAGTATACAGGGCCAGTCTGCCAAAATTTGCCAGGCAGGGGTCTCTCCTTCCAGTTTATGCTGCCACCTGAGGGTTGGTGCACATGCAGAGGTCTCTCCCTCAAGCTTCTGCTATCACCTGAGTGTTGCTCCACAAGTCTCTCCCTCAGACTTCTGCTGTCACCTGAGATTTAATGCATAGGCAGGGGTCTCTCCTCCCAGTTTTTGCGGCTACCTGAGAGTTGCTGCACAGGCAGATGTCTCTCCCTCAGGCTTCTGCTGTCTACTGAGACCAGCTGCACATGCAGAAATCTCTCCCGCAAGCCTCTTCTGCCGTTGAAGTGTTGCTGCACAGGCAGAGGTCTCTCCCTCAGGCTTCTACTGCCTCCTGAGAGTTGTTGCACAGGCAGAGGTCTCTCTCAGGCTTCTGCAGCCACCTGAGAGCTGCAGCACAGGCAGAAGTCTCTCCCTCAGGCTTCTGCTGCCCTCTGAGAGTTGCTGCACGGGCAGAGGTCTCTCTCAGACTTCAGAAGCCACCTGAGAGCTGCAGCACAGGCAGATGTCTCTCCCTCAGGCTTCTGTTGCCTCCTGAGAGTTGCTGCACAGGCCGAGGTCTCTCCCTCAGGCTTCTGCTGTCACCTGAGAGTTGTTGCACAAGCAGAGTCTCTCCCTCAGGCTTCTGCTGTCACCTGAGAGTTGTTGTACAGGCACAGGTCTCTCCCTCAGGCTTCTGCTGTCACCTGAGAGTTGTGATACAGGCAGAGGTCTCTCCCTCAGGCTTCTGCTGTCACCTGAGAGTTGTTGCACAGGCAGAGTCTCTCACTCAGGCTTCTGCTGCCCTCTGAGAGTTGCTGCACAGGCAGAGTCTCTCCCTCAGGCTTCTGCTGCCCTCCGAGAGTTGCTGCACAGGCACAGGCCTCTCCCTTGGGCTTTTGCTGGCACCTGAGAGTTGTTGCACAGGCCTATGTCTCTCCCTCAGGCTTCTGCTGCCTCCTGGGAGTTGATGTAGAGGCCGAGGTGTCTCCCTCAGGCTTCTGCTGCCTCCTGAGTGTTGCTGCACAGGCAGAGGTCTCTCCCTCAGGCTTCTGCTGCCTCCTGAGTGTTGCTGCACAGGCAGAGGTCTCTCCCTCAGGCTTCTGCTGCTTCCTGAGAGCTGCTGCACGTGCAGAGGTCTCTCCCTCAGGCTTCTGCTGTCACCTGAGAGTTGCTGCACAGGCAGAGGTCTCTTCCTCAGGCTTCTGCCGCCCTCTTGGAGTTGCTGCACAGGCCGAGGTCTCTTCCTCAGGCTTCTGCTGCCCTCTGAGAGTTGCTGCACAGGCATAGGTCTCTCCCTCAGGCTTCTGATGTCACCTAAGAGTTGATTCACAGGCAGTGTCTCTCCCTCAGGCTTCTGCTGCCCTCTTGGAGTTGCTGCACACTCAGAGGTCTCTCCCTCAGGCTTCTGCTGCCCTCTGAGAGTTGCTGCACAGGCACAGGTCTCTCCCTCAGGCTTCTGCTGCTTCCTGAGAGCTGCTGCACATGCAGAGGTCTCTCCCTCAGGCTTCTGCTGTCACCTGAGAGTTGTTGCACAGGCAGAGGTCTCTCCCTCAGGCTTCTGCCGCCCTCTTGGAGTTGCTGCACAGGCCGAGGTCTCTCCCTCAGGCTTCTGCTGCCCTCTGAGAGTTGCTGCACAGGCATAGGTCTCTCCCTCAGGCTTCTGATGTCACCTAAGAGTTGATTGACAGGCACTCTCCCCCTCAGGCTTCTGCTGCCCTCTTGGAGTTGCTGCACACTCAGAGGTCTCTCCCTCAGGCTTCTTCTGCCCTCTGAGAGTTGCTGCACAGGCACAGGTCTCTCCCTCAGGCTTCTGCTGCCCTCTTGGAATTGCTGCACATGTGCAGAAAGATTCCTCCCTCCAAGGTAATAGGATATGTCTCAGTCTGTAGTTTTGCAGACCTTGCAATGCTTTTCTATGGCTGCTGCAGCAAGTTCAGGTATAACAGTCTTCTGCACAGATATTGCTGTGCAGGGGTAAGGATGCTGTCCATATGTCTCCTTCATCAAATAGTTTATGCTCATAGGAATCAGGAAGCAGAAATAGTTATTGTTAATTAGAATCCAGATGCCAACACGTGTTTCGTGATAGCTTAGGCATGTCTTCTGGTGGGCATTTCTATGAAAGCCACTATGGGATGCAGTTAATTAATTGCTACCTATTCCATAAAAAAGAAGAAAACTAAAATGAGCCAGATTTACCATGGTAAAGAGGCAAACTTTTGTCGTGTCTTATAACAATTTTATAAAACACAAAGGGGCATATTTGTGAGAAAGCGGCTCATCGGTCCTGATGCACCACTTCTCTTCTGTCACCCTTGCCCCATCTAACAACCCCATGGTTGTGCCATATTTACAATATGGTGCGCCAGTTCAGTAGTTACCACTACAGAGTCAGAACTTTTGACGCTGTTGTGACACTTTGCTGCAGTAGTGTCAAACATTTTTACGCTAGTGCAGAAAAGCACAGTGAGGACCACTGGTTTTAATGGGTGCGTCATTTTAACGCACGCCTTGAGCAGGCGTTACAAATGACGGAAGAAAATGTGCAGTGAAATCTAGTGAATTTCACTGGAGCATTTTTTCGGGCCTGCCTGCCACGGAACGCCCGCCTTGCATACACTATGCATGACACATTCCCAGTTTTACCAGCACTGGTAGACCTTTCAACGAAAGCAGCCTTCAACCACGTCACAAGGGGGCCTGTTTTGACGTTAGGCAGCACATTATGTGCCAGTGCGGGCAGACAGCAGAAATGTGCCATATTGTGGTAAATATGGCTTATTCCGGTCCTCTCCTTTGGACTGTTTTCACTGGGATCCTGGTAACTAGGACCCCAGTGATTGTGGTCTCTCCCCCTAAATTTGGTTGGTTAGGACTTTGCACACGCCACTATATGGTACTTAGGTACCCAGGACCTTAGGGCACCGGGGCAGCATGTATGGTGCCACCCATGGGAGCCCATGCAAAATGTGTTTGCACATCTGCCATTGCAGCCTGCGTGAAAAGGTGCATGCACCCTTTCACCACAGGTCACTGCACCAGGTCACTGAAAGTCACCCCTATGGTAAGTCATCCTCGCCCAGAGGGTAGGGTGCAGGTACCTGTATGTGATGGGCACCCCTGCATGGGCAGAGATGCCCCGGCAAACTCAAGTTCAATTGCATTGCAATTCGTAGGTGCAGGGAAGCCACTTTACTCGTGTTCTGGACCCAGGTCACACTACCTGTGTCCAGCTACATAATGGTATCTCCGAACCTGGGCATGTTTGGTATCAAACATGTTGGAATCATACCCCAGTCCTGTTGCCAGTATTGGTAGTATGATTCCATGCACTCTGGGGGCTCCTTAGAGGACCCCAGCAGTGCTCCTACCAGTCTTCAGAGGTTTCCCAGGCAGCCTGCGCTGCTGCCCCCCCTCAGACAGGCTTCTGCCCTCCTGCTGCCTGACCAGCTCAAGCAGGGGAAGGCAGAACAAAGGATTTCTTGTGGGAGAGAGAGGCAACACCCTCTTGTTTGGAAATAGGTGTTAACATGGCATGGGAGGGGTGGCCTCCCTAAGCCACTGGTATGCTTTGAAGGGCACATTTGGTGCCCTCCTTGCATAAACCGGTTTGCACCAATCCAGGGACCCTGAGTCCCTGCTCTGGTGTGAAACTGGACAAAGGAAAGGGGAGTGACCACTCCCCTATCTATAACCACCCCAGGGTGGTGCCCAGAGCTCCTTCAGGTGGCCACTTGATTCTGCCACCTTGAACCCAAGATGTGCACAGGCCCCTGGGAGCATCTGAGTGGCAAGGTCAGGCAGGTGACGTCACAGGCCCCTCCTGATCAGTGGTCACCTTGCTCAGTGACCAAATCCCCTTTTAGGGTTATTTAGGGTCTCCCTCTTGGGTGGGTCTTCAGATTTTATGTGCAAGATTCCAGTAGGATTCCTTTTCATTGTTTACTTCATCTTCTGAACACAAACACTGCAACTGGACCCTCCAGTAACCGACAAATTGCAACTCCAGCAACAACTCTGCTTTGCAACATTGTTTATCTAGCTCCTTCCAGCAACTGCACAATTTGACGAGACCTCAGCCTGCACCAAGAAGTAAGAATGATTCTCCCTTGGAATGAAGGAGTCACTCACCTGCATCTGCAGGCACCAACTGCATCAATGATCGGCTGCCTGGATCCTGCATCACAGGTGGTGGTCTGGAGTGACCCCCTTGGTCCTCTCTGACAGCTGCCCAACTTGGGAGACCGTAAGCCCTTGCCTCTCCTTGCAGGACAGCACCCCTGACTCTTGCAGCTACCAAGGTTTGTTTGCTCCTGCTCCAAGGGATCTTCAGGCTCTGTGTAGCTCCGCCCCCGCACTTCTTCCTACCAAGCACAGTCTCCTCTCTGCTGCTCCACCGACGTGGGATTCCTCTTCAGGTGTGCGGAGTGGGCCTCACTGCGACTTACTTTGTTTGCTGCCAGTGGGTTACCTGTGGGGGATGCGACGGCTTCTGTTGAATCTCCCAACTTCTGAAAGTCACTTCGAGTCCCCAGGACCTTGCTGGTCCTCTTCAGTCTTGCAACTCTTATTCTTCTGCATTTGCCAAGGCTTGTTGGTGGCTCTCCGGCACCACTGACCCACTGCAACCCGACAGCCGACGTGGGACACTATCTGCATTGCTTTAGGGACTCCTCTTCATCTCCTGCGCTGCACAGCTGGTCTGCTTCTTCCCTTGTTGCAGGGGCCATTACCCACCCTTCTGCATCCACAGAAGGGTGGGTAATGGCTCCTGCCACGACCGGACACTCCATCACGAACTGGACTCGGTCCCCTTCCTTTGCAGGTCCTCTTCTGCCAGAATCCAGCTTTGGGTTCTTCCAGTCTGGCCTGGGTCATGCACAATCCTTTTGCTAAGTCCTCCTGTTAGTTTTGGGGAAAACCAGGTACTTACCTCTGCTCTCCTGTCGCTGGGGGTCACTCTGGTACTCTCCTCTTGGGGTTTCTAGTTCCTCCAGCTCCCCTCTAATGACTCCACACCCTTGGGTGGGGGACAGTATCTCGCATTCCACTTTCTTAGTATATGGTTTGGCCCTCCCCTAGGGCCCTCACTATTCTCTAATACTTTTGCCAATGCTTGTTGTTTCTATGCTATTTTCTAATTGCTAATGTGTATATAATTAGTGTGTACTTAGCTCCAGTTGGGGGGAACTGCCTATATTCTAGTAATTTCTACTGTATTCTAGTGTTGTGTTACTATAATAAAGTACCTTCTGTGATAAGTTGCTGTGTGACTACAGTGGTTTTGCATGAGCTTTGCATGTCTCCTAGATAAGCCTTGGCTGCTCATCCACAGCTACCTCTAGACAGCCTGGCTTCTAGACACTGCCCAAACTACATTAATAGGGGATACCCGGGCCTGGTATAAGGTGATAACACTATAGGTGCTCACCACACACCAGGCCAGCTGCCTACAGATACTACATGTGGTGCACCATCTTCTGCTGTGAGAATCTGTATGTCATCCCTGGGCACTCCCTGGGCACAGGATCACACTCCGGGGAAGGACCTTACATCTGTCGTAACCACTAAGGCCCATTTACTGTAAACAAAAGAAAAAATAGTTCCTTGAATGTAAAGTGGAAGAACACAAGACATCCAATCAAAACGTGGAAGAGAAGAAATGCTTCAGAGGTGAGGTAAACAAAGATTAGGGAGGAAAGCCACCAAATAAGAAATAAGGAAACGAGGTAGCCTAGGAAGCCATCCAATCAAGAGCAAGGGGTTTACCTAAAGTGCTACGTGTGTGCGTGCATGTGTGTGTGTGCGTGTGTGTGTGTGTGTGTGTGTGTGTGTATATAATGTATTTATTTAATAGAAATGTAATGTATTTGAGACAATAGATCTTCAACAACAGAAGCCAACGTGCTCTGCATGTGAAACCTAACATAGGATACAATGGAATTGTTATACGGCCGACGGTATATCTGACACGTTTGTGAGGGAGTAAACCCATCCACTGAACTCTAAATCCGGCCCAGTCAGGAAGGCGTACTTGCACTGTGATTATGAAAAGTATGTAATTGTTATATAATAATTGTAAAGTGTTATGTTTACAGACAATACTTTTATTGTTTAGTTTTTATATGCATGAAAAAGACTTTCTTTAAAACAAAACTCCTGACATCATTTCATAGAGCATATACATACTTAGGTCAAACTTCTTTACCTCTGCTTATAATACAGAATGCATAGGGTATAGATAAGGCTCACATTTTTATGCTATTTATTTTTTGACATTTTCATCTGTATTTATCCTTATTTATTTTGGGCTTTGTTAATAAATGAATCTAAAACTTGTATATTCCCACATTTGTTTAACCAGTAGTGTGCCTTATAGGTTTCAATGATATAAACACTAACAGATGATGACTCACTGTACTTATATGAACACATACACATTTTAATATCAACCTTATGCGTATCTACTGCTGTTTAAGCCGCCTTACTAAAATTCCTTTCTCTTTTTTAGTCCCCTTACCTGTCAAACCGCACAGCTACTGGTCTGGTAGTCATGACTGACAGGATTTAGAATCACTCATAAAACAACCAAAGTTCAGGCTTTATCCACATTTAAAAATAAATACAGACCACAATGGTATCTGTCTATATTTATCTGTAAAAATCAGTAAAAACGAAAAACAGGAAGTCAGAGTTACAGAGCTTAAAGCTTTTTTCCAAGAAGCCTTCTGCATTCAACAAATAGCCTTGGCCAACTACACCCTGGGATTGCGAGGGAAGCACTACATATGAGGGGTAAGAATGCACCCTAACAGCCAATAGCATGACAACAAGAGAGTTAGGTACTCGTTATGAGTTTGGAGGTCTCACCTCGGGACAGCCAAACTCACGGGGTGGACGCCACCGCCATGGTGATGACGTCCCCCCAAGCGTATTACAATGTTCCTGCGGGGCTGACAGAAAGTGGGGTTGTAATCAGCCAGATGGCGCTGAGTTCAGTGCCGCACGACTGATTACAAGCCCGACTGCCGTCACCCCGTCGGGATCTATGACGGGGACGGCGGTCCTCAGACGGCTCCACCCACAAAAGTTGTAATTTGGTGGTCGGACCACCACAGCCAGAGCGGTCCAAACGTCACTGCAAGTTTGGCGGTCTCATGACTGCCAAACTCTTAAAGAGGCCCTTCGACATCTCTGGGCTGTTAAATGTGCTTGACACTGTCAAAAAGCAATAGCTGAAATGGATGGACCCAAGCATCTCAGGGGTGGAAGGGACATACCCAAATGTCATTCTGAATGTTGTACAATGGCTGACTTCACTAAATCTAGGAAGAACCATACTATTCTGAAGAATCCTGTGTGCATATTGGGTGCATTAGAGATATTTCTATCATAGAAGCCAGAACTATAACAAACAACTTTAGAACTAAGAGTTTTTTACAAAGACCATTTGCAATATAGGGGAAACATTGCTGACATGATGTGCTGTATATAATCATAGTTGTCCATGGGGCCAGATGACATCATGTGATATGTAGTGGTGGGGTGTGATCGAGGAACTGCCACACTTCACTGGATACTTTATTACACAAGGATCTGGTATTATTTGCCCTGAATCACACAGTGTTTTAGTCAAGTACCGGAGCCAGGATTAGAACCAAAGGTATCCAGCTGGAGGTTAAGTTACTAAGGGCCATATGTACGAACACATTTTCCCATAGACACAGAATGGATAAACCCCTTGCTACATCTGGCCCTAAGTCACTGACTTACATCTCTTCTGATACCCTTGAAGGCTGATGGCATAGCCACCTCCCTAAAGCCACCTCTGCCACTGTATGTGGTCTTGAGCTCATCCGTGGCCTCAATATTCTGTCCGGCTAGGAGGATCCTGCTGGCTGCTGAAAGCCTTTCCTCTTACACCATAACATTCCAAGCTCTTCGTGGGGCTTGACCTACTTTTGATAGTTCCCATCTTCACTCTTCTGAGTTCTGGCCTCTTAGCGCTGCTGAGCACTGGCTGGGTATTCGGTCTAGGGTCGCAACTCTGCCAGACCTGGCCATTGGATCACTGTCAAGACTGATTTGCATATGGCTTGGTCCAAATTGAGGTGACCCAGTGTGTAAAATGGCGATGGAATTGGATGCAGCCCTGAGTAATTACCAGTGGCTGAGATTGATTCAAGTATTCCAACTATTATTTTTTGCACAATTTGCTTTCTAAGTGGGACTTTTATGTCCAGAAGTGGGTCCCGTGCACAATGCGTCACTGGAATCAAGCTATACCTGGTTGATGAGCCCTAACTAGGGTGCAATCATTTCTACGTTACTTGCATTTCGGTTCACGGAGGACCTGGCCTGGCAGTTTGGGCATTGGAACAGGACCAAGACTGATTTGCATATGGCTGAGTCCAAATTGAGGTGACATGGTGAGCAAAATAACGATGTACTGGAATTTAACCCCAAGTCTCACAACCCCTTGCAGAGGGCCATGGGGCAGGCAGGGGCTACTGGGCCCCTGGTGGTTAAGGCCTTTTACTCCAGATGTTCTCCTGAAGTCCTGGGGCCAAATCTAATATGGATCCTGCTCAACTGAGCCAAGCACCCCTTTTCCACTTGACTCTCAGTGATAGCGATGGTAAAGCAGTCAAGGCTCCCACAGGTGGATGTAGGAACAGGTCAGTGAACACGACTCATAACTCAAAGTGCAAACGATGCAAACAAATAATCAGTGTCCACCCAAAAACTTGCTTTAATTTAGAAAAAGTTGGATTTTATTTCTAATTCTACACAGGCAAAGAAATATGACATTCAAATGCAACAAGACGATCCCCTTGAGGTCAGGGCTGTAGTAGTTGTCAGGCAACTCCCCGTCCCACCCTCCTTTGTGATTATTCCCCATTCACTGGTGGTCGCATCAGGGAATGCAAACTCTTAAGCTGTATTCAAGAGTTCTCCCTTCTGAACTTTAGGAGCTTAGTCAAAAGTGTCTATGGTGCTGCAGCAAGGTTAGCAGCTAGTTCACCAGGGTCCCCAACTGGCCCAGTTCTCATCTTACCCGCCCTTGCAGCACAGAAGAGTTCAGCCATGTAGCGAGCACCTTCAAACGTGCACCTGTGAGTCCTGCTCAGTTTGGAGAAGTCAGATTGCTTGCAGCCCACGTTGCAACACCCAGCAATGCTCCGCCGACCTCGCAACAGTCCCCCGCATCCAATGCACCACCTCCGGCGGCAGATCCTTCTCCCACCTTGCCGCCAAAACCTGGAACTCTCACCCCACCAACCTACGCAAGACCCAGGACCTCCTAACTTTCAGAAAGTGCCTCAAAACTTGGCTCTTCGAGCAATAACCCCCCCACCCACAGCACCTTGAGACCCTACCGGGTGAGTAGCGCCCTTAAGAAATGTGATTGATTGATTGATTGATGCAGGCGCTCTCTCTGGAGGCAGATGTTGAGGCAGCTCCCTGCTCGCGAAGGAGCGATAAGTTGACTTTGTTCAACAGAGTGGGGGATCCTTTTATTCTGCTCCTGACTGGACCCAGCAAGGATGCAACATCATCCACGGTTTCTCTGGCAACCCTTCAGAGAGTCAAGGTTCCCTCGCAGCATGAGTCCAACCTGCAAGCCGTAGCCTCATTCTCTTCCTCATGCAGTGGCCAAAATCCTCTGGCAACATTGGTACCGGCAATCCCTCTTAGCATATGGGGTTGCCATGGTATGTGGTGATACGGGCACAGGCTCTTCCAGCCTCAGAGCCCCGACCCATACGGTCACAAATCTTGGCATTTCTGGAAATGGTACTTTAACTGTGATCCCCTCTGGCGCAGTGGTACGGGTGTACCAAGACCCACAAGGCACTCAACACATGGCTCAGTCTACAGCTGCCCTCTCCTCGAATACAGAGGTCACTGAAAACAATCCTGCACACGGGTGATGGCCCAATCGTTGCACAGCTGAATCCTCACACCTCACATAGGGAGCCATCACGGTATGCCTCCCCACTGGACCTTGGTCCCTCCAAAGCTCTCCTCTTCCTCACAGGGCACACTGGTCTTGGGAAGCAGACAGGGGATGGTGCTCCAAGGCAGGTGGTCCAGGCACCAAATGTGATTTAGAGTTTGGGTTTCTGATGTTTTATGTTGGGGTTCTGCTTCTTTTGAAGTGCGCACTTCTCCTTTTCATTTTATGTTGGGGTTCTGCTTCTTTTGAAGTGCGCATTTCTCCTTTTCATCTTCCTTCATGAAAGAGTTCTGTCCAGCAGGCACAACTCCGAAGCTGATTGTCCATTACACAAATCCTGGGAGTGACCAGATTTCAGCCACAGCGATCTGTGCATCAAAAGGTTAATCCCAGGCACCCAGCACTACTCTTTATGAATCTATTATCACCCCTTACCTTTCCTGAGATGTACCCAGCCCCCTTCCTTGTCATCTATCACCGAATCAAAGAGCAACCTGTTGAACTGTGAATGGAGTCTCTTCTTTTCCCCCCAATGTGTCCCCACCCAGCTCACAGGAATGCAGCAATACACAAATCTGCCTGGGGGTTCCTCTCCCCCCCATGCCTTTAACAGACAGGCCTGGGCTTCCCAAAAAGGAACCCAGGCTCCTCCATAAGATGTACCATTGCAGGCACACTCACTCAATGTACTTTCACAGCTCATTTTGGCCCATATCTATGCAAAACTGACATAGGGCAGCGACGCAAGTCTTCTTGCTGAGCTGCTCTACGCCAATGAGAAAGGGCAGAAAGGCACTGTATTTATGAAATACGGTGCATTCCTGTCCTTTCCCCCTGCACCAGTGCACAATTTGCTGCCAAGCACCAACACATGAACCCTTGCACCATGGTGTAAGGGTGTCTGTGTGGCATGCAGGATTGTTTTTGTGCAGGGCAGGGGCATCTTCCTGCACAAAAACAATCACAAGAGGTGTTTTCCTCTTTCGGTGTGTGCTGCAGACATGGAAATTGGAAAAAATTAGGAGAAATAAAAAATCCCTTGTTACACTTACTCTGGGGAGGCCTAAGGTTTTGGCGCTGCCCCAGGTTAAAAAGTAAATCTGGGGATGAGTCAAATTCCGCATGTGAAGCGTGGGAAAACCCACCCCAACGCCCATGGAATGCCCCCGTGGCACAGAGTAATGCAACACAGTGCTTTGCGCTGCCTTACCTCACTCCATATGTATGAGGCCATGAAAATCCACGCAAAAAGTGGCTTTGCGTGGCCTCGTAGATATGGCTGAGTGGCTTGTACCACCGAAGCGTCAAAAAAACTGATGCTCTGGTGGTGTAAGCCTCTTGTAAATATGCCCCTTTGTGTCTAACATGGTTCCTGCTATGCACTCTAACTTTACATGTACACGTGCATTCAGTACACACACTCCATCTGTGCACACTGTTCAGCTCTGAAGCTTTTTTAACTTTAACCAGGGTGTGTCATTTCAAAACGCTCGCACTGCCAGCACACACGCCCACTGTGCACAATGCACAACTTTTCACCCTTCATGTTTTGCACTTCACTAAAGCACACATACATCCAGCACATGCTGCCCTACGAGTGCACTGCACAGCACTGTGGGGCATATTTACAAGAAAGTGGCAGACCAGCTATGATGCACCACTTTTCTTGTGCCCCTAACGTCACCGTGGTGGCGCTGCAATTACAATATGGTGCACCATGACGTACATTAACACAATAGTGTCAACATTTTTTATGCTATTATGGCGCATTGGTCGACTAAAGCCAAAAATGATGGCGCTAGTCCAGCAATTCGTGGGGAGGCCCTTTGGAAACAATGGGAGCATCACTTTGTCAAAAATAATGGGAAAAATAGCTCCGTCAAATCTCGTAAATTTAATTGCACCATTTTTCTGGGCCTTCTAACGGGGAACTCCCCCCTTGCATACACTATGGCTGGTGCAGGCATAAGGTGGCACAAGGGGTTACAAAGTGGCGCAATGCTCACATTGCGCCACTTTGTAAATCTAACTTGGGGAAAAGGCCTCCTTGAAACCTCCTTAGCCTAAAAAAAATTAGACTAGGGCAGCGCAGGGGGCTTGTAAATATGCCCCTATATTTCTCAGGTAATGTCTTCCTCTCAAGTATATATACACCACGTACTAGCCGCACATGTACTGCACAGTACTGCTCCATTCTTGTGCTGTACCCCTCCAGGCACACATACAACCAGCGCAGTCACTACTCCTGCGCTGCGCAGCACTCCACACCAGATGCAGGCCAAGGCTGAGTTAAGCACACAGCAGCGGAACTTTTAAGAAGGTGAGTGAGCCTGTAGGCCTCGCTCCAGTGACACAGGGTAGAAAGGTCCTGTTCACTACTAATTATCACCACACGGTACGTCGGCACCACCGCGCTCGAGCTGCTTAACTCCTGGTGAAAGTGGTAGCCTTCTGTAGGAGGCTGGCCTGGCTTGTGGTGTGTTCCAGAGGTAATGTAATGTAAAGTAATGCAAGCAGTGTAAAGTTACAATAGATTGCAATCAGAGCACATAGGTACAGGGGCAACACAAACCATATACTCCAAAAGTGGAATGCAAACCACGAATGGACCCCAAACCTATGCGAGCTTGTAGAGGGTCGCTGGGACTGTAAGAAAACAGTGAGGGTTAGAAAAATAGCCCACCCCAAGACCGTGAAAGGTAGGTGTAAAGTGCACCTACTATCCCCAGAGAGCACAGAAGTCGTGATAGGAGGGTTCTGCAGGAAGAACAATGCAACAACAATGGATTTCTGGACCTGAGTACTTGTAAGACAAGAGGACCAAGTCCAAGAGTCGCGACAGTGTCGCGAGTGGGCAGGAGCCCAGGAAATGCCAGTTGAGGGTGCAAGGAAGCTACCACCTGTTGGAAGAAGCTTGGTGTTCTGCAAGAACGAAGAGGACTAGGAACTTCCCCTTTGGAGGATGGATGTCCCACGTCATGAAGAAGCTTGCAGAGGTGTTCCCAAGCAGAAAGACCGCAAACAAGCCTTGCTAGCTGCAAGGGTTGCGGGGTTTTTGGGTGCTGCTGTGGCCCAGGAGGGACCAGGATGTCGCCACTTGGAAGAGGAGACAAAGGGGGTTCCCCGCAACATAGGGAGCCCTCACAGAAGCAGGCAACACCCGCAGAAGTACCTGAACAGGCACTTAGAAGAAAAGTGAACCGGAGTCCATCCGAAGTCACAAAAGGGAGTCCCACGACGCCAGAGGACAACTCAGAAGGTTGTGCACTGCAGGAAGGAGTGTCGGGGACCCAGGCTTGGCTGTGCACGACGGAACTCCTGGAATAGTGCACAGGAGCCGGAGTAGCTGCAAATCACGCGGTACCCAGCAATGCAGCCTAGCGTGGGGAGGCAAGGACTTACCTCCACCAAACTTGGACTGAAGGGTCACTGGACTGTGGGAGTCACTTGGACAGAGTTGCTGAGTTCCAAGGACCACGCTCGTCGTGCTGAGAGGGGACCCAGTGGACCAGTGATGCAGTCTTTTGGTGCCTGCGGTTGCAGGGGGAAGATTCCGTCGACCCACGGGAGATTTCTTCAGAGCTCCTGGTGCAGAGAGGAGGCAGGCTACCCCCAGAGCATGCACCCCCTGGAAACAGTCAGGAAAGCCAGCAGGATGAAGAGATACAAGGTTGCTAGTAGTCATCTTGCTACTTTGTTGCGGTTTTGCAGGCATCCTGAGCAGTCAGAGGTCGATCCTTTGGCAGAAGCTGAAGAGGGAGATGCAGAGGAACTCTGGTGAGCTCTTGCATTCGTTATCTGAAGAATTCCCCAAAGCAGAGACCCTAAATAGCCAGAAAAGGAAGTTTGGCTACCAAGTAAGGAGGATTGGCTACCAAGAGAGATAAGAGCCTATCAGAAGGAGTCTCTGATGTCACCTGATGGCACTGCCCACTCAGAGCAGTCCAGTGTGACACAGACACCTCTGTTTCCAAGATGGCAGAGGTCTGGGACACACTGGAGGAGCTCTGGGCACCTCCCCTGGGAGGTGCAGGTCAGGGGAGTGGTCACTCCCCCTTCCTTTGTCCAGTTTCGCGCCAGAGCAGGGCTTGGGGATCCCTAAACCGGTGTAGACTGGCTTATGCAGAGATTGGCACCATCTGTGCCCATCAAAGAATTTCCAGAGGCTGGGGGAGGCTACTCCTCCCCAGCCTTCCCACCTATTTCCAAAGGGAGAGGGTGTTACACCCTCTCTCAGAGGAAATCCTGCCTGGACCCCAGGAGGGCAGAAACCTGTCTGAGGGGTTGGCAGCAGCAGCAGCTGCAGCGGAGACCCCAGAAAGGCAGTTTGGCAGTACCCGGGTTCTGTGCTAGAGACCCGGGGGATCATGGCATTGGGGTGACAATTCCATGATCTTAGACATGTTACATGGCCATGTTCGGAGTTACCATTGTGACGCTGTACATAGGTAGTGACCTGTGTACAGTGCACGTGTGTAATGGTGTCCCCGCACTCACAAAGTCTGGGGAATTTGCCCTGAACGATGTGGGGGCACCTTGACTAGTGCCAGAGTGCCCACACACTAAGTAACTTTGCACCCAACCTTCACCAGGTGAAGGTTAGACATATAGATGACTTATAAGTTACTTAAGTGCAGTGGTAAATGGCTGTGAAATAGCGTGGATGTTATTTCACTCAGGCTGCAGTGGCAGGCCTGAGTAAGAATTGTCAGAGCTCCCTATGGGTGGCAAAAGAAATGCTGCAGCCCATAGGGATCTCCTGGAACCCCAATACCCTGGGTACCTCAGTACCATATACTAGGGAATTATATGGGTGTACCAGTATGCCAATGTAAATTGGTAAATTTTGTCACTAGCCTGTTAGTGACAAATTTGGAAAGCAGAGAGAGCATAACCACTGAGGTTCTGATTAGCAGAGCCTCAGTGAGACAGTTAGGCATCACACAGGGAACACATTCAGGGCACATACTATGAGCACTGGGGCCCTGCCTGGCAGGGTCCCAGTGACACATAGACTAAAACAACATATATAGAGTGAAATATGGGGGTAACATGCCAGGCAAGATGGTACTTTCCTACACCTTCCACCACTGTGAGGGTAGCGCTTTGGGAGCCACTCTCGGTCCAACAAGACCGCAATCCATGAACCAGGCCTATGTCATGGCGCACATCCATGATCTGTGTCTGCCTATGACATGCGGGATCCAGACAGCAGCAGGGCTGGGCACTCAGGACAGGGGTACACGTCTCTTACCATGCAGGGGAGTTTTCCATCCCAACACCGAGTGAGTACCGGTGGCTGAGGTAAATCCGTGCATCTATCCATCACTTCTGGTACACTCAGCCAGGAGGCCAGCTAGGGTCTGGCAGCTGGGAATGTGCTCAGTCTTTGCCTACAGAAAGGATGAGCTGAACCAGAGCCAAGATACAGGAGAAAGCAGGAGAGAGGTCTTCGAAAACCCATCCTGCCTGCTAGAAATTCTTTCCCTTTTTGGTCCACTCCTTTACGCACAGGCATCTTTTGTGTCTCCCAGCATCTTGCGTGACACCTGTGACACTCCACCGACTTCACTGCGCTTTTCCCCTCAGTTTCTGGACTGACGCAGTCGTTCTCCCTTCTCCCCAGGCGTCCTCTCGCCCTCCCTGACTTCCATTCACGCCTTCCTTGTTTGTTACCTTATTATCTTTCTTCTTCTCCGTCTGGCCTCCCTCCCACCCAGTGCTTAATTTGAGCCGGTGCAGTGCACCGGCACTCATTTTTGAGAGCCGGTGCTTACTTTTCTGCCTCAACCCTTTATTGCGAGCAAAAGACACATATGGGAAAGGCGGAGGAAGAGAAAACGAAAAAGCGTCACAAAGGGAGAAAGCAGAAATCTACAAAAGTGAGCTGAAGGGGCAGGGAGTGGCTGTAAATGGATTGGAGAGGCCCGAGATGGCTTCAGGATTAAGCCGCCTCAGTATTCCGTGTTCGCAGATTTGAATGCAGCAGCCGCGTGTTTCAGAGTAGAGCTTTGGGCACCGTCACATTTTTATTTACAAATTAAGCACGGCTCCCACCTCTTCATTTTCCATTCTCTCTTCCCTCGCTAAATTCCCACCCCCGTTTCTCCCCCAACACTCCCTTCCTTCCATAATGTTTTCTTCATCCCTTCTTCCAGGTGGTCTCACACTTCATCCTCCAGTGGCTGGAGGTTTCTGCCCCCCCCCCCCCTCCCTTCCCTCCCGCATTGTTTCTCACAGATTCACGTCTTCTCCCTCCCGCCTCTCTCTGCTGTGGTCGTTGTGTTTCATCCCCTACTGACCTCACCCCCATCCTCCACTCAACCATTCATTCCGGCAGCATCCGGTGACCCCACCCAGGGTGGCGCGCCCCCGGGGGCTCTGCTGCGTCATCAGCTTCCCAGGAAACGAGCTTTTAATCTCCAAGGCCTCCCTAAATACCACTAAAGCCCAGATATGTAGATAGCTGCCCCGTTATCGCCCAGTCCTGACAGCTTCAGTAAGCACCGAGGAAATTCCTGTAGTCTGCAGGAAAAAAAAACAGATTTGCAGCCGGAACTGTGCTCAGTCATAACTGATAAGGCTCTGAATTACTATGAAGCGATCATCGAAAATGTCTCACCCTAGAGCAAGGTTTTAACGCGGCACAAAACCTGAACACAGCCCTTCCAAGCCAAGTGTCACGCATCACAAGTGAGACTAACGCAGGGGTTCCCGACGAGCAGCTCGAGAACAATTGGTATTTCACCAGCATCCTCGAGGAACATGTAGTGACTCTGGGAACCTCCACGGGCCTGTCTCACGGGAGGTGGGCCTGTGTGCATAAAAGAAAGAGTTACGTGTAACATGTTTTCTCATGTATGTATGTAAGACTTCTCTACCTGAACGGCGATAAAGAACTATTTAAAAAAAGTTAAATAAACGTTTAACGTTACAATCTGAATGTGCGCAGGGCTATAAAGTTATAGCACTTTTACAATATTGAAAACTTAGGGCCTGAGACAGATTTTGGCGGAGGGGTCACGCCTGCCCGGCATATTCTGATCTCCATAGGCTATAACGGGAATCGCAATATGGCGGACGGGATATCAGGCACGTTTCTCTATATCAGGCCCCTAGCCTGTACCACGGAGTATGTCCCAGTATGAACGATCTAAATATGTGGCAGGGTCTCATGACAACACACCCTGGGCCTGATCTATATTCCAGTGGAGGGATTACTCAGTCACAACGGTGACGGGTATCCCGTCCGTTGAAGATCCCATTGTTTCCTATGGGATTCAGGACCTGATTTAGATATTGGTGGTCGGGTTATTCCGTCACAACGGTGACGGAAATCCCGTCCTCCGAAATCTAAATCCTAGTATTTCCTTTGGGATTTAGATTTCAGGGGACGGGATATCTGTCAATGTTGTGAGGGAGTAACCCATCTGTCAATATCTAAACCAGGCCCTTGGTGTCTATGGAGTTGGCCACATGGCTCAAATGGCACCACACTCAAACTCAAACGCAAACTCCAGAGAATCCAGAACACAGCCGCACGCCTCGTCCTTGGCATCCCCCGCCACAAACGAATCTCACCACACCTCAAATCCCTTCACTGGCTCCCCATGGACAAGAGAATCACTTTCAAGATCCTCATCCACGCACACAAATCCCTCCACAACACCGACCCGACCTACCTCAACGAAAGAGTGAACTTCCACACTCCCACCCGCAACCTCTGATCAGCCGACCTCGCACTAGCTACAGTCCCCCGCATCCAACGAACCACTACAGGAGGCAGGGCCTTCTCTTACCTCGCCCCCACAACCTGGAACTCCCTCCCCACCAACCTCTGCAAAACCAAAGACCTCATACTCTTCAGAAAAAACCTCAAGACATGGCTGTTCAAACAGTAACCCCCCCCCAACACCCCTCCTCACAAGCGCCTTGAGACCCTCATCGGTGAGTAGCGCGCTCTATACATTTTTTGATTGATTGATTGATTGATTGATTGTGTGTATCCACTCCCAATCTAAGTCACAAGGAGATTGGCCCTGGTCTTTCAGTCGCACCGTGTGTGTGAACAGCGAGCCATGAGAAAAGAGTGCCAGTAGTATCCTGATGGTAGACCTGACAGCCTTAGGGTGGGCTTCCCCCAACGTTTTCCCTGCCTCCCTTCATTATTCTGATCTCAAATGTGCTCGTTTTAGGACTCTGCACATGTTACTACTGCTGACCAGTGCTACAGTTCTTTTGCTCTCACCCCTAAACATGGTAACATTGGCTCATACCCAATTGGCATATTTAATTTACCTATAAGTCCCTAGTAAAGTGCACTAGATGTGCCCAAGGGCTATAAATCAAATTCTACTAGTATGTTGGCAGCACGGATTGTGCCACCCACATAACTAGCACCTTAACCATGTCTAAGGCTTGCCATTGCAAGGCCTATGTGTGCAGGTTTACTGCCACTTCGACTTGGCATTTAGAACTACTTGCCAAGCCTTAAACACCCCTTTTTCTACATGTAAGTAACCCTTACATTAGGCCCTAGGTAACCCCTAGGTAAAATGCAGGACATGCACATATGTATTTTATATGTCCTTGTAGTGAAAAACTAACTTTTTCGCTACTGTAAGCCTGCTCCTCTCATAGGATAGCATTAGAACCATCCTTATATACTTTTAAGTGGTAGATTCTGATCTGAAATGAGTAGCCCTGTCATATTTAGTATGGCCAGAATGGAAATAGAAAACCCTGCCTACTGGTGAAGTTGGATTTAATATAACTATTTTAGAAATGCCACTATTAGAAAGTAGGCATTTCTCTGCACTAACTGACATCTTTGCCTTACAGCGTCTCTCCAAATGAAGTCTGGCTCCCCTTGTGCATTCCACCCAGACAGCCATAAACACAGGACATTCAGCTGCATCTGCATTCATCTGCATACAGATGGGTTTCTTTGGGCAGGAAGGATGGAGGGGTTCCAGTTGCCTGACCCCACACAAATGACTGATCACCCCCACAGGGATCCTGGCAGATAGGGCTTCGTTGAAAGAAGACCTTGTGCACTTCAAAACCACTCTTTGATGTTTTCCCAAGTTCAAAGGCATTTTTGGGTATATATACTGGGTCTCTAACCCCACCATGTCAGACACTTCTGGATCTACAACTTGGCTCTGTCAGAGGGACTGCCCGGCTGCCCAAAGGACTCATTTGGACTGTTTTGGTGGAAAGCCTGCTGGCTTGCTTGTTGCCCTGCTGCCTGCTGGCCCGTGACTCTGCTGGAATGACTCTGCCTTCCCCACAAGAGCTTGGATTGAGCTTGCCTCCTGTTCCGAAGTCTCAGGGCCACAAAGACTTCACCAAAGAGAAGAAAATCCCCAGGCATCGGAAAATCGGTTGCAGAAATCGACAAAGTGCCTGCCTTCTGGCTAAAAAATTGCTGCATCGCCTACTGGATAAACGCAGCACCTTCTTCTTCTTACCAGCGCATCAAGGATTTTCAACACATCATCCCTGTGCGTCAAAATATCCCTGCATTACAGTGAGGAACCAAGGCTGTGCTCCTGGAAATCAGCACATCACCTTGCAGCATGGAAAGAACCGACGTATCGTCTGAGATGCGTCGAAATATCTGATGCACCATTATTTATGATGCATCCCAGATACTGTGTGTTAAAAGGATACAAATACTGATTCTTAAAGATTGAGAGTCATTGAAACCTTTAAAACGTAATATCTTGACTTGTGCATATTGGATTTTTGTCGTTTTGGTCTTATTTCATTCAGATAAATATTATCTATTTTCCTGAACTGGTGTGGAGTACTTTTTGTGGTGTTTTCACTGTGTTGCTGTATGAGTTATTGCACAAATACTTTACACATTGACTTCTGAGTTAGGCCTGCCTGCTCTGTGCCAAGCTACCGGAGAGTGGGCACAGGATAATTTAGGTTGTGTTGTGACTTACCCTGACTGGGACTGTGGTCCCTACTTGGACAGGGTGTATACTTCTGCCAGCTAGAGACCCAATTTCTAACACCTGAGCACTGACCGGTGCTGATCCACCGATAGTTGGAGCAAGAGCCGGTGGAGCAAGGGAACGAGCAAAGAGCCGGATGAAAAATGTGCTCAATGGGTGCATGATCAGCACAAGCGCTGAGGAGAACAGGATTTGGGTCCAGAGCTGCCTCGCGTGCATTCATCTGCGTTTGTTTCCATGTGTGCACATTTATGTGTGTCTGTATATCACATGTTGTCCCTCCCTGATAAACAGCATTGCTCCCAGGAAGCTATGGGTAATGTCAGGGTCCACCATCATCATAAGATGTTCACTTCTGGCACACTTGTGTCCGTTCATGGCATAATAGTGCCAATGTATTAATAATGGCTATGCTTGACTATTTTGGGCATTCTCTGTCTAGTGGTGGCATGGTGGCAGGCAACACTGCATATTAAAAGCATGATTGATGGTTATGTGATGGTTCTCCATTGCATAATAATGGCCATGACTGATACATGGCGTGCATCCAGTGGTGGCCCTGGTATAATGGTGGGTGCCTGTGGTGTAATAGACATCTTTGGTAGTATGATGAACATCCATGACCTATGTTTTTACTGCTGTGTAGCCATTTTAGTTATAGCTCCATGCACGTCATTTTAGCACACTAAGCCTGCCGCTGTGCACTTTAACCTAGATTTATTTTATTCAGCTTTGTTTATTATACTTACAATAGCCACTTTTGCGGTCTTGTTTTTTTTCTCTCTATCTAGCTGTTTTAGTTTAGGCCAGCACTACGTTCTCAAACAAGACATTCTTGTTCAATCTGTGCTAAGTTAAAGGCTGTAGTAAGATAGGTTGTCGGTGAACGTGGTAAAAGTTTTGTCTCTGACATTCATAAAAAACACACATCCTTACGTAGGGACATTTTCTCAGAACATCAGCTGTTTTATTATAAAAACACTTCCCTGTTCCATACACGTTAGAGGGAGATTCCAGTCAGATGACCATGACTGTATGCTGATCGCTGAACGCTTCGCTACAGCTGCTTTTGCAGACTTCAGGCCTTTGCTCAGGTATGGGGGATGATGTCTTCCCATGGGAACCTGAAGGGCAGAATTAGAGCTTAACACGCTGTGCTCTATTATAGGCTAGGTAGGAATTAGTTTATTAACTCTAGTGACAATATGGTAGCGTTATTTCTATGCTTTACTCTCTTTGTTAGAATTCTAATCTTGTCATGCTGTATCGTCCTGGTTATTGCAGTACATGCTTTGCTATCTAAGATGCAGTTACTTCATTAAAACCTTATTGAAACATATACTGCCTCTGTTTGTCATTGTGCATGTGAGACTAATGTAACTGAGAGAAACGGATGAGACCTGAGAGACCACGATTTCCCTGAGAAATCAACTATGTCATGCGTTCGGGTGCCCAATCATCCCTGCCCTTGGGTAGAGATGAGGCACTGCTAGTTAGCCGGAGCAAAACCCGGATTAGGCCGAAAGATGTCACCTGCAGTGGGTCAGACTGAGTCTCCCACACTGCGGGCGATTCTGCCGCTCGAAACCCAGTAGTCTCATTAGAATAATGAGAGCCTATGTGACAGTACGATCTGGGCACTTGAAGCAGAACCCAGGTGAGTCATTTGCAAATGTGAGTACTCAATGAAAACAACAGGATGATGTTTGGGGACTGGGGGTCTCATTTACATTTTGGCACAGGGCAGCATCGCAAGGCTTCTTGCTGAACTACCCTGCATCAAAAGAAAAGGACCGGAATGTGCCGTATCTATGAGATATGGCGCATTCCTGTCCATTCACCCTGTACTGGGGCACAATGGGCTGCCATGCACCAATGCAGGCACCATTGCACCAAGCTGTCTGCATTGTAGGGATGAATGTTTTTGTGCAGAAAGGTGTACCTTCCTGCACAAAAACAATCAATGGAGGTGTTTTTCTCCTTCAATATGTGCTGCAGAATATTATTTCTTGCCTAGGGAGGCGTAGGCTTTTGACACTTTCTCAGGTTTATCAAATCTTGTAAATCTTAGAATGTGTCAAATGCCTTCGGTGTTACCTGGGAACACCCACTGCAACGCCTATGGCACGCCTCTCTGTCGCAGTATGAGGCAACGCAGCATCTTCTGATGAGTTGCCTCGTTCCTAATCTACAAGGCCAGAAAAACGCACTCAGGGTGGATTTACGTACCCTTGTAGATATGGCCTGCAATGCGTGCCACCAGACCATCCTTAAAAGTGATACTCCGGTGGCCCAAGGGGGCTTGTAAATAAGCCCCTTTGTATTTCCTAAAAATGAAAACTGTTATTTTCTCAAATTTCTTTCTATTTAATTTTTTATTGTCCATCAGTCATCATATAACAAGTGTAAACTAACAACAGGTAGCCCTCCCCCAAACGCGAGTAATAATGTAAATTAACATTATGTAGCGGTAAAAGATTTCTTGCAAATCTTAAGCAACAGTCTTCGGCCATGTATAAAGATGAAACATTGACATCCCTCTCCATTTTGATGGCCATAAACAATGTCCAAGACCACTGTTCAGCACGTTTATTAAGGTCTCCCACGTATCCTTAAGTTCCACGTAGAAGCTCTCTACCTAAAGCGTCAAATGCTCCATGGTACAAAGGGAGCACAACCTGTGATACCATTGTGTTAGCAGAGAAGCCTTTTTCTTTCTTCCATTAAAAGCTAGTGTTAAGCCCAGGGATTGTAGAACTGTGTGCCATTCTTGTCTGCTTAAGTATTTATATACTGGGGGGCCATGTGGCGCAGGGCAGCGCAGCAAATTACCTGTCTGAGCTGCCCAGCGCCACAGTAAAAGGGCAACAATGTGCAGTATATACAAGATACAGTGCATTTTTGTCCTCTCCCCCTGCTCTGGTGCACAATTGGCTGCCTAGCGCCGACGCAGGCATCCTTGAACCATGGTGCAAGGAGGCCTGTGTCGCAGACAGGATTGTTTCTGCGCAGGAACAAGCACCTTCCGGCACAAAAACAATCCATGGAGGCTTTTTTAGCCTTCCAAATGTGCTGCAGAATGCAGCAAACATAGAAAGAGGAAAAAATGAGAAGAAATAATGATATTTCCCCTCGTTGCGCCTCCCCTGGGGAGGCATAAGATTTTGATGCATTCCTAAGTTTAGAGATACTTGTAAATCTGAGAATGTGTCAAAACCAACGGGTGTTGCGTAGGAAAGCCCGATGCAACACCTATGGAATGCCTCCCTGATACAGTGTAAGGCAACGCAGTGACTTGCGCAGCATTGCCTTACACCATATCTACAAGGCCATGAAATGCCACGCACAGTGGCTTTGCATGGCCTGGTAGATATGGGCCTGCAAAATGCGCTGTAAGTTCGTCACAAAAAGTGACGCACTGGTTGTGCAGGGGGCTTCTAAATAAGCCCCTGCGGGGACTTAAGTCAAGTATCTAAGTCAAGTATTACTAAGGGGTCCTCTGGAATTGCATATCCAAGGTTTCCCTACTTCATCCCAGAATGGTTGCACCACTGGGGAATCTCACCATAAATGGATCGGCCGACGCACCCCACACCACACCTCTCCAACAATCTCCTCCAGTATTTGGGTATATGTGACTTAAATGTGCCAGGGTATAGTACCAGCCATACATTGCGGATTATATCTTTCACATTTACTGAGCTCTTATAGATATAATAATTCCCATTGTTTCTTTGGGACGTCTTACTGGAATGAAGCAATTCCCCCCATTTGACCCACCATTTGCGGTAGCGTCGATTCAAATTGGAACCATTCGCTAGTTGCTTCCAAACAGCACTTCGCAGGCACAAATCTGTTTTGTTAATTTGGCATGAATAAGCAACAGTTAGCCTTGAATGGAGCATTCATGAAACTTAGGAAGATGCTGAAAGATGCTCCAAGAGACACATTAAGTACTATAATTTTGCAAGAAATAATGAGATCTAAGCCAAATGACACATGGTACAAGCCCTTAAATACAGCTGTTGGTCTACTCCAAGAATTTAAAAGATTGGTGAACTTTTCAGTAAAACTAATATTGCATCAGCAAGATAAAGACCAATTTGCTGAAAAACCACATGCTTAAATGGTGATAAAAAACTACAAACAGAAAAGACAACAAGGCTATATCAACACTTATTTCTCAGAATATCTTAAACTGACTGTTTTATCTTAAAGTATGTGTGGCCTTCCCACTAAAAGGACTAAAAACCTAGGGGCATATTTACTGGAAATTACGCATTGCTGTGTTGCAGCAGCGATGCGTAAAAAATACTTACGATGTACAAAAATCTGTTACAACGCCATGGATGTGCAATATTTACAATATGGGGCACCTTGGTGCAAGAACCCAAGGTGCGACAGAAATTCTGACGCACATGTGGGAACTTTGCCGTAATGAATCAGCTCAAAAGTGGTGCATCGCTGAAGTTGGCCTCATAACTGACGCAACTTCAGCAATGTGTCAAAATTTAGAGGTGCTGCACCAGTTTTGGTTGTGACACAAGTAGCCTAATGTGTCACGACCAATGTGAAAGACTGTAAAAGGGTGGAATAGCACATGGTACCATCTCACATTGATCTTCCATGTAGTGTAACCAGTATGGCTATGTGTCATGTAACAGTGGGCCTAGTTTACGTATGTTTATATGCAAATACATGCATAACCTACTTGGAGTATGCAGCTCTGGACTTGGGGTCCCATTCCTCCATGGAGAAGTGACAATCCTGACCTGTCACTTGCAAACAGTACACAACGTCACATTGCCTTGCTGCAGTGGATCATGAAATCATAGGTGCCATGGTCCAGATTGCAAAACCACTGCATCATATTTACGCCTGGGTTCAGAAGGAGTAGGAATTCTGACACATTTTGGACTCTGCTCGCCATTTGCGAAAGATGAGTCACTTTCCTTAAAACTTTTAAAAATGGTTGTATGAGTTCTGCGTGGAATTTTGAGAGCGAACGCCCACCTTGCATTTCATTAACTTTACTCGATGCAGCCGGTTGTTACGCAGGTAAAAAACGATGCAGGACAGTGAAAAGTGACATATTATGCCTATGTCACTTTGTAAATATGAAGCACTCAATGCGCTGCCTCTGCATTAAAAAAAAAAATTATGCAGCGCAAGCTCCTTGTAAATATGCCGCATTGGTCCACATTTATGGGAAAGTGGAGCAGTGAAGTGCAGCAAGCCACCCTGCTCAGCTGCACTGTGCCACTGGGAAAGGGCAGGAATGTGCCATAATTAAGGCAAATGGTGCATTCCGGTCCATTCCCCCCTGCACAGGTGCACAATAGGCTGCCTAGCGCCAACACAGGAACCCTTGCACCATGGTGCAAGGGTGCCTGTGTTGCATGCAGGATTGTTTTTTCTACAGGAAGGGACACCTTCCTGCATAAAACCAATCCTGAGAGGCCTATTCCTCCTTCTATATGTGCTGCAGAATGCAGCACACATAGAAAGAGTAAGTAAGGAGAAATAAAAATATTTCTCCTCGTTACGCCTCTCCGGGGGAGGCGTATCTTTTCAGCGCATTCCCAGGTTTACCAGGTTTGGTAATTCTGGGAATCGTTAAAAAACCATAGGAGTTGCGTGGGAACACCCACGCTATTGTAATTGTAATTGTATTTATATAGCGCTTGCTACCCCTGACGAGGCGTCGAATCGCTTCTCGCGAGTAGCACGCTACTCCAGACCCCAAGTGGTGGGATTAGTATAAGGAAATATGAGTTCATTATTAGTATGAGTTGATTTGAGCGGAGGATATGTGAGTTTGTTGGATTGAATAGAATAATGGAGGGATAGAGGAGGGAAGAATCCAGAAGTAATTATTGAGAGTTTATATTAATAGGATGAGGAGACACATAGATGGGAAGAGTGTGTAGAAAGGGGTTAGGGAGGTCATAATAGTGGAAGGGGCTTTGGATGCGTCAAAGGTGAGATAAATGAGGACAATTTAGTAGGGAGATCATAGTAGTTAAACTGAGGTTTGTGGTGAGCAAGGAGCGGTTGAGGAGGGAAGAGCGTAGGTAGGGTTATTTTGGACATTATAGTAGTAGAATGGGGTTGGGGTGAGTCAGAGAGTGGGGATGGATTGATAGAGTTATAATATGATGCTGGAAAAAGCTTACAAGAGAGTGATTTATTTTTGTTTTTTTCTCTTGTACGCTAGAACTAAAGTAATAAATGAATACGTAAATACATAGTAAGGGAATATATATGTAAGGAATATAATGATGGATATAATAATTTGAGAATTAAATTGTATAAACACAGACCTTCAAGATTTGCAATATTTGAAGTTAATTGAATTGTGTACATTTCTAACATTATTTTATCTTTCCTCAATATTTGAATAGCGAAATGCTTGCAGATAAGTAGTTAACATGTGCTCATTGTGATAGATAAAATGAAAACAGAGATTCATAAGTATCTAATCTAACAACTTATCTATGAACTATACAATGACCTATGAACATGTTAAGCGTAGAATAATATACACATATATATATTATATACACATACATACACATACATGATACACAAACTTATATAGAAATATATGCACACATTTATACATCCACACAAACATGCATCCACACATTTCCCCGTGAATAAAATATACATTTGTTAAACAGGCTCAGAGAGTACGTATATATTTTGCTATTATATAATAGTAATTATACATATTATACATATTTCTTAAAGAAACTCATATATCTGGATATATACACAATCAGATTATAAATGTTTACCAACACAGGCATATGCAGTCCATTGCTGTTTGGATCTGGTGGTTATGAAAGAAAGAACCAACTCTTAAGCAGTCTTCTGAAGTTAAGATAGTTATCCGTGAATCTTAGATTTGGGGATAATGAATTCCATAGTTTGGCTACTTGAACAGAGAAGAATGTACCATCTATTGTATTTTTCTTGTATGGTGGTGTTTTAAGGCGGGGAGCCAATCTTGAGCAGGTTACTTTGTTGAATGTATTTGGTGATTTATTTTCCCGATGAAAAACAGTCCTGTTCCATGTATTACTTTGTGGAATGTACAAAGCAGCTTGAAGGTGGATCTTCTGGCAACCAGTAAACAATGTAGTGCCCTCAAGGCAGGGGAGACATGGACTTGTAGCTTGACATGTAGTAGTAGTCTGGCAGCTGAGTTCTGAATGTGTTATAGTTTTTTTTCCATAGTAGATCGAGATGATCCATGGTAGAGGCCATCCAGTTTAGCTAGAGATTGTAGCTTGGACCTTGTTGGAAATCCGAGATGGGGTTAAATGTATTGCAGGGTTATCAAGGTGATGAATCTTGATCTTCCTATTTTTTTCACTTGGACATTCATTATTAACTTGGAGTACAGGGTAATTCCAAGGTTTTTAACTTCCTTAGATACTTGAGGAGGTGGTCCCAGATCGTCAGGCCAGGGGCAGAGTGGGTCATAGGCCCTCATTATGACATGGGCGGTAAGTCCCGCTTACCGCCATGCTGACTGCCGCTAACATACCGCAGCAGTATACCGCTACCCATATTATGACCCACACATAGCAATCCGTCACTATTCAGACACATACACAAGTCCGCCAGCCCAAAGGTCAGTGATAAACTGGCGGTATCAAAACCCACACCATTACGCCAACAAAACAACGCCCACCACATTATGACCCACGAATCACAGGCGGACATTCAATGGCGGTGAACCATTGGTGGTACATACCGCCGTGCTCAAAATACACACCCACAAACAAAACAACACCTCATTGGACAATTCAAACTACACACACCTGACACTCATACACACAACACACCCACACCACTATAAAACACACACACACATTACCCACATCCCTTTACGACTAACAAAAATTGCAGTAGAGAGAGATATAGCAAGAGCGCCCACACAACTAGAGCCACAGAACACCATCACCCATATACCATCCACGCATCTCACAGCACACACCCCAACACATCACCCCACACACCCTCGCACACACCACTCACACTGCACCCATGGCACCACAAAGACACCCCAGGTTCTCTGAGGAGGAGCTAAGGGTCATGGTGGAGGAAATCATCAGGGCAGAGCCACAGCTATTCGTATCACAGGTGCAGCAGACATCCATCGTTAGGAAGATGGAGCTATGGTGGAGAATCGTGGACAGGGTCAACGCCGTGGGACAGCACCCAAGAACAAGGGATGACATCAGGAAGAGTGGAATGACCTACGGGGGAAGGTACGTTCCGTGGTTGCAAGACACCAGATAGCAGTACAGAGGACTGGCGGTGGACCCCCACAACTAACAACATGGGAGGAGCAAGTCTTGGCAATCATGCATCATGAGGGCCTGGCAGGAGTAGCAGGAGGACTGGACTCTGGTAAGTAAAATCTCCTTTACTATCACCCCCTACCTGCATGCCATCACATACCGCCACCCCTACCCCCAGCCCCATCACGCCACCACACATACACCCCACCATCACAACCCACTCATCCCAATATCAAGCCCTGAATGCACCACCAATGCATGGACATCACTCACAGCCCTGCATGGACACCCATCACCACAGCATGCACATTAGAGAGAATCACCTAGCCCACAAAATAACTACTCACACAAGGCAAAGCTGACAGGGCACTCACAGCCATAGGGGCCAACACTCCCATGCGCAAGATGTCACACGTAGAAACAATAATACTGCATTTACATCCCCACAGGTCCCTCACCCAACGTCACCGGAGAGGAGGTGCCAGCAACATCTAGTCCCCCCAGAAGAGGCTCACAGTGATGACAGCAGCTCTGCTCGCCTGGATCAGGATGACCAACCTGGCCCATCTGGGACCCAGGCACAGTACCCTACCACCAGAGAGCCTCCCCCTCAGGAAACACCACCACAGCACACACCCAGCGGGCCCATACCTCTGTCCCAAGGACACGTCAATCAGCAGTGTGTCCACCACTACAGGGACCCCAGGACACACCTCATACCCAAGACAATCAGGGACCTGGGGTCAGTGGCAGTGGGCACACGGTTCAGGGGACAGAGGCACAGGACAACAGGGAAACTGGGAGGACTGCTGTGCGACAGGGGGAGGACAGGCCCAGGGAACCGACTCTCCAGGAGGCACTCATCAACATCCTGGGAGCATACCACCATTCCCAGGAGACGATGGGCCAGATACTGGCCAAGTTGCAGGAGACCCAGCGGCTGCAGGAGCGACAATACCTGGGGATCAAGGAGGACCTGAGGGACATCCACAACCCCCTGGTCACAATTGCAAGGGTGCTGGCAGACATGGCCAACACCATGAGGGAGACAGTGGCTCACCAACGGGCCCCTGACACTAGCCAAAATGATGAACAACCCTCCACCACTGTTGACGCTAGTGGACAGGAGGCCCTGCCACAGGAACAACAGGCCACCAGCACACCACCCCCTGCAAAAGGAGAACCACACCGCAAACGGTCCCTGCGATCCAGGCAGAAGCCAGGGTACATTGCCAAGACCCCCGCCAGGAAATAAGACTCTCCTGATTGTCAGCCTTGTGTCCCACTCTGTCACCCTGTCCACCCTGAACTGCCATTGCTCCCCTTCCAATGCCCCTGTGGACAATGCACCTGTGATACAAATAGACTGGACTCTATCCTGGACTCTCCTCCAACCCCCCCCCAGCCTATAGCAATACCCCACTCATTTATTAGCACATGAATAAACAACATTGTAAAAAATACAATTATTGAATCTGTCAAGTGATTGAACTATGTATTTGTTTCACAATCTGTAGACATGGCAATTCAACTGTACAGTAGTGTATACTTAGGTATGACCTGTAGTTTGCTGCAGTCAATACACCAGGAGCCAGAGTGGGGCACAGATATCTGTAAATAGACATGTCAAAGGGTACAGTAAGTGGCCATAGTAGTGGGAACATCAGCCTGCCAGTTACAATTTACAACACAAAACTGCAATGGTAGGTGAAGTTACAGTGTCTTACCTGTGTGTCACTGGAAGTACTGTCGAATGATTGCTGTTCTGTTGTCCACATCCTCTTCCTCTGCCTCATCTTCGTCACTGTCCACAGGCTCCACCGCTGCCACACGCCCATCTCTACCTCATCTTCCTGCAGAAAAGGCACCTGGTGACGTAAGGTAAGGTTGTGCAACATGCAACATGCCACGATGATCTGGCACACCTTCTTGGGTGAGTAGCACAGGGAACCACCTGTTAGATGGAGGCACCGAAACCTGGCCTTCAGGAGGCCAAAGGTTCGCTCTATAATTCTTCTTGTTCGCCCATGTGCCTCATTGTAACGTTCCTCTGCCCTTGTCCTGGCATTCCTCACTGGGGTCAGTAGCCATGAGAGTTTGGGGTAACCAGAGTCACCTGCAAATACCGAGGGATACCTGTTAGCCAGACACTAACCCTTTGGGCCAACCCCATACCCATACACCAACATATACTGGGTGGTGACTATGGGCTCAACTATTAGCCACACCCTGTGCCTCTGGAGTTGAGCCATCACATATGGAACGCTGCTATTCCTCAGGATAAAGGCATCATGCACAGACCCAGGATACTTTGCATTCATATGGGAGATGTACTGGTCCGCCAGGCACACATTCATTGAGTGAAAGCTCTTTCGATTTCAGAACACCTGTTCATTTCTCCGGGGTGGGGGACAAAGGCAATATGTGTACCATCTATTGCCCCAATAATGTTGGGGATATGTCTCATTGCATAGAAGTCAGCTTTCACTATGGCCAAATCCTCCACCTGGGGGAAAACAATGTAGTTGCGCATGTGTTTCATCAGGGCAAACAATACTCTGGTCAGCACGTTTGAGAACATTGGCTGTGACATTCCTGCTGCCAAGCCCACTGTCACTTGGAAGGAGCCACTTGGCAAGAAATGGACCACAGATAGGACTTGCACAAGAGGGGGAATCCCAGTGGGGTGACGGATAGCTGAGATCAAGTCTGTCTCCAATTGGGCACACAGCTCTTGGATTGTGGCCCTATCAAGTCTGTAGGTGAGGATAATGTGCCTGTCCTCCATTGTTGTCAAGTCCACCATGGGCCTGTACATGGGGGATGTCTCCTATTCATCCTCTGCGGTTGTACTCTAGGGGGCAAAACAATGAGCATCTGGTCTGTTTTCCACATTTCCTAAATGTACACTGCATTGCATATTGTGACAGAAACAGTATGTTGATGTTTAGTCCCAAATTGTGCCTATGTGTGCTGTGACGCAGTTAGGTGCCAGGGCCTGCCCCCTGAAATGGCGGCCGCCTGTCCTGTGTGGATGGACAGGTGGAAATGAGGTAATGTCGCTGACGTTGTGTGCCGTTAGGGACAAACCCATACCCAGACACCTATGTCAACTGTATTGGGACCTTGGCCTCACCTATTAGCCACACACGGTGCCTTGGGAGTTGCCCCATCACATAAGGGATGCTGCTATTTCTCAAAATGTAATCGTCATGCACAGAGCCAGGATACTTGGCATTCACATGAGAGATGTACTGGTCTGCCAAACACACCATCTGCACATTCATAGAATGGTAGCTTTTTCGATTTCTGTACACCTGTTCATTTCTGCGGGGGGACAAATGCCACATGTGTACCATCAATGGCACCAATTATGTTGGGGATATGTCCCAGAGCATAGAAGTCAGCTTTCACTGTGGGCAAATCCTCCACCTGGGGGAATGCGATGTAGCTGCACATGTGTTTCAGCAGGGCAGACAACACTCTGGTCAACACATTAGAAAACATTAGCTGAGACATCCATGATGCCATGGCCACTGTAGTTTGAAAGGAGCCACTTGCCAGGAAATGGAGCACTGACAGGACCTGCACTAGAGCGTGTATTCCTGTGGGATTTCCGTTTTGGAAGCATTCAGTTTTAGATGACTTCAAGTCATCCACTGATCAACGGCTCCGAGGCAACTGAAGATTTGGAGTTTTCAATGTTTTTGGGGCATTCCAATTTAAGGAGTATTTGTGTGTCATCGGCATAGTTGTAGCATGTGAGTTGAAATTCATTGATTAGTTTGGGTAATGACATCATTTAGATGTTGAAAAGCATAGGTGAGATGACTGAGCCTTGGGGCACCCCTGCTTTTGTGAAGTAGGCTTTTAACGAGAAAGTGGGGGAATAGATGACATAAGTTCTGTTTTGAAGTTAAGATGTGATCCAGTCGAGAGCAGTCCCTTCTACGCCAGATGACGATGAGTGCAGATTCCGTGCATCTTCTTGGGCTGAATCCAGTTTGCTAATCTGAAAGTATGGAGTTATCTTCAATGAATTGTGACATCTGGGCAAATGCTGCTCTATCAGTTTGCCTAGGAACGCCCAGTTGCATAATGAAACTCAAGGGTCCCCCCACAAAGTACATGGAGGGCCCCCCCTCTAAACTCACTCAGGAGCTCTCCAACCAGGGCACTGTGCTGAGGGGGCTCTTGGAGCTCTTGGAGCTCAGCCCCCCTCACCGCTGGGGCTGCAGTGTCACGCCACTGGGGACACCTCCCTTTCTCAGAGTAATGCAACACAGCAATTGCATTGCATTGCACTACTCCAGATTTTTTAAGCCATGCAAAGGCATGCAAAGTAGCTTTGTGTGTCTTCATAAATCTGGCTTAGAGGTTTGCGTCACGCATGTTGTGTGGTGCCACCATGATGCAAAGCTCTCATAAATATGCCCCCTAATGCCCAAATGGCAACAGTCCTAGCCAACAAAAATGTGAAGACTCTGTGGCTATAAAAATGAAGCAATACCACACGTTTTAAGCACCTGACCTGTGTTACTAGGACACAGACTATCAGACAAAAAGTCATTAATAGTCTGAATGGGCAACACAGCCAGGTGAACTTAAAGCTTGTAAAATGTATGAGCATAGCAGCTACTAATCTTGAAGCAATGGCCCAATCACCAACAGACAGTGAGCCATCAAAAGGCAAGTGTGCCACTACAAATAATAATAATGATAAAGTGTGGCTAGCCAGTTCGCTGTCCAGGGACAGAGTTATACTGTATGCCTAAAATCACAATAATTACTGCTTTTTACACCCTTGTTTGACTGTGATGAATCTTTTCTACCTCTTTCTATCATTGTATAATTCAGTGGATTTTGCCATGATGTGAATGTTTTTAATGATTTTGTTTAATCATCCAATATACATTATTAAACATACTAAACAAATGAAAACCAAGAGATTGTAGAAGATGTATGGTGTATGACTACCCACACATTGGTTTTACCAGACAGGGGCCCTCATTATAACATTGGCGGTAACTGCCGCCTACCGCCACGGCGACTGCCGCCAACATACCCCCGCCGTGGCTATCAGCCATCCACGCGTATTATGACCGTCAACTGTATTCCGCCAGAAGACTGGCGGAAGACCGCCGATGGTCATGGCGGGGGTAAGGTGGCGCTGCTGTCAGCAGCACCGCCACGCCAGCAAAACACCGCCATCCGTATCATAATGATATGTCCCGGCGGTGTTTTGCTGGGGGACGCTGCTGGTGACAGAGGCGTCGTGTCCCGTCTCCAGCCAGAGGAACCCCTGCAAGCAGGTATGTCGGGTTCTCCGATAGGAGAGGGGATGAGGGGTGTTGTGTGTGTGTGTGGGGGGGGGGTGTATGTTTTGGTATGCGTGCATGCGGGTGTTGTAGGAGGCTGGACTGGCTTGTAGTGAGTACCAAGGGGTACTTACACCTTGCACCAGGCCCAGGTATCCCTTATTAGTGTAGAGGGGTGTCTAGCAGCTTAGGCTGATAGAAAAGGTAGCTTAGCAGAGCAGCTTAGGCTGAACTAGGAGACGAGTGAAGCTCCTACAGTACCACTAGTGTCATATGCACAATATCATAAGAAAACACAATACACAGATATACTAAAAATAAAGGTACTTTATTTTTATGACAATGTGCCAAAAGTATCTCAGTGAGTACCCTCAGTATGAGGATAGCAAATATACACAAGATATATGTACACAATACCAAAATATGCAGTAATAGCAATAGAAAACAGTGCAAACAATGTATAGTCACAATAGAATGCAATGGGGGCACATAGGGATAGGGGCAACACAAACCATATACTCTAGAAGTGGAATGCGAACCACGAATGGACCCCAAACCTATGTGACCTTGTAGAGGGTCGCTGGGACTGTAAGAAAACAGTGAGGGTTAGAAAAATAGCCCACCCCAAGACCCTGAAAAGTGGGTGCCAAGTGCACCTAAGTTCCCCAAAGAGCACAGAAGTCGTGATAGGGGAATTCTGCAAGAAACAGCAACACCAGCAATGCAACAACGATGGATTTCCTGACTAGAGTACCTGTGGAACAAGGGGACCAAGTCCAAAAGTCACGATCAAGTCGGGAGTGGGCAGTTGCCCAGGAAATGCCAGCTGTGGGTGCAAAGAAGCTGCCACTGGATGGTAGAAGCTGTGGATTCTGCAAGAACGACAAGGGCTAGAAGCTTCCCCTTTGGAGGATGGATGTCCCACGTCGTGAAGAGTCGTGCAGAAGTGTTTCCGTGCAGAAAGACTGCCAACAAGCCTTGCTAGCTGCAAAGGTCATGGTTAGGGTTTTTGGATGCTGCTGTGGCCCAGGAGGGACCAGGATGTCGCCAATTGCGTGAGGAGACAGAGGAGGCGTCCAGCAAGACAAGGAGCCCACTCAGAAGCAAGCAGCACCCGCAAAAGTGCCGGAACAGGCACTACGAAGTGGAGTGAACCGGAGCTCACCCGAAGTTGCACAAGAGGGTCCCACGAAGCCGGAGGACAACTCAGGAGGTCGTGCAATGCAGGTTAGAGTGCCGGGGACCCAGGCTTGGCTGTGCACAAAGGAAATCCTTGGTGAGTGCACAGGAGCCGGAGTAGCTGCAAAACACGCGGTTCCCAGCAATGCAGTCTAGCGTGGGGAGGCAAGGACTTACCTCCACCAAACTTGGACTGAAGAGTCACTGGACTGTGGGAGTCACTTGGACAGAGTTGCTGAGTTCAAGGGACCTCGCTCGTCGTACTGAGAGGAGACCCAGAGGACCGGTGATGCAGTTCTTTGGTGCCTGCGGTTGCAGGGGGAAGATTCCGTCGACCCACGGGAGATTTCTTCTGAGCTTCTAGTGCAGAGAGGAGGCAGACTACCCCCACAGCATGCACCACCAGGAAAACAGTCGAGAAGGCGGAAGGATCAGCATTACAAGGTCGCAGTAGTCGTCTTTGCTTCTTTGTTGCAGTGTTGCAGGCTTCCAGCGCGGTCAGCAGTCGATTCCTTGGCAGAAGGCGAAGAGAGAGATGCAGAGGAACTCTGATGAGCTCTTGCATTTGTTATCTAAAGAATTCCCCAAAGCAGAGACCCTAAATAGCCAGAAAAGGAGGTTTGGCTACCTAGGTGAGAGGATAGGCTAGCAACACAGGTAAGGAGTCTCTGACGTCACCTGCTGGCCCTGGCCACTCAGAGCAGTCCAGTGTGCCAGCAGCACCTCTGTTTCCAAGATGGCAGAGGTCTGGAGCACACTGGAGGAGCTCTGGGCACCTCCCAGGGGAGGTGCAGGTCAGGGGAGTGGTCACTCCCCTTTCCTTTGTCCAGTTTCGCGCCAGAGCAGGGCTGGGGGATCCCTGAACCGGTGTAGACTGGCTTATGCAGAAATGGGCACCATCTGTGCCCATGAAAGCATTTCCAGAGGCTGGGGGAGGTTACTCCTCCCCTGCCTTAACACCTTTTTCCAAAGGGAGAGGGTGTAACACCCTCTCTCTGAGGAAGTCCTTTGTTCTGCCTTCCTGGGCCAAGCCTGGCTGGACCCCAGGAGGGCAGAAACCTGTCTGAGGGGTTGGCAGCAGCAGCAGCTGCAGTGAAACCCCTGAAAAGGCAGTTTGGCAGTACCCGGGTCTGTGCTAGAGACCCGGGGAATCATGGGATTATCTCCCCAATACCAGGATGGCATTGGTGGGGAAATTCCATGATCTTAGACATGTTACATGGCCATGTTCGGAGTTACCATTGTGACGCTATACATAGGTAGTGACCTATGTATTGTGCACGCGTGTAATGGTGTCCCCGCACTCACAAAGTCCGGGGAATTTGCCCTGAACAATGTGGGGGCACCTTGGCTAGTGCCAGGATGCCCACACACTAAGGCCCTCATTCTGACCTTGGCGGGCGGCGGAGGCCGCCCGCCAAAGTCCCGCCGTCAGGTTACCGTTCCGCGGTCGAAAGACCGCGGCGGTAATTCTGACTTTCCCGCTGGGCTGGCGGGCGGTCTCCTTCAGACCGCCAGCCAGCCCAGCGGGAAAGAGGCTTCCACGATGAAGCCGGCTCGGAATCGAGCCGGCGGAGTGGAAGCTGTGCGACGGGTGCAGTTGCACCCGTCGCGTATTTCACTGTCTGCGCAGCAGACAGTGAAATACATGTAGGGGCCCTCTTACGGGGGCCCCTGCAATGCCCATGCCAGTGGCATGGGCACTGCAGGGGCCCCCAGGGGCCCCGCGACCCCCCCTACCGCCATCCGGATCTCGGCGGTCCGACCGCCGGGATCTGGATGGCGGTAGGGGGGGTCAGAATCCCCGCGGCGGTGCAGCAAGCTGCGCCGCCGCGGAGGATTCAATGGGGCCGCGGTACACTGGCGGGACCCCGCCAGTGGTGCCGGTCCGACCGCGGCTTTACCGCCGCGGTCGGAATCCCCATTGGAGCACCGCCGGCTTGTCGGCGGTGCTCCCGCGGTCCTCCGCCCTGGCGGTCAAAGACCGCCAGGGTCAGAATGAGGGCCTAAGTAACTTAGCACCCAACCTTTACTAGGTAATAATATAGGTGACTTATAAGTTACTTAAGTGCAGTGGTAAATGGCTGTGAAATAACGTGGACGTTATTTCACTCAGGCTGCAGTGGCAGGCCTGTGTAAGAATTGTCAGAGCTCCCTATGGGTGGCAAAAGAAATTCTGCAGCCCATATGGATCTCCTGGAACCCCAATACCCTGGGTACCTTAGTACCATATACTAGGGAATTATAAGGGTGTTCCAGTATGCCAATGTAAATTGGTAAAATTGGTCACTAGCCTGTTAGTGACAATTTGGAAAGAAATGAGAGAGCATAACCACTGAGGTTCTGATTAGCAGAGCCTCAGTGAGACAGTTAGTCATAACACAGGTAACACATACAGGGCACACTTATGAGCACTGGGGCCCTGGCTGGCAGGGTCCCAGTGACACATACAACTAAAACAACATATATACAGTGAAATATGGGGGTAACATGCCAGGCAAGATGGTACTTTCCTACAGGTGTGAGTCGCGTTGAATGAGTGTGTGAATGACTGAATGTGAGTGTCCGTGTATGTTGTGTGTTGTGAATGCATGCATGCGACAAAGTATGTTGTTGTGTGTTGTGGTGTGTGGGTATGTATGTGTGCATGCATGGGTGGATGTGGGTATGCGTGTTTGCATGTGTGTGTATGGGTGCGTGTGTGGGTGTGTAAATGTGCGGGGCAGGAAAGGGAGGGGGGGTGGGGGAGGAGTTTGGGGATTGAGAGGGGGGCGGGGGCAGTAAGATTGGCACAAAAACCATGGCGGTAGACCGGGTCGTAATCCCGAAGGTGGGATTGTGATAGCCGCCGGGCTGGAGACTGAATTCTCCAGCCCAGCAGCCGTTACCACCCTGGTGGTCAGTGTGTTAAAGTGGCTGTCTGTGTTGGCGGTTACCGCCGTGGTCATAATCCCTTTTTTTTACCACCAGCATGTTGGCGGTATTAACGCCGCTTTAACACCGACTGCCAGGGTCATAATGAAGGCCAGAAGAATTTCTAACATAAAAATATATTAGGATTTTATAGTTTTGCCAATTTTACATATTTGTTTACCTCCTTTTAAAGAAATGACATTAGTTACAGCATGATGAAAAAAATCAAACATGCTGCTATAGTAATTCTTTGTCTTGTGTGTACATTTCCCTGCACACATGGAGGGTTCCACTCAGTCAGAACCCCTTTTGGAGAGTCACGGGCACACATGGGCTACAGGACCAGACAGTGGTGGTTGAGGCCTTTTTCTCCTCATGTCCCAGGGCTCAACCTACTATGGATCCCACTCAGCTGGCCAAGTACCCCTCTACATTTGACTCTCAGTATTAGCTGTGGTTGAGCAGTCAAGACTCCCTTGTGGGGGTGTGGTGTGGAGGAAGTGTAGATACAGGTCAGTGAAAATGACTCATAACTCAAAGTGCAAACAGTACGAACAGTAACTCAGTGTCCACTGAAATACTTGCTTTTATCAGAAAAAAGAAGTACTTTGTTTTTAACTCTACACATGCAAAGAACACAACATTGAGAAGAAACAAGACAATCCGCTTGAGGTCAGGGCTCTAGTAGTTGTCAGGCAAATCCCTGGAATATCGCAAAATCATCCAAATAGGCCACACAGAACTCTTCTAACCCTGCGAGAACATGGTTGACCACGCGCTGAAAAGTGGCAGGAGCATTTTCAACCCAAACAGTATCACCTTAAACTCTGTCATAGAAAATGCAGTCTTCTCCTTGGCATTTGGTGCCAAAGGGATCTGCCAAAAGCCACTGGTCCGATCCCAGGTGCTCAAATACTTTGCAGCAACTAACCGTTCCCCGATCTCATCCACTCTGGGGTTTGGTTGGACATCAGTTTTGGTTACCTCATTGAGGGTTTGGTAGTCCACATAGGGTCAGTAGACCCTTGATTTGGTAGTAGAATCACAGGACTAGACCAAGAACCATGAGCTATCTCAATGGCTCCCATGTCAAACATTTTGGCAACTTCTGTCTTAATGCATCCCTGAATTCAGGCAGACAGTGTGTACATTCTGTCCTTCACTGGCAGACTGCCACGTGGGTCTAAGTCATGCACACAGACAGGTGTCAACCCCTGGAGTCAATGGGAAGAGGTTGGCAAACTGTCCCAAAACCTCTCTACACTCTCTCTGCTTGTGTTAACTCAGGGGCTAACTAACCCCCTTGACCAGTGCCATCCATCATGTCACTATGCAGCAAATTAGGAACAGGCTTTTTGTCTTCCTCAACTTCCTCTGCAATAGCCATGACATTCAATAAGAAGTCTTCCCAGAGGTAAGGCTTCAGCCTGTTCACATGGAACACCCTATTGGGTTCCCTTGTGGCACCTGTGTCCACCAAGTCGTTTACCACAGACACTTTCTCAATAACCATGTATTGCCCACACCATTTGTCCTCCAAAGTCTTGGGGCTTTAGCACCAACACCTCCTGGCCTTCCTGATACCCAGTCAGCATAGCTTTCTGGTCGTACCATTCATTTATCAGCGCTTGGCTAGCATGAGACTCGTGTATTGTGCCATCAACATCCTGAAGCCAATCATATAGTCCACTGTAGGAAGTTGGCTCTGTATGTACTATTTCAAAGTAAGAAATATCATGCACAGATTCCAAGGGTTCCCCTTAGAGGTAAGATAGTGGCAAAAAGAGATAATTCTAATGCTCTATTTTGTGGTAGTGTGGACGCGCAGTAGGCTTATCAGAGGGTAGTGTTAAGCATTTGTTGTACACACACAGGCAATAAATGAGGAACACACACTCAAAGACAATTTCAGGCCAATAGGTTTTTGTATAGAAAAATATCGTTTCTTAGTATATTTCAAGAACCACAGGTTCAAGATTTACAAACAATACTTTAAATGAAAGCTATTTCACTTAGGAACTTTAGGAACTTTAGGAACTTCGAATTAGCAAAATAGCATATACAGTTTTCACACAAATGGCAATAAACTATTTTAAAACTAGACAGTGCAATTTTCAACAGTTCCTGGGGGAGGTAAGTGTTTGTTAGTTTTGCAGGTAAGTAAACCACCTACAGGGTTCAAAGTTGGGTCCAAGGTAGCCCACTGTTGGGGGTTCAGAGCAACCACAAAGTTACCACACCAGCAGCTCAGGGCCGGTCAGGTGCAGAGGTCAAAGTGGTGCCCAAAACGCATAGGCTTCAATGGAGAAGGGGGTGCCCCGGTTCCAGTCTGCCAGCAGGTAAGTACCCGCGTCTTCGGAGGGCAGACCAGGGGGGTTTTGTAGGGCAACGGGGGGGACACAAGTCAGCACAAAAAGTACACCCTTAGCGGCACGGGGGCGGCCGGGTGCAGAGTGCAAACCAGCGTTGGGTTTGCAATGGAGTTCAATGGGAGACCCATGGGTCTCTTCAGTGAAGCAGGCAGGCAAGGGGGGGGCTCCTCGGGGTAGCCACCACCTGGGCAAGGGAGAGGGCCACCTGGGGGCCGCTTCTGCACTGGCGGTCGGATCCTTCAGGTCCTGGGGGCTGCGGGTGCAGTGTCTTTACCAGGCGTCGGGTTCTTAGAAGCAGACAGTCGTGGTCAGGGGGAGCCTCTGGATTCCCTCTGCAGGCGTCGCTGGGGGGGCTCAGGGGGGTCAACTCTGGCTACTCACGGGGTCGCAGTCGCCGGGGAGTCCTCACTGTAGTGTTGTTTCTCCACAGGTCGAGCTGGGGGCGTCGGGTGCAGAGTGCAAAGTCTCACGCTTCAGGCGGGAAATGTGTGGTCTGTAAAAGTTGCTTCTTTGTTGCAAAGTTGCAGTCTTTGTGGAACAGGGCCGCTGTCCTTGGGAGGTCTTGGTCCTTTTAGATGCAGGGTAGTCCTCTGAGGCTTCTGAGGTCGCTGGACCCTGGGGGACGCGTCGCTGTTGAAGTTTTTCTTGAAGTGGGGAGACAGGCCGGTAGGGCTGGGGCCAAAGCAGTTGGTGTCTCCGTCTTCTCTGCAGGGCTTTCAGGTCAGCAGTCCTTCTTCGTCTTCAGGTTGCAGGAATCTATCTTGCTAGGTTCTGGGAGCCCCTAAATACTCAATTTAGGGGTGTGTTTAGGTCTGGGGGGTTAGTAGCCAATGGCTACTAGCCCTGAGGGTGGCTACACCCTCTTTGTGCCTCCTCCCTGAGGGGAGGGGGGCACATCCCTAATCCTATTGGGGGAATCCTCTATCTGCAAGATGGAGGATTTCTAAAAGTCAGAGTCACCTCAGCTCAGGACACCTTAGGGGTTGTCCTGACTGGCCAGTGACTCCTCCTTGTTTTTCTCATTATCTCCTCCGGCCTTGCCGCCAAAAGTGGGGCCGTGGCCGGAGGGGGCGGGCATCTCCACTAGCTGGAGTGCCCTGGGGTGCTGTAACAAAGGGGGTGAGCCTTTGAGGCTCACCGCCAGGTGTTACAGTTCCTGCAGGGGGAGGTGAGAAGCACCTCCACCCAGTACAGGCTTTGTTACTAGCCACAGAGTGACAAAGGCACTCTCCCCATGTGGCCAGCAACATGTCTGGTGTGTGGCAGGCTGGTAAAACTAGTCAGCCCACACTGGAAGTCGGGTATGTTTTCAGGAGGCATCTCTAAGATGCCCTCTGGGGTGTATTTCACAATAAAATGTACACTGGCATCAGTGTGCATTTATTGTGCTGAGAAGTTTGATACCAAACTTCCCAGTTTTCAGTGTAGCCATTATGGTGCTGTGGAGTTCATGTATGACAGACTCCCAGACCATATACTCTTATGGCTACCCTGCACTTACAATGTCTAAGGTTTTGCTTAGACACTGTAGGGGCATAGTGCTCATGCACCTATGCCCTCACCTATGGTATAGTGCACCCTGCCTTAGGTCTGTAAGGCCTGCTAGAGGGGTAACTTATCCATGCCATAGGCAGTGTGAGGTTGGCATGGCACCCTGAGGGGAGTGCCATGTCGACTTAGTCATTTTCTCCCCACCAGCACACACAAGCTGGCAAGCAGTGTGTCTGTGCTGAGTGCAGGGTCCCCAGAATGGCATAACACATGCTGGAGCCCTTAGAGACCTTCCCTGGCATCAGGGCCCTTGGTACCAGGGGTACCAGTTAAAAGGGACTTATCTGGATGCCAGGGTGTGCGAATTGTGGAGACAAAGGTACAGTTTTAGGGAAAGAACACTGGTGCTGGGGCCTGGTTAGCAGGCCTCAGCACACTTTCAAATCATAACTTGGCATCAGCAAAGGCAAAAAGTCAGGGGGTAACCATGCCAAGGAGGCATTTCCTTACACAACCTCCCCCCCTCCAAACGAAAGAGGATGAGACTAACCTTTCCCAAGAGAGTCTTCATTTTCTAAGTGGAAGAACCTGGAAAAGCCATCTGCATTGGCATGGGCAGTCCCAGGCCTGTGTTCCATTCCCTGTAGGGAGATGGACCACCTCAACAGTTTTGGATTTTCACCTTTCATTTGCATTAGCCATCTGAGAGGTCTGTGGTCAGTTTGAACTACAAAGTGAGTACCAAAGAGGTATGGTCTCAGCTTCTTCAGGGACCAGACCACAGCAAAGGCCTCCCTCTCAATGGCACTCCAACGCTGCTCCCTGGGGGAGTAACCTCCTGCTAATGAAAGCAACAGGCTGGTCAAGGCCATCATCATTTGTTTGGGACAAAACTGCCCCTATCCCATGTTCAGAGGCATCAGTCTGCACAAGGAACTGCCTGGAGTAATCGGGAGCGTTGAGAACTGGTGCTGTGCGCATAGCTTGTTTCAGGGTGTCAAAGGCCTGTTGGCATTCTACAGTCCAGTTTACCTTCTTGGGCATTTTCTTGGAGGTAAGTTCTGTGAGGGGTGTCACTATTGATTCATATGCCTTCACAAACCTCCTGTAGTACCCAGTCAAGCCAAGGAATGCCCTGACTTGAGTCTGGGTTTTTGGAGCTGCCCAGTCCAGAATAGTCTGGATCTTGGGCTGGAGTGGCTGAACTTGGCCTCCACCTACAAGGTGTCCCAAGTGAACCACCGTTCCCTGCCCTATCTGACATTTGGATGCCTTGATAGAGAGGCCTGCTGCTTGCAGGGCCTTCAAAACCTTCTTCAGGTGGACCAGGTGATCCTGCCAGCTGGAGCTAAAGACAGCAATATCGTCAAGATAAGCTGCACTAAAGGATTCCAAGCCAGCAAGGACTTGATTCACCAACCTTTGGAAGGTGGCAGGGGCATTCTTTAAACCAAAGGGCATAACAGTGAACTGATAATGCCCATCAGGTGTGGAGAATGCGGTCTTTTCTTTTGCTCCTGGTGCCATTTTGATTTGCCAGTACCCTGCTGTCAAGTCAAAGGTACTTAAGTATCTGGCAGCACCTAGTTTGTCAATTAATTCATCTGCCCTTGGGATGGGATGAGCATCTGTCTTGGTGACAGAATTAAGTCCTCTGTAGTCCACACAAAACCTCATCTCTCTCTTTCCATCCTTGGTGTGAGGTTTGGGGACTAAGACCACTGCGCTAGCCCAGGGGCTGTCAGAGTGCTCAATGACTCCCAATTCCAGCATCTTGTGGACTTCCACCTTGATGCTTTCCTTAACTTGGTCAGACTGTCTGAAAAATTTGTTTTTGACAGGCATGCTGTCTCCTGTGTCCACATCATGGGTACACAGGTGTGTCTGACCATGGGTTAGGGAAAAGAGCTCAGCAAACTGTTGCAGGACCTTCCTACAGTCAGATTACTGTTGGCCAGAGAGGGTGTCTGAGTAGATCACTCCATCAACTGAGCCATCTTTAGGGTCTGTGGAGAGGAGATCAGGGAGAGGTTCACTCTCAGCTTCCTGGTCCTCATCTGTTACCATCAACATATTCACATCTGCCCTGTCATGAAAGAGTTTGAGGCGGTTCACATGGATCACCCTTTTGGGGGTCCTGCTAGTGCCTAGGTCTACCAGGTAGGTGACCTGACTCTTTCTTTCTAGCACTGGGTAAGGGCCACTCCATCTGTCCTGAAGTGCCCTGGGAGCCACAGGCTCCAGAACCCAGACTTTCTGCCCTGGCTGAAACTCAACCATAGCAGCCTTTTGGTCATACCACATCTTCTGGAGTTGTTGGCTGGCCTCAAGGTTTTTGCTTGCCTTTTCCATGTACTCTGCCATCCTGGAACGTAGGCCTAGTACATACTCCACTATATCTTGTTTAGGCTCATGAAGAGGTCTCTCCCAGCCTTCTTTTACAAGAGCTAGTGGTCCCCTGACAGGATGGCCAAACAGAAGTTCAAAGGGGGAAAACCGTACTCCCTTCTGAGGCACCTCTCTGTAGGCGAAAAGCAGACATGGCAAGAGGACATCCCATCTCCTTTTGAGTTTTTCAGGGAGCCCCATGATCATGCCTTTCAATGTCTTGTTAAACCTTTCTACAAGACCATTGGTTTGTGGATGGTATGGTGTGGTGAATTTGTAAGTCACCCCACACTCATTCCACATATGCTTCAGGTATGCTGACATGAAGTTGGTACCCCTGTCAGACACCACCTCCTTAGGAAATCCCACTCTGGTAAAGATACCAATGAGTGCTTTTGCTACTGCAGGGGCAGTAGTGGACCTAAGGGGAATTGCTTCAGGGTATCTAGAAGCATGATCCACTACTACTAGTATGTATTGGTTCCCTGAGGCTGTGGGAGGTTCAAGTGGACCCACTATGTCCACACCCACTCTTTCAAAGGGGACCCTCACCACTGGAAGTGGAATGAGGGGGGCCTTTTGGTGTCCACCTGTCTTACCACTGGCTTGACAGGTGGCACAGGAGACACAAAACTCCTTTACCTTCTGGGACATGTTGGGCCAATAGAAATGGTTGACTAACCTCTCCCAAGTCTTGGTCTGTCCCAAATGCCCAGCAAGTGGAATATCATGAGCTAAGGTCAGAATGAACTTCCTAAACACCTGAGGCACTACAACTCTCCTCGTGGCACCAGGTTTGGGATCTCTTGCCTCAGTGTAGAGGAGTCCATCTTCCCAATAGACTCTATGGGGGTCATTACAACATTGGCGGTAAAAGCTGCTTACCGCCGCGCAGAAGACCGCCAATACACCGCCGCCGCGGCGGGAGACCGCCACAGCTATTATGACACACATCACGGAATCCGCCGAAATTCAGACACCCACACAAGTCCGCCACACCAAAGGTCAGCGATAAATATGCGAAAACAAATCCTCCACGCCAACAGAAACACGCCCATGCTATTACAATCCACGAATCCACGCGGCGGTCTTTCAACCGCGGTATTCCATTGGCGGTACACACCGCCGCACTCAAAATACACACACCTCTCCAAAACACATAGGACAATTCAAAATACACACACCTGATACACATACAAACACCACTCCCACACATCCAATACAATATAAAACACACACTCACATCCCCCACAAACCCCTACGACCACAAATTAGAGACGAAGGCCAGAGAGAGACAGCACAGAATAGATAACACCATCACACAGAGGCACACTACACCATCACCCACACAACATCCACGCACAGAACACCACATACCACTACACCCACCACACTCATCAACACATACACCACCCCACACATCACACACACCACCCCATGTCACGCCAAAGACACCCCCGCTTCTCCGAGGAGGAGCTCAGGGTCATGGTGGAGGAAATCATCAGGGTAGAGCCACAGCTATTTGGCGCACAGGTACAGTACACATCCATAGCCAGGAAGATGGAGCTATGGCAAAGAATAGTCGACAGGGTCAACGCTGTGGGACAGCACCCAAGAAATAGGGAGGACATCAGGAAGAGGTGGAACGACCTACGGGGGAAGTTGCGTTCAATTGTATCCAGGCACTACATCGCGGTACAGCGGACTGGCGGCGGACCCCCACCTCCTCCCCCACAACTAACAACATGGGAGGAGCAAGTCTTGTCCATCTTGCATCCTGAGGGCCTCGGAGGAGTCGTCGGAGGAACGGACACTGGTAAGTCAAATCTTCACTATCATATCCCCCACCCTACCTGCATGCTAACACACACCCACACCCTCACACCCTCCCCTATCACCCTAACTCCTCACTAATCTACCCATAACACCAACCACCCATCCCAACCCCAAGACCTGCATGACACAACTAAGCATGGACACCCATCACTAAAGCATGCCCACTGCACAGACCCACAACACCCCCCAACCATCACCACACAAGCCCCCACACAGGAATGCCTGCACTGGGGTTCACGCACACCCATCCATAGCACACCATGAAACACACACATGCAATAATCATGTTCTCATACCCCTGCAGGAACCCGAAGGACCGTCACCACACCAGAGGGTCCAGACAACACCACTCCACCCCCAGAAGAGGCCCACAGTGACGACAGCAGCTCTGCCCTACTGGATCTTGATGACCAGCCCAGACCATCGTGGGCCTCAGGACAGTCGGTTCCCCTTGCCCAGCCACAGCCCAACACCGAACTGCCACCCTCTGGGAACACCAGCACAGCACCCACCCAGCGGACCCATACCTCCCTACCCAGGACAGGTCAATCAGCGGTGTGTCCACCACTACAGGGCACCCAGGCTAACCCACCACCCCAACAACAACAGGGACCTGGGGGCAGTGGTAGTGGGCACACGGTCCAGGGGACGGAGGCACAGGAACACAGGGGAACTGGGAGGGCTGATGTGCGACAGAGGGAGGCCAGGCCAAGGGAACCCACTCTCCACGAGGCCCTATCCTCCATCATGGGAGCATACCACCACTCCCAGGAGACGATGGCAACGGTCCTGGACAAGTTGCAGGAGACCCTGCGCCTGCAGGAGGAGCAGTATTTGGGGTTCAGGGAGGAGCTCAGGACCATCGGCTCCTCCCTGGGCACCATCGTAGGGGTGCTGACGGACATTCAACAGACTTTGAGGGACACCGTGGCACTCCAAGGGGCCCCTGACACTAGCCAGGACGACGAACTGCCCACCACTTCCGCCGGCGCTAGTGGACAGAACGCCCCGCCACAGGACCACCACACCAGCACCCCACCCCCTGCAAACAGACAACCACCACGCAAGCGGGCCCTGAGATCCAGGAACAGGACACAGCAAGATGGCAAGACCCCGCCAGGAAATAAGACTACCTTGATTGTCCCCCCACTGTCACACTTTGTTACCCTGTCCAGATTGGAACTGCCCCAGCTCCACTTCCAATGGCCAGATGTGCAATGTACCTGTGAGACTGATAGACTGGACTCTGCCATGGACATTATTCCACCATGACCTCTCCCCATTTCACAACCCCCCTACATTTTTATGCACTTCAATAAACACCCTTGAAACCTCAATAATATTGGAGTCAGTCAATGATTGTGAACTTTGTATTGTCAATTACAGTGTTAAAAAAGGTTAGCCATTGGAAGGTCAACATACCAATGTCACACATCACAAGCCTTTCAAGGGTGCAAGCTGTTGACACGTAGGTCAACACATTAGTGAAACTGAAATGGAAAGGGACAACTCATTTAACAAATAGGGAGTGAAATGTAGGTACAGGATAGAGGTAGACGTGTGAAATGTAATATAATGTGAAACATTAAATTGTACTCACCTGTGTCTCATTGAAAATATTGCTGTATGACTGACTCCCTGTTGTCGTTTTCATCTTCATCAGCTTCCTCCTCATAACTGTCCACAGGCTCCCCCGCTGCAACAACACCGTCATCTGGATCATCCTCCTGCAGAAAAGGCACCTGGCGTCGCAATGCCAAGTTATGGAGCATGGAGCAGGCGATGATGATGTCGCACACCTTCTTCGGTGAGTAGAATAGGGACCCACCTGTCATATGGAGGCACCTGAACCTGGCCTTCAGGAGGCCGAAGGTCCGCTCGATTACCCTCCTAGTCCGCCCATGGGCCTCATTGTAGCGTTCCTCTGCCCTGGTCCTGGGATTCCTCACTGGGGTCAGTAGCCAGGACAGGTTGGGGTAACCAGAGTCCCCCAATAGCCATACACGGTGCCTCTGGAGTTCACCCATCATATCAGGGATGCTGCTATTCCGCAGGATATAGGCGTCATGCACAGAGCCAGGGAACATAGCATTTACCTGCGAGATGTACTGGTCTGCCAAACAGACCATCTGGACATTCATTGAATGATAACTCTTCCGGTTCCTGTACACCTGTTCATTCCTGCGGGGGGACCAGAGCTACATGGGTCCCATCAATGGCACCTATGACGTTGGGGATATGTCCGAGGGCATAGAAGTCACCCTTCACTGTAGGCAAATCCGCCACCTCAGGGAAAATGATTTATCTTCTTACGTGTTTCAGCAGGGCAGCCAACACTCTGGACAACACGTTGGAAAACATAGGCTGGGACATCCCTGATGCCATGGCCACTGTTGTCTGAAAAGACCCACTTGCTAAGAAATGGAGCACTGACAGCACCTGCACGTCAGGGGGGATTCCAGTCGGATGGCGGATTGGTGACATCAGGTCAGACTCCAACTGGGTACATAGTTCCCGGATTGTGGCACGGTCAAACCGGTAGGTCACGATGACATGTCGCTCTTCCATTGTCAACAGGTCCACCAGCGGTCGGTACACCGACGGATTCCGCCATCTTCCAATATGTCCCAACTGACGGTGCCTAAGAAGGACAACAGCGAAAAAACTGTCAGCATTCCTCCAGGTATGTACCCACAGTCATACACAAGACTACACCAGACAATTAACCCATCCGGGAAAGGTTTTGAGTGTAGGCCTCGGTATGTGTGACGCAGTAGTAAATGAAGCCATGTGGGCCCCTGAAATGGTGGCTGCCTGACCTCTAAAATGGGACAATGGAATTGTGGGGTAACTGCGCTGGCGTTGCACACCGTCGCGGTAGGCGGTCGTAGAGCGCGGCGCAATGCTGCATTGGTTAACATTGGACCCTATGGGTCCCAGGAGCCAATGAACAGGTGCGCTGGCGGTGATGATGCGCACCGCCGCGGACGTCACCGCCGCGGACGTCACCACCATTTTCTATCTGTTCAATCACTAGATACCTGACCTTCGACAGGAGAGGACCTACACTGCTAGTGCTGCTGTGACCTCGGTCTGGAAGCGACGATGGCTGCTGCGTCTGGGGAAAGGGCCCCTGCCTTCACTGCACAGGAGTTGGAGAAACTTGTGGATGGGGTCCTCCCCCAGTATACGCTACTCTACGGTCCTCCAGACCAACAGGTTAGTACACAGGGAGCACGTTGTATGGGCTAGGCATGGGTGGAGAGGGCTGGGTGGATGAGGGAAGGGGGCAGAGTACATAGAACAGTCATGCATGGGGATGAATGGGCCACAGGGATAGAGTTGGGAGGGGGCCAATTACAACGACGATGCAGTAGGTAATGACTGTTCCTCTTTCCTTGTGCATGTCATGTAGGTCAGCGCCCACCAGAAGAGGGACATTTGGCATGCCATCGCCAAGGAGGTCCGGACCCTGGGGGCCCACCAGAGACGGGGCACCCACTGCCGGAAGAGATGGGAGGACATTCGCCGCTGCAGCAAGAAGACGGCGGAGGCTCAGCTGGGGATGGCCTCCCAACGTGGGAGGGGTGCCCGTCGCACCATGACCCCCCTGATGTTCCGGATCCTGGCGGTGGCCTACCCGGAGTTGGATGGGCACTTAAGGACATCACAGCAGACACAAGGGGGTGAGTTCAACCTCATGCAATGGACTTTGCGTGCTGTGGAGCTGTCTGGGTGGGGGTGGTGGGCTGTGGGTGTCCCTAGGCCAGGGCGAGTTAGGTAGGCAAGGCCCCTCCGTTATGTAGGCCATGTGGCACTCTACCCCAGCTCAAAAAAAAGGCAAATTGATGTATAGTTGCCCCTTTGCCATCCATGTGGGCAGATGTCTACCATTGCCATGTAGGCCATTTCCCAGGAATCGCATGTGCAGAGGGCAGGAGCACGGCGTAATGCAGGGGGCTGCTGCGTTTGTCTTGTCGCCAACGGTAGCGGTATGCCATGCACTAAAACTCTCTTTCTTCTGTCTCCACCCTTTTTCTGCTGTCCCTGTCTTTCTGTACATCAGCATCATCAGGCGGAGGTACAGTGGCACCGGAGCACGAGGGAGCTGCATCCCCATGGAGGGCCACACCACAGACTCTGATTTCACCAGTGGGACGGAGGGCGTGGGGAGCTTCACGTCGGCCACAGGATCACCAAACAGCGACACAGACTCGTCCGCCGATGGGAGCTCCCCTGTGGTGGCGGCACCATCTGTGCACCCCACTTCTACAGGTACAGCCGCCACCTCCCCTACCAGCACCGCCCTCCCAGCAGCTCCTCAGCGTTCGCCCCTTGCCCGCTCACCCAGGAGGGTGGGCATCACCTTCGCCCCAGGCACCTCAGGCCCTGCCCCTGTCACCCCTGCTGCCCTCAGTGAGGAGGCCATTGACCTCCTCAGGTCACTCACTGTTGGGCAGTTTACCATTGTGAATGCCATCCAGGGTGTAGAACGAGAGTTGAAACACGGTAATGCATTCCTGGAAGGCATCCATTCTGGTCAGGCTGTCCTTCAGCGAACCCTGCAATCTCTGGCCCTCAACACTGATGGCAGCCATTGTCCCTGTGTCCAGCCTCCCCCCTCCAACTTCCTCCACCCAGACCCAATCCCCTGTACCCCAGCCCATCCCAAGCACACCTACAGACCAGTATGCACACAAGTCAACACCCAAAAGTAGCTCAAGCAAACATAGGCACCACACTCACCACAAGCACTCACACAAGCATCAGACCCATACAGACACAGCAACATCCACTGTCTCCACTGTGTCCCCCTCCTCCTCTTCTCCCTCCTCCCTCCCAGTCTCGTCTACACACACACCTGCATGCACCACATCTACAGGCACTAGGACTCACCCCAGGACACCCAGCACCACAAGCCGCTCACCTGCACTCACCACCTCCACTGCCATATACACGTCCCCTGTGTCCTCTCCCAGTGTGTCTGTGACGCCCCCTCCCAAAGTACACAAACGCCAGCAATCACTCACCCAACATCCATCCACCTCACGACAGCCTCCAGTACCTGCACCTGCACCCAAAACACCTAAAGTGACACCTCCTACAACCACCTCCTCTTCCTCCACTCCCAGAGCCCCTCCAACTACCCATCCCAGTGTACGTCAGAAACTGTCCCTATGTCAAATTGACCTTTTTGCCCCCACCCCCCTCCAATTCATCAGTCCCGTCGTAGCGCCTCAGCCAAAATGCCTCCAGTACCAGTGGTGCGTGTTCCAGGTTTTTGGAGTGCCCCGTCCACCAGGGCAGGCAGTAGGACCCGGAGCCAAGGCACTGTCAGCCCACCCCCTGTGAAGGCTCCGAAATTGGAGATTGGACGACGGGACTGTGTCAAGACTCCTGGTGGTACAAACAGTGAAATGGGATCCAAGGCGATTGGTGAGTCATCTGTAACTCAAAAGAAGGTGGGGAAGGTCCAGAGGAAGTCTCCCCAACCTGTTGTGAGTGTCACGGCGGAGAAGTGCGCCATCATTTCCGGCAGTCCAGACACAACCGCCAGCACCCTCGTTACTGGTCAGGAGACCACCGCCAGAGTCATAGCCCAGGAGGGCTCAAGTATCGTTACTGGTCAGGAGACCACCGCCAGAGTCATAGCCGAGGAGGGCTCAAGTATCGTCACTGGTCCAGAGACCACCGCCAGAGTCATAGCCCAGGAGGGCTCAAGTATCGTTACTGGTCAGGAGACCACCGCAACCGCCAGAGTCATAGCCCAGGAGGGCTCAAGTATCGTCACTGGTCCAGAGACCACCGCCAGAGTCATAGCCCAGGAGGGCTCAAGTATCGTCACTGGTCCAGAGACCACCGCCAGAGTCATAGCCCAGGAGGGCTCAAGTATCGTTACTGGTCAGGAGACCACTGCCAGAGTCATAGCCCAGGAGGGCTCAAGTATCGTCACTGGTCCAGAGACCACCGCCAGAGTCATAGCCCAGGAGGGCTCAAGTATCGTTACTAGTCAGGAGACCACCGCAACCGCCAGAGTCATAGCCCAGGAGGGCTCAAGTATCGTCACTGGTCCAGAGACCACCGCCATAGTCATAGCCCAGGAGGGCTCAAGTATCGTTACTGGTCAGGAGACCACCGCAACCGCCGGAGTCACAGCCCAGGAGGGTCCAGAATCTCACAGCCCCGCTGGGCAATGATGGAACGTCATGTCACACACCAATGTCCAGTGTGGAGATCGTCATGCCACACACCAATGTCCAGTGTGGAGTTCGTCATGCCACACACCAATGTCAGTATCTGAACCGCCATCTTAGGCTACCGCTGAACAGTCCATAGGCAGCCATGGCAAAGCACCGCTGAACAAGGCCAAGACCGCCATGGTGAAGACCGCTGAACAGGGCAAAGACCGCCATGGCAAAGCACCGCTGAACAGTCCATAGGCAGCCATGGCAAAGCACCGCTGAACAAGGCCAAGACCGCCATGGTGAAGACCGCTGAACAGGGCAAAGACCGCCATGGCAAAGCACTGCTGAACAGTCCATAGGCAGCCATGGCAAAGCACCGCTGAACAAGGCCAAGACCGCCATGGTGAAGACCGCTGAACAGGGCAAAGACCGCCATGGCAAAGCACTGCTGAACAGTCCATAGGCAGCCATGGCAAACCACCGCTGAACAAGGCCAAGACCGCCATGGTGAAGACCGCTGAACAGGGCAAAGACCGTGTGGGTATGAATAGTCCGGCACATCAGGCATCATTCTCCCATGTGCAGCTGGGACACTGACAGGACAGGTACTTTCACGGGGAGACTTATCCAGTCTGGGCACCAGTACCCCTCCAGAACCAGTGGAGTCCTGCATCTACCTGAGAGACTGTGGCTTTGCACTCCCCCGGATATGGCAGTGGGCAATCCACCCACTGTAGAGACTTGAGAGACTGTGGCTTTGCACTCCCCAGGATGGCACAGTGGGCAACCCACCCACTGTAGAGACTTGAGAGACTGTGGCTTTGCACTCCCCAGGATGGCACAGTGGGCAACCCACCCACTGTAGTGACTTGAGAGACTGTGGCTTTGCACTCCCCAGTATGGCACAGTGGGCAACCCACCCACTGTAGTGACTTGAGAGACTGTGGCTTTGCACTCCCAGGATGGCACAGTGGGCAACCCACCCACTGTAGTGACTTGAGAGACTGTGGCTTTGCACTCCCCAGGATACATCAATGGGCACGGAGCCCCGTCGTGGATCTGGCTTCGCATTCATGAGGTGCCCCCCCCTTCCCTTCCCCCTGAGGTGCCTGTAGTGTGTCTATCTGATGCCCCGGCAGTGTTCTCTCGGATTTTGGTCAGGTATCTATTGTGGGTGTCGCCCATGCATTTTTGGACTGTTGGTGCACGGATATTGTTGTGTACATATCTGCACTACTTCTTGTTTTGTACATTTATTTTTGACAGATTTCGTGATACATATCCGTATATTTTTTAATGAGTAGTATATTGGCTAAATACAAAGTTTAGGCGCTATTCGCTTTGTCATTGCATTCTTCCGGGGGGGTTGTGGGTTGTTACTGTGATTTTTGTGACTGCATTGGTGTGTATGTTGTAATATGCGAGGGTGGGGGTGTTTGGTGGGTGTCCCCGTAACTTTTGCCTCCCCCCTCCCCCGTATCGTAGGTGCAGTACTCACCGGTATGTTCTGCGCCTACGTCGCTGTTGGTCGTAGATGAGCAGGAATGCAAGGGCAGGTAAGATTTGTAGTTCCGGGTCCATGGAGTCCTCGTTCCTCGTGGGATGTGTTGAGGTGAGCGTTTTCCCATAGCAAAAGCTGTTTCCGCCGTGTTTTTATCCACGGTGAATCCGCCCCGGAAAAGGTGGCGGATTGGTGTGTTGTGATAATGTGGGCGGTACATTGTCTTCCGCCTGTCTGTTGGCGGTGACCGCCGCGCTGTTTGTCTGTACCGCCCTGGTGGGGGATGTGTTAAAGTGGCTGTCTTTGTTGGTGGTTTCCGCTAGGGTCGTAACTCCATTTTTTTGTCCGCCGGTCTGTTTGCGGTATTACCGCAGCTTTAACACTGTCCGCCAGGGTTGTAATGACCCCCTATGTGTTCCCGTGATTTTTCCTTTGGACTCTTCAGCAGCTTGCTGTCTAAGGCCTTCAAGAGAGGGACATGTTTCTTGCCCCTTACACAACTGTTCCCTTGTGGGTCCCCCTGGGCCTAGGAGCTCAACCTGATAAGGTTCTAACTCCATGGGCTCAGTTCCCTCAGAGGGCAGAACTTCTTCCTGGGAAGAGAGGTTATCTTTCTCTTGTTGTGTTGAAGCTGGTTCCCCAGTCTTCTTTCCTTTTCTCTTGGAGGGTTGGGCCCTTTTTCCAGGCTCCAACACCACTTTTTCACCCTGAGCCTTGCACTGTGCCCTTGTCTTGACACACACCAGTTCAGGGATACCCAGCATAGCTGCATGGGTTTTGAGTTCTACCTCAGCCCATGCTGAGGACTCCAGGTCATTTCCAAGCAAACAGTCTACATGGATATTTGAGGAGACCACCACCTGTTTCAGGTCATTGACCCCTCCCCACTCTAAAGTTACCATAGCCATGGGATGTACTTCAGTCTGATTGTCAGCGTTGGTGACTGGATAAGTTTGTCAAGCCAGGTATTGACCAGGGGAACCAGTTTCTCTGTCACCGTGGTGACACTGGCACCTGTATCCCTCAGGCCTTCTACACTTGTCCCATTAATTAAGAGTTGCTGCCTGTATTTTTGCATATTAGGGGGCCAGGCAGCCAGTGTGGCTAAGTCCACCCCACCCTCAGAGACTAATGTAGCTTCATTGTGAACCCTGATTTGCTCTGGGCACACTGTTGATCCCACTTGGAGACTGGCCATTCCAGTGTTAGCTGGAGTAGAGTTAGAAGTGGAACCTTTCTTGGGACAGGCCTTGTCTCCAGTTTGGTGTCCCTGCTGATTACAGCTACAACACCAGGCCTTTTTGGGATCAAAGTTTTTACCCTTGTACCCAAAATTGGATTGTGAAGAGGCTTTGGACCCTCCCTCCTGAGCAGGTTTTTGGGGCCCTATAGAAGACTCTTTACTTTTTCCCTTGGATGTCTCAACACTCTTCCCCTGGGGAGTCTTTGTGACCCCTTTCTTTTGGTCACCCCCTGTGGAAGTCTTGATCACCCTAGTCTTGACCCAATGGTCTGCCTTCTTTCCCAATTCTTGGGGAGAAATTGGTCCTAGGTCTACCAGATGCTGATGCAGTTTATCATTGAAACAATTACTTAACAGGTGTTCTTTCACAAATAAATTGTACAGCCCATCATAATCATTTACACCACTGCCTTGAATCCAACCATCCAGTGTTTTAACTGAGTAGTCAACAAAATCAACCCAGGTCTGGCTCGAGGATTTTTGAGCCCCCCTGAACCTAATCCTGTACTCAGTTGAGAATCCAAAGCCCTCAATCACGGTAGCCTTCATGAGGTCATAGGATTCTGCATCTTTTCCAGAGAGTGTGAGGAGTCTATCCCTACACTTTCCAGTGAACATTTCCCAAAGGAGAGTACCCCAGTGAGATCTGTTTACTTTTCTGGTTGCACAAGCCCTCTCAAAAGCTGTGAACCATTTGGTGATGTCATCACCATCTTCATATTTAGTTACAATCCCTTTTGGGATTTTCAACACGTCAGGAGAATCTCTGACCCTATTTATGTTGCTGCCACCATTGATGGGACCTAAGCCCATCTCTTGTCTTTCCCTTTCTATGCCTAGGATCTGTCTTTCCAAAGCCAATCTTTTGGCCAACCTGGCTAGAAGGAGGTCATCTTCATTGAGGCTGCCCTCAATGCTTCCAGAGTTGCTGGACTCTCCTGTGAGAGAAGCAGCATCTCTGACTATCACTTGTGGAGACAGGGTTTGAGGAACCCTGGTCTCCCTAACTAGGAGTGGGGGTGGGAAATCCTCCACATCACTAGCTTCCCCCTCTGGGAGGGTATCATCAGAGGGGTTGTTTTTAGCAAACTCTGCCAAAAGCTCCTGGAGCTGTACTTTGGTAGGGTTTGAACCAGTTTTTATCTTTTTGATTTTGCAGAGAGACCTTAACTCTGACATCCTAAGATGCAGGTAAGGGGTGAGGTTGTGTTCCATCACTATCTCTTCTGCAGCAGACATTATGGGGGGGTCATTACAACCCTGGCGGACGGTGTTAAAGCGGCGGTAAGACCGCAAACAGGCCGGCGAAAAAAAAATGTGAATTATGACCGTGGCGGAAACCGCCAACAAAGACAGCTACTTTAACACTCCGACCGCCACTGCGGTACAGACAAACAGCGCGGTGGTCACCTCCAACAGACAGGCGGAAGACAAAGTACCGCCCACAGTATCACAACCTACCAATCCGCCACCTTTTCCGGGGCAGATTCACCGTGGATAAAAACACGGCGGAAACAGCCATTTCAATGGGAAAACGCTCACCTCTACACACTCCACGAGGAAGGAGGACACCATGGAACCGGAACTCCAAATATTCCCTGCGATAGTCTTCCTGCTCCTGTACGACTATCATCAACGCCGGCGCTGAAGACAACGGTCAGTACTGCACCTACGACATAGGGGAGGGGGGAGGCAAAAGTCAGGGACACACACACATAACACCCCCACACCCACACCGACCCTCGCCCACTACAACACACACACCAATGCATATCCAAACATTACAGTAACCACCCCCAAACCCCCCGGAAGAATGCAAAGACAAAAGGAAATGAATTCAACCATTGTAATATATCAAAATACAGTAACCAAATATATACAGATATAATTTCACATTCAACAAAATATACATCACGATTAGTAGTGCACGTAATGCACCATTCAATGTCCGTGGAGCACTGGGCCCAAAATGCATGGGCGAGGCCCACACACGATACCTGAGCAAATAAGGAGAGAACACTGCTGGGGCATCAGATAGAAATACAACAGGCACCTCAGGGGGAAGGGAAGGGGGGCACCTCAGCCGGGTGAGTGCACCACGCCAGATCCACGAGGGGGCTCCATGCCCATTGATGTATCCTGGGGAGTGCATGCCACAGTCTCTCAAGTCTCTACAGTGGGTGGGTTGCCCACTGTTCAATCCTGGGGAGTGCAAAGCCACAGTCTCTCAAGTCTCTACAGTGGGTGGGTTGCCCACTGTTCAATCCTGGGGAGTGCAAAGCCACAGTCTCTCAAGTCTCTACAGTGGGTGGGTTGCCCACTGTACCATCCTGGGGAGTGCAAAGCCACAGTCTCTCAAGTCGATAACAGTCTCCACTGGTTCTGGAGGGGGAGTGGTGCCCAGAGTGCTTCATCCTGTTAAGGACAGACGGAGTGGATGCTGTTCTCCACTGGTTCTGGAGGGGGACTGGTGCCCAGAGTGCATCACTCTCCCTGTGACGGTCCCAGTTCCGTCACTGCCCCTTCCGCACATGGGCTAGCGGTGCTTGAGTTGGCGGTGCTTGCCCTGTTCAGCGGTGCTTGCCATGGCGGTCTGTGCCCTGTTCAGCGGTGCTTGCCCTGTTCAGCGGTGCTTGCCATGGCGTTCTTTGCCCTGTTCAGCGGTGCTTACCCTGTTCAGCGGTGCTTGCCATGGCGGTCTTTGCCCTGTTCAGCGGTGCTTGCCCTGTTCAGCGGTGCTTGACTTTGCTGTCTATGACCTGTTCAGCGGTGTTTGCCATGGCGGTCCTTCATTGCCCATCGGGGCTGTGGCTGCCGGGGCCCTCCTGGGCACTGACTCTGGCGGTGGCCTCCTGGCCAGTGACGATGGGGCTGCCCTCCTGGGCACTGACTCTGGCGGTGGCCTCCTGGCCAGTGACGATGGGGCTGCCCTCCTGGGCACTGACTCTGGCGGTGGCCTCCTGGCCAGTGACGATGGGGCTGGCGGTGGCCTCCTGGGCAGCGGGGATGATGGCGGTCTTCTCCGCCGTGCTGCTCTTCCCAGACTTTGGCGATTTCTTCTGCCCCTTCCCCACATTGGGAGGAGTCACAGCTGAGTGGACACTCCCCCCGGGACCCTTGTGAGCGGCTTTGCCGGCTGGAGTCTTTCCCCTCTCCCGTTGGGCACTGTCCAACTTCTGGTGCCTCACAGGGGGGGGACTGGCTGTGCTGTGGCTCCGTGTCACACTGGCTGCCCTGGTGCCCGGTGCACTCCACATACCTCTAACAGGCACCACTGGTACCGGCGATATTTTGGCTGAGGTGCTAGTACGGGACCTATGAATTGGAGGGGGAGGGGGTGGTAGGAAAGAGGTCAAGGTTGCTCAGGAAAAGTTTCTTACGAACACTGGGACGGATAGCTGGAGGGGGTCTGGGGGGCGCTGTTGTCCTTCCTAGGCACCGTCAGCTGGGACATGTGAGGAGATGGCGGAATCCTCCGGTGTACCGACCGCTGGTGGACCTGTTGACAATGGAGGAGCAACATTTAATCATCACCTACAGGTTTGACCGTGCCACAATCCAGGAACTGTGTACCCAGTTGGAGCCTGACCTGATGTCAGCTATCCACCATCCCACAGGGATCCCCCCTCAAGTGCAGTTGCTATCAGTGCTCCATTTCCTTGCAAGTGGGTCTTTTCAAACAACAGTGGCCATGGCATCAGGGATGTCCCAGCCTATGTTTTCCAACGTGTTGTCCAGAGTGTTGTCTGCCCTGCTGAAACACATGAGGAGCTACATCATTTTCCCTCAGGTGGAGGATTTGGCTACTGTTAAAGGTGACTTCTATGCCCTTGGACATATCCCCAACATCATAGGTGCCATTGATGGGACCCATGTGGCTTTGGCCCCCCCCCCACAGGAGTGAACAGGTGTACAGGAACCGGAAGAGTTATCATTCGATGAATGTACAGATGGTATGTTTGGCAGATCAGTACATCTCCCAGGTAAATGCTATGTTCCCTGGCTCAGTGCATGACGCCTACATCCTGTGGAATAGCAGCATCCCTTATGTGATGGGTCAACTCCAGAGGCACCGTGTGTGGCTATTAGGGGACTCTGGTTACCCCAACCTATCATGGCTACTGACCCCAGTGAGGAATCCCAGGACCAGGGCAGAGGAACGCTACAATGAGGCCCATGGGCGGACTAGGAGGGTGATCGAACACACCTTCGGCCTCCTGAAGGCCAGGTTCAGGTGCCTCCATATGACAGGTGGTTCCCTATTCTACTCACCAAGGAAGGTGTGCCAGATCATCATCGCCTGCTGTATGCTTCACAATCTGGCTTTGCGACGCCAGGTGCCTTTTCTGCAGGAGGATGGTCCAGATGACGGTGTTGTGGCAGCTGTGGAGCCTGTGGACAGTGATGAGGAGGAAGCAGAGGAAGAAGACATTGACAACAGGGACTCAGTCATCCAGCAATATTTCCAGTGACACACAGGTGAGAACACATTCTTGCCAACTACAAGTACTTTCACACTTCTACCTCTATCCTGTCTGTCAATTTCAAGCAGTATATGGTAACTGAGTTGTACATTTCCATTACGGTTTCACAGGTGTGGTTACCAACGTGTGTCATCTGCTTACATTCTTCATGGACTTGTGATGTGTGACATAGGTATGTTGACATTACATTTGAGAACGGATTTTGTCACTGTCATTGCTAATACACATTTTCAAAATCACAGACTGACTCCAGATTGTTTTGTGCTTCAAGGGTGTTTATTGAAGTGCTAAATATTGGAGGGGGGTGGTAAAATGGTGAGGGGTGATGGTGGAGGAATGTCCATGGCAGAGTCCAGTCTATTAGTCTCACAGGTGCACTGCCCATATGGGCATAGAAAGTGGAGCTGGGGCAGTTCCAATATGGACAGGGTGACAAAGTGGGACAGTGGGATGACAATCAGGGTGGTCTCATTTTTTGGCGGGGGCCTTGCCATCGTGCTCTGTCCTGTTCCTGGATCTCAGGGACAGCTTGCGGGTGGTTCTCTGTCTGCAGGGGGTGGGGTGCTGGTGTGGTGGTCCTGTGGCGGTACCTCCTGTCCAATAGCGCCGGTGGAGGTGGTGGGCAGTTCATCGTCCATGCTAGTGTCAGGGGCCCCTTGGAGTGCCACGGTGTCCCTCCTGGTGTTCAGTATCTCCTTCAGCACCCCTACGAAGGTGCCCAGGGCGGAGCTGATGGTTCTGAGTTCCTCCCTGAACCCCAAATACTGTTCCTCCTGCATGCGCTGGGTCTCCTGAAACTTGGCCAGGACCGTAGCCATCGTCTCCTGGGAGTGGTGGTATGCTCCCATGATGGAGGAGAGGGCCTCGTGGAGAGTGGGTTCCCTTAGCCTGTCCGCCCCCTGTCGCACAGCAGCCCTCCCAGTTCCCCTGTGTTCCTGGGCCTCCGTCCCCTGGACCGTGTGCCCACTACCACTGCCCCCAGGTCCCTGTTGTTGTTGGGGTTGTGGGTTATCCTGGGTTCCCTGTAGTGGTGGACACACAGCTGATTGACGTGTCCTGGGGACGGAGGTATGGGCCCGCTGGGTGGGTGCTGTGCTGGTGTTACCAGAGGGTGGAAGGTCTGTGGTGGGCTGTGCCTGTGCGAGGGGAACCGACTGTCCCGAGGCCCACGATGGTCCGGGCTGGTCATCTGGATCCAGTTGGCCAGAGCTGCTGTCATCACTGTGGGCCTCTTCTGTGGGTGGGGTAGGATTGTCTGGACCCTCCTGTCTGGTGACGTTCGGTAGTGGTCCTGCAGGGGTGTAAAAGCATGATTATTGCATGTGTGTGTGTGTCATGGTGTGCAATGGGTGGGTGAGTGTGTACCCCGGTGCTAGCATTCCTGTGTGGGGGCTTGTGTGATGATGGTTGGGGGGGTGTTATGGGTATGTGCAGTGGGCATGCTTTAGTGAGGGGTGTCCATGCTTTGTTGTGTCATGCGGGGCTTGGTGTTGGGATGGGTGGTTTGTGTTATTAGTACATTAGTGAGGAGTTGGAGTGATAGGGGAGGGGGTGAGGGTGGGGGTCTGTGATAGCATGCAGGTAGGGTGGGGGATATGATAGTTAAGATTTGACTTACCAGAGTCCATTCCTCCACCGACTCCTCCGAGGCCCTCAGGATGCATAATGGTCAAGACCTGCTCCTCCCATGTTGTTAGTTGTGGGGGAGGAGGTGGGGGTCCGCCGCCAGTCCGCTGTACCACGATGTTGTATCTTGAGACCACCGAACGCACCTTCCCCCGTAGGTCGTTCCACCTCTTCCTGATGTCCTCCCGATTTCTTGGGTGTTGTCCCACTGCGTTGACCCTGTCCAATATTCTTCGCCATAGCTCCATCTTCCTAGCTATGGAGTTGTGCTGCACCTGTGATCCAAATAGCTGTGGCTCTACCCGGACGATTTCCTCCACCATGACCCTGAGCTCCTCCTCGGAGAACCTGGGGTGTCTTTGCCGTGCCATGGGGTGGTGTAGGTGATGTGTGGGGTGGTGTATGTGGTGATGAGTGTGGTGATGTGTAGTGGTGTGTGGTGTTTTGTGCGTGGATGTTGTGTGGGTGATGGTGTTGTGTGCCTCTGTGTGGTGGGGTTGTTTATGCTGTGCCGTCTCTCTGGCCTTCGTCAAAATTTTCGTAGGGGTTTGTGGGTGATGTGGGTGTGTGTTTTATATAGTGTTGGGTGTGTGGGAGTGGTGTTTGTATGTGTATCAGGTGTGTGTATTTCGAATTGTCCAATGTGGCGGTGTTTTGGAGATGTGTGTGTATTTTGAGCGCGGCGGTGTGTACCGCCAATGGAATACCGCAGTTGAAAGACTGCCGCGTGGATTCGTGGGTCGTGATAGCATGGGCGTGTTTCTGTTGGCGTGACGGTGGAGGATTTGTTTTCGCCAGTTTATCACTGACCTTTGGTGTGGCGGACTTGTGTGGGTGTCTGAATTTCGGCGGATTCCAAGATGTGGGTCATAATAGCTGTGGCGGATTTCCGCTGCCGCGCGGTGTATTGGTGGTCTTCTGCACGGCAGTAAGCGGCTTTTACCGCCAATGTTGTAATGACCCCCTATGTTTCTAAAAGTTGGAATACTTTTTAAGAATCTAAAACTATCTCTAGAACTTAATTCAAACTTTTACAAAACTTTTAAACTCTAAAAGAAATGCTAACAGGGACTAACACAAGGCCCTAGCAGGACTTTTAAAAATTTCGAAAAATAGCACAAATTTCAAAAATCAATTTCTAATGACAATTTGGGGAATTTAGTCGTGTGATCAGGTATTGGCTGAGTAGTCCAGCAAATGCAAAGTCTTGTACCCCACCGCTGATCCACCAATGTAGGAAGTTGGCTCTGTATGTACTATTTCAAAGTAAGAAATAGCATGCACAGAGTCCAAGGGTTCCCCTTAGAGGTAAGATAGTGGCAAAAAGAGATCATTCTAATGCTCTATTTTGTGGTAGTGTGGTCGAGCAGTAGGCTTATCAGAGGGAAGTGTTAAGCATTTGTTGTACACACACAGGCAATAAATGAGGAACACACACTCAAAGACAATTCCAGGCCAATAGGCTTGTAACGCCGTGCTCTGACGCGGCGTCTCTTTCTGTCCTCGCGGGTGGAACGCGCTACCGATATTCGGAGCGCCGTTCCCCGCGTTTTTTGCCTATGCTTTCTGGGAAGCATATATTTCGCTTCCGGTCGCGCTACACTTACTTGTAGCCTTTTTTCTTCTTTTGTTGCTGGTGGTGGGTTTTTTGTTGGTCCTTTTGCCTGTCTCTATCCATGTTGTGTCCATCTTGTCTTATTCGTGTTTTTGTCCCAGCATGCTCTGTTTTTCTTTTATACTACTTCCTTTTTCCTATACCGGTCTATGGGCTTTTCCCAATCCAAGATGGTGTTACTTCCCTTTCCTGTGATGTCACTTCCCTTTTCTCAGTATATAAGTCAGTCAGTCTTGTTCCTCCTTGCGTTGCAAACACTTCCTTCTGGTTGTGCTGTTCGCTCCTGTTCTTTGTTCCTGCTTTTTTGCCTTGGAAGATTTTTGCCTGTTCTTTGTTCCTGCTTTTGCTTTGGGAGATTTTTGCCTGTTCTTTGTTCCTGCTTTTGCCTTGGGATATTTTTACCTGTTCCTTTTTTCCTGCCTTTTACCCTGGATATTGCCTATTTTTGTTTCCTGTTGTCAAGTCCTGTTTTTTCTTGTTTTTCCTTCAGGAGTTCCTGTTAGAGGTTTTTTCCCCAGTGTTGGGGGTTTTTCCCTCTGGGACTCCTTCTGGAGGGTACGGTCTGCTTTGGCATAGCCTGTCAAGTGGCACCGTGGCTACTAGAAGGGGTCGCCCTTATCTGGGAGTATCCAGGACCTGTAGAAGACTTGGTGTATTCGCCAATCCGAAATCCAGAGGTGAGAAGTCCAGCGCAGTACGTGACAGATTGCAACGCCAAAAGATTCTGCGTTGCGAAAGCGCCATGGAAGATCCACAGGGAGAGGCATCAGAAAATGCTCAAGCCATGTTACAGACTGTTCAACAACAAGCCCAAGAGTTACAACAGTTACGGGCAGAGAACACTGCGCTACAACAGGTCTTGTCTTCCCGATCAATGGACATACCACCTGTATCTGCTACTATTCCTCGATATTCCGGAGATCCTTTAAAGATGAAGGAATTTTTGGACGCTCTGACGGTTTTCTTTGCCTTTCGTCCACTCCAGTTCTCTTCGGATAAGGCTAAGGTGGGCTATCTGATCAGCGCCTTGTCTGGGTGACTCCTCTGGTTTCTGCAGATGATCCAGTCCTGGCTAACTATTCCGCTTTCCTGACTGTTTTCAAACAAATGTTTGAGAGACCTGGGGTAGAAGCAGCAGCTGTAGAAGCCTTATGTGATATTCAGCAGGGTAATCAAGATGTACTGCAGTATATAACCCGCTTCAAACAGCTGGCAGCTGAAACCTCCTGGGTAGAACGCACCTTCGTAACCCTTTTCCGCCGAGGCCTGCGTGAAGAAATTAAAGATGAGCTTGTACATTCTTCTCCAGCTTGTTCTTTGAAAGAAGTAATAGATCAATCTATGAACATCGAGTATAGACTTCGAGAGCGCAAGATGGAAAAACGTAGAACTAGAGCTCCATACATAACATAACATGTGTATTTGTAAAGCGCACGTTCACCCGCAGGCATCTTGGCGCTGAATAACAGATGTTTATTGTTACCCAACTCAATGGTACTCATTTTATCGACCTCAGAATTTTGGATGAAAGGCTGAGTGAACCTGCCAGGATTTGAACCTGTGACCATGAGGTCAAACACAGGCCCCTACAGCGGACGCATTAGTCCACTAAGCCACCAGACCCGGCACCAGTCTGGTACCTTCCGTGCTAGCAGTCGGCGAACGGAAGATAGTCCATCTGAAGCCTCTCCACCTCCCCATGAAGAGCCCATACAGATAGATCTGGTTCGTGGGCCATTGACGGAGTCAGAAAGGGAGGAACGACGACGAAGGGGACTTTGCCTATACTGTGGTAAGGCTGGCCACCTGATCCGTAGTTGTCCGGTACGTCCCTCAAGGCCTGCGGGAAACGCCAGCTCCCGTCCCCTGTAAGGAGGAAGGAGACGGGAGGAGCTGAAGTACCCTCAATATGTTCCTCCAAAGAAAGCATGTCCACCCTGTTTATCCTCTCTGTCAAGTTACAAAGTTCACAAGATCAAGAAGAACATCTTCTGGCTCTCCTTGATTGTGGAGCCAGTGGACTCTATCTGGATGAGACCTGGGCTACGAGTAAAGGAATTCCCCGCATTCCTAAAGAAACTCCTGAGCAGGTTCACACGGTGGATGGCTCTCCGTTAACTTCAGGACCTGTGGTGGCCTCAACTCCTACTCTTTGTTTGACATTTGGTGAGCATCAAGAACACGTTGCCTTTGATCTCATAGCCTCACCAAATCACATCATGATTTTGGGAATTCCCTGGTTAGCCCGTCACAACCCCTATATCAATTGGGAAACACGAACTATATCCCTAACGTCTTCATTTTGTCAACAGAATTGTTATTCCACTACTTCTTATTGGACTCCAAAAAGGTCCTGTCAGTCAACTAAGGATAACACTAACTATCAATATTATCCAGGGGGTTCCAGATTGTTATCAGGAATATATCAGGATTTTTCAGAAACCAAGTAATCCTATTTTGCCACCACATCGCAGTTATGACTGTGCTATTCCTTTAATTCCTGATGAAGTCGTCCCCTTCGGTCGAATGTATTCTCTGACAGACCAAGAAAAGAAGGTGCTAAGGGAATATTTAGACGACAACTTACACAACGGTTTGATTGCTCCTTCCAAATCCCCCGCTGGGGCTCCTCTCTTCTTCGTCCCAAAGAAGACCAAGGATCTGCGTCCTTGTGTGGACTTTCGTGAACTCAACAGAATAACGATTAAGGATCGATATCCACTGCCTTTAATCAGGGATATATTGGATGCCATTCAAGGAGCCAAGATATTTACTAAATTAGACTTACGGGGTGCCTATCATCTCCTTCGGATCAAGGAAGGAGATGAATGGAAGACTGCTTTCCGTACCCCTTTTGGGCACTATGAGTATCGTGTTATGCCCTTTGGACTGACCAACGCCCCTTCTGTTTTTCAACGATTTATGGATTCAGTTTTCTCTGATATACTCAACCAATATGTAGTCATTTATTTGGATGATATCTTGATATATTCCCGTGATCCTGAGCACCATGTAGATCATGTCCTGCAAGTCCTGGAAAGACTCAAGAAGAACCAATTGTTTTGTAAACCTGAGAAGTGTGAGTTCCATAAATCTGAAGTAAGGTATCTCGGGTTTTGTATTAATCAACACGGAATATCCATGGATCCTGACAAGGTCAGTGCCATATTAGATTGGCCTTCTCCAACGTTCATTAAAGAAACGCAATGTTTTCTTGGCTTATCAAACTTTTATCGTCAGTTTATTCAGAACTTTGCCCACCTACAAAGTTTCATAACAAAAACAATTAAGAAAGAGAACCTGAAGAAGGGTTTTATTTGGACCAAGGAGGCTGAACGCGCGTTTCAAGAATTAAAGACAGCCTTTACCCAAGTACCCGTGTTGCGTCATCCTGACAATACCAAGAAATTTATCGTCGCGACTGATGCCTCAGACAGAGCTATTGGAGCAGTTCTGCTGCAGAAGCAAGACAATGATGGATTGGAACATCCTATCTTTTATCTGTCTCATATTCTATCAGAGGCTGAATGAAATTATTCTGTACTGGAACGTGAACTACTAGCTCTCAAAGTAGCTTGTAAGGAATGGAGGCATTTCCTGATGGGTTCCAGAGAGCCTTTTGAAGCTAGGACTGATCACCGTAATCTCCAGTGTCTTCGGAGCTTTCAGTGTCGCAACAGTCGTCAGGCTCGATGGGCTTTCTTCTTTAGCCAGTACGATTTCGTGATCACGTACATACCTGGTTCCCAGAATTTAGTGGCAGATGCCTTATCCCGCAGATATCCTGACATAGCCCAGAACTCCTCTCCACATCTTATTGAGGCTAGCAGGATCATCGGAGCTACTCAATCTTTTCAAGAACGCATTCAATACAAGTACCAGTTTCTGTCTGCATCAGAATGGGATAAAGTGACTCCTTTTTTGCAGAAGAAGGACAACTACTTCTATCATCAACATGCTCTTTTCCTACCTACCAAGAAAGTGCAGACAGAAGCCCTGCAAATGTGCCATGATTCTCCTATAGCCGGTCATCGAGGTATCAGGAAGACCCAGGAGCTGCTGCAGCGATCTTTTTGGTGGCCGTCGCTAAAGACAGACACTGAAACCTATGTGTCAGCATGCCCAGTCTGTGCCCAGACTAAGACACCCCGAACTAAGGTGGCAGGTTTATTAAGACCTTTACCGGTTCCTTCCGCTCCTTGGTGTACTCTATCCACGGATTTCATATGCTCTCTACCTACCTCCTCTGGTAACCAAGTAATCATGGTGACCGTAGATTCATTCACCAAGATGGCCCATTTTTCAGCCTTGAAGAAACTACCAACGGCCCCAGAAATGAGTCGCATTTTTCTACGGGATATTTTTCGCCTCCATAGTCTTCCTCAAGAGGTCATTTCGGACAGAGGGCCCCAATATGTATCACATTTCTGGAGAGCCTTTTGTGCCTTCTTTAACATTGAGATTTCTTTATCCTCGGGTTTCCATCCACAAACGAATGGGCAAACTGAACGAGTGAATCAAGAACTTCAGCAGTATCCGAGATGTTACTGTAATGCCACACAAAGCAATTGGTCGGAATATCTTGCTCTTGCTGAGTCCTCCTATAACAACACAATACATAGTGCGACCAAGACCACACCCTTTTATTGTTCTTATGGATTTCATCCGAGGACTTTCACTACTGTTTCTCGAACATCCTCTTCTGTGCCTGCAGTCACTTCTTTTTCACGACAGATCCGTCGAATCCAGGGCCTACTTCACACAAATCTCCTAGCTTCGAAACAAGCTATGAAGCGAAAGGCGGATTGTTATCGGCAAGCCGCACCTTTGTATCAAGTGGGCCACAAGGTATGGCTTTCTTCCAGATTTCTACCATCCCGGTTTTCCACCAATAAGTTCAAACCACGTTTTTATGGACCCTTTCGAATTTCGCACATCCTGAATCCTGTAGGTGTGCGACTCCGCTTACCTCATACCTGGAGGGTTCATCCTGTTTTCCATGTGTCTCAGTTAAAACCCTTTGTTCCTGATCCTTACCATCGTCAGTTCCAACGTCCACCTCCTCTTTCTATCAACGGACAGCCTGAGTATGAAGTCCAGGAGATCTGTGATTCCAGACTTTTTCGACGCAAGCTACAGTTTTTGGTCCATTGGAAAGGATACCCCCTGAGTGACTGTTCTTGGGAGGATGCTTCCTCTGTCCATGCTCCCTGTTTGGTTCGCCTGTTTTTTGACACTCATCCTGACAAACCTGGTGCCTCGGGGAGGGGACCTACTGTAACGCCACGCTCTGACGCGGCGTCTCTTTCTGTCCTCGCGGGTGGAATGCGCTACCGATATTCGGAGCGCCGTTCCCCGCGTTTTTTGCCTATGCTTTCTGGGAAGCATTTATTTCGCTTCCGGTCGCGCTACACTTACTTGTAGCCTTTTTTCTTCTTTTGTTGCTGGTGGTGGGTTTTTTGTTGGTCCTTTTGCCTGTCTCTATCCATGTTGTGTCCATCTTGTCTTCTTCGTGTTTTTGTCCCAGCATGCTCTGTTTTTCTTTTATACTACTTCCTTTTTCCTATACTGGTCTATGGGCTTTTCCCAATCCAAGATGGTGTTACTTCCCTTTCCTGTGATGTCACTTCCCTTTTCTCAGTATATAAGTCAGTCAGTCTTGTTCCTCCTTGCGTTGCAAACACTTCCTTCTGGTTGTGCTGTTCGCTCCTGTTCTTTGTTCCTGCTTTTTTGCCTTGGAAGATTTTTGCCTGTTCTTTGTTCCTGCTTTTGCTTTGGGAGATTTTTGCCTGTTCTTTGTTCCTGCTTTTGCCTTGGGATATTTTTACCTGTTCCTTTTTTCCTGCCTTTTACCCTGGATATTGCCTATTTTTGTTTCCTGTTGTCAAGTCCTGTTTTTTCTTGTTTTTCCTTCAGGAGTTCCTGTTAGAGGTTTTTTCCCCAGTGTTGGGGTTTTTTCCCTCTGGGACTCCTTCTGGAGGGTACGGTCTGCTTTGGCATAGCCTGTCAAGCGGCACCGTGGCTACTAGAAGGGGTCGCCCTTATCTGGGAGTATCCAGGACCTGTAGAAGACTTGGGGCCTCATTCTGACCCTGGCGGACGGCGGAGGCCGTCCGCCAGGGTACCGCCGCTGAATGACCGCACCGCGGTCAAAAGACCGCGGCGGCCATTCAGACATTTCCTCTGGGCCGGCGGGCGCTCTCCAAAAGAGCGCCCGCCGGCCCAGAGGAAATGCCCCTGCAACGAGGACGCCGGCTCAGAATTGAGCCGGCGTAGTTGCAGGTGTGCGACGGGTGCAGTTGCACCCGTCGCGTATTTCAGTGTCTGCTTAGCAGACACTGAAATACTTTTCGGGGCCCTCTTACGGGGGCCCCTGCCGTGCCCATGCCATTGGCATGGGCACGGCAGGGGCCCCCAGGGGCCCCGCGGCACCCCCTACCGCCATCCTGTTCCTGGCGGGCGAACCGCCAGGAACAGGATGGCGGTAGGGGGTGTCAGAATCCCCCATGGCGGCGCAGCATGCTGCGCCGCCATGGGGAATTCTAAGGGCAGCGGTAAACCGGCGGGAGACCGCCGGTTTGCCTCTTCTGACCGCGGCCGAACCGCCGCGGTCAGAATGCCCTGCGGGGCACCGCCGGCCTGTCGGCGGTGCTCCCGCCGACCCTGGCCCCGGCGGTCTTAGACCGCCGGGGTCAGAATGACCCCCTTGGTGTATTCGCCAATCCGAAATCCAGAGGTGAGAAGTCCAGCGCAGTACGTGACAAGGTTTTTGTATAGAAAAATATATTTTCTTAGTTTATTTTAAGAACCACAGGTTCAAGATTTACAAACAATACTTTAAATGAAAGGTATTTCACTTAGGAACTTTAGGAACTTTGAATTAGCAAAATAGCATATACAGTTTTCACACAAATGGCAATAAGCTATTTTAAAACTAGACACTGCAATTTTCAACAGTTCCTGGGGGAGGTAAGTGTTTGTTAGTTTTGCAGGTAAGTAAACCACCTACAGGGTTCAAAGTTGGGTCCAAAGTAGCCCACCGTTGGGGGTTCAGAGCAACCCCAACGTTACCACACCATCAGCTCAGGGCCGGTCAGGTGCAGAGGTCAAAGTGGTGCCCAAAACGCATAGGCTTCAATAGAGAAGGGGGTGCCCCGGTTCCAGTCTGCCAGCAGGTAAGTACCTGCGTCTTCGGAGGGCAGACCAGGGGGGTTTTGTAGGGCACCGGGGGGGACACAAGTCAGCACAAAAAGTACACCCTCAGCGGCACGGGGGCGGCTGGGTGCAGAGTGCAAACAGGCGTCGGGTTTGCAATGGAGTTCAATGGGAGACCCAGGGGTCTCTTCAGCGAAGCAGGCAGGCAAGGGGGGGGGGCTCCTCAGGGTATCCACCACCTGGGCAAGGGAGAGGGCCACCTGGGGGTCGCTTCTGCACTGGAGGTCGGATCCTTCAGGTCCTGGGGGCTGCGGGTGCAGTGTCTTTACCAGGCGTCGGGTTCTTAGAAGCAGGCAGTCGCGGTCAGGGGGAGCCTCTGGATTCCCTCTGCAGGCGTCGCTGGGGGGGCTCAGGGGGGTCAACTCTGGCTACTCACAGGGTCGCAGTCGCCGGGGAGTCCTCCCTGTAGTGTTGTTTCTCCGCAGGTCGAGCCGGGGGCGTCGGGTGCAGAGTGCAAAGTCTCACGCTTCCGGCGGGAAACGTGTGGTCTTTAAAAGTTGCTTCTTTGTTACAAAGTTGCAGTCTTTGTGGAACAGGGCCACTGTCCTCAGGAGTTCTTGGTCCTTTTAGATGCAGGGTAGTCCTCTGAGGCTTCAGAGGTCGCTGGACCCTGGGGGACGCGTCGCTGTTGCAGTTTTTCTTGAAGTGGGGGGCCAAAGCAGTTGGTGTCTCCGTCTTCTCTGCAGAGCTTTCAGGTCAGCAGTCTTCTTCATCTTCAGGTTGCAGGAATCTCTCTTGCTAGGTTCTGGGATCCCCTAAATACTCAATTTAGGGGTGTGTTTAGGTCTGAAGGGTTAGAAGCCAATGGCTACTAGCCCTGAGGGTGGCTACACCCTCTTTGTGCCTCCTCCCTGAGGGGAGGGGGGCACATCCCTAATCCTATTGGGGGAATCCTCCATCTGCAAGATGAGGATTTCTAAAAGTCAGAGTCACCTCAGCTCAGGACACCTTAGGGGTTGTCCTGACTGACCAGTGACTCCTCCTTGTTTTTCTCATTATCTCCTCCGGCCTTGCCGCCAAAAGTGGGGCCGTGGCCGGAGGGGGCGGGCATCTCCACTAGCTGGAGTGCCCTGGGGTGCTGTAACAAAGGGGGTGAGCCTTTGAGGCTCACCGCCAGGTGTTACAGTTCCTGCAGGGGGAGGTGAGAAGCACCTCCACCCAGTACAGGCTTTGTTACTAGCCACAGAGTGACAAAGGCACTCTCCCCATGTGGCCAGCAACATGTCTGGTGTGTGGCAGGCTGGTAAAACTAGTCAGCCCACACTGGAAGTCGGGCATGTTTTCAGGGGGCATCTCTAAGATGCCCTCTGGGGTGTATTTCACAATAAAATGTACACTGGCATCAGTGTGCATTTATTGTGCTGAGAAGTTTGATACCAAACTTCCCAGTTTTCAGTGTAGCCATTATGGTGCTGTGGAGTTCGTGTATGACAGACTCCCAGACCATATACTCTTATGGCTACCCTGCACTTACAATGTCTAAGGTTTTGCTTAGACACTGTAGGGGCATAGTGCTCATGCTCCTATGCCCTCACCTATGGTATAGTGCACCCTGCCTTAGGTCTGTAAGGCCTGCTAGAGGGCTGACTTATCTATGCCATAGGCAGTGTGAGGTTGGCATGGCACCCTGAGGGGAGTGCCATGTCGACTTAGTCATTTTATCCCCACCAGCACACACAAGCTGGCAAGCAGTGTGTCTGTGCTGAGTGAGGGGTCCCCAGGGTGGCATTAGACATGCTGCAGCCCTTAGAGACCTTCCCTGGCATCAGGGCCCTTGGTACCAGGGGTACCAGTTACAAGGGACTTATCTGGATGCCAGGGTGTGCCAATTGCGGAAACAAAGGTACAGGTTAGGGAAAGAACACTGGTGCTGGGGCCTGGTTAGCAGGCCTCAGCACACTTTCAAATCATAACTTGGCATCAGCAAAGGCAAAATGTCAGGGGGTAACCATGCCAAGGAGGCATTTCCTTACATCCACCACATCCTTTTGTGGAGATTCTGAGGTTCCTTACCACATTCTCTTATGCAAGTGGACCTCACGCCGGGTGTCCATACAGAAGCTTAAAGGGACAGAACAATACTCCCTTCTGCAGAATCTCTCAATAGGCAAACAAGAGACATGGCAGAAGTTCCCACTTCCTCCTGATGGTATCTTGCAGTGTTGCCACTATGTTCTTCAGTGTTTTGTAAATCAGTCCACTGGTTTGTGGGTAGTATACCACGGAGAAGTGCTACCAGGTTGCTCCCACATTCCTCTCTCGCTATCACCTGTGCAGCCATGCTCCTCAGAGGTACAGCGTCAGGCTACCTGTTGGCATGATCCACCACAACCAAGATGTACTTGTTGCCTGGCTGTGAGGGGGACTTGAAGGGACCAACAATGTTTATTTCCACTCACCAAAATGGAACATCTATAATTGATAGAGGTGGCTTAGTCTTCCCTCCTTTCTTACCATTCATCTGGCAAGCGGGACAAGTTTTACAGGACCTCTTTGTCTCCCTGTGCATCTCTGGTCAGGGGAACAGAGGATCCAACCTATTCTAAGTTTTTTTAAACCTTAAGGCGGTCATTATGAACATGGCAGTAAACACCGCCGACCGCCGTGGCGTCAGTGAACAGAAGACCGCCGTTGGTGGTGAATAGAAACCTGCCATTTAATGAACCAAAATCCCGAACCCGCCAAAAATCACCAGTCCACCAGTCACCGCCAGGACCCTGTCGGCGGAAATGCTGGACCTTCCACCCCGCCACCGCCGAGCACACCCACATCCCACCCTCCAAATAATGATGCACATATCACCTTGGCGGTCTATGGAAGTCGAACAACCACTGGCGGTGCCGACCACCATGGGCGGCAAGTGGACCCAACAGCAAGAGGTGCACACATTGGATAAGCTAGAAGCTCAAACACCTGAAACACATCCACAACACCATAAAACACTCACAGACACACCCCACAATCCTTTGCAACTAAACTAGGCCAACGAAGACAGAGAGCACCAGAAGCAGACACTGAACGACACTATACACAAGACTAACACCGAAGAGCACCCTCACCGCGACTCCTGCCCTGACACCATTCACCACACCCACCATGTCACCCCCCAAACATCCATCACACCTGTAACACTGTCCCTTGTCATAATGTGTGAACAAAGTGAAGTATGGATGCAACTGGCTGATAACTGCTTTATTTGTAATGCGTAGCATGAAAGTACACCTGTGTGCCTAAATGTTGCTAAGGACCATGGTGTACGAGATCCTGAAGGTGGAGCCACAAACATTCGGGGCTCAGGTGCAGCATACTCCCATCGCCAGGAAGATGGAGCTATGGCAGACCATTGTCAACAGGGTCAATGCAGTGGGACACCATCCACGCACCAGGGACGACATCCGCAAGAGATGGAACGACCTGCAGGGGAAGGTCAGGGCCATGGCATCCAGGCACCACATTGCAGTCCAGATGACTGGGGAAGGACCACCACCAACACCATCCGAATACACAGACTGGGAGGAAAAGGTACTGGCCATCCTGCACCCTGAGGGACTCACTGGGCTCACTGGAGGAATGGACTTGGGTCGTCTACATTACCCCATATACATCACACCTGGAATGCATGCACCACCCCACCCCTCCAACACCCACCAGAACCACTACCCCAGCCAGGCCACAATCACAACATCCAGTCCCCCTACATGCCCACAAAACCACTAACAGGGCCACATCCCTCCCCCTGTGCACAGCCACCTACTCCTGCAATGATGCACAATGCCACTACACCACCCACAATGCAACTCCACATCCTAAGCAAAATGCAGTGCAGACCTCACAAAGGCACCCTGCATGGCCCCAAAATGTAATACCTTCACAAAACAGCCCAGCCCTGTGCACCCCATCCGATCATGCATTTGTAACAGACATGTCCATTTCCCCCAACAGGCACCACCACCCATGCCACCCTGACAGACAGGACAAGGGGTGCTAGTGCCCCCCAGGGAGAGAGAGGCACCTCACAGGACACTGGGGATGGATCCCTGGACACTGATGAGCGGTCTGACCCCTCACACAGTCCTGGACTGTCACCATCCAGCAGCCCCACCCAGGATACCACTGACACTCCTAACACCCAGGCAAGAACATCAGCCCAGGGCAACCGTCCCCACACCAGTGTATCCAGGCCACAGACTGATGGAACACAGGTACAGAGGCCACAGTCACCCCCTACCAACAGCAAGGAAGACGATGGCCCCAGTACAAGTGGTACCACCAGACCTGTGCAGGGGACACAGGCCCAGGAGGCTAGGCCCAGTGGGAGGGCATCACTGGCCCAGGGGGGAGGCCACAAGATGGATGCTGCAGCCCAGGATGTGAGATCTGAGGTCCTGGGGACCTACCAGCATGCCCATGACAGATTGGCCCAGATAGTATCCACCCTGGAGCATAGTCAGAGATGGAGAACATTACCAAGAGGCCATGGAGCAGTGGAAACTGCACAACGCCACAATGGCCAGCATAGCAGGAGCACTGCTGCAGCTGGTACAAACCCAGTCTGAGACCCACACAGGACAGGAGGCCCCCACTACAGCACAGGAGACAGACCGGACAATGACAGCATCAGCAGCAACATTCCACGAACCACACTCAGAGGAAGCACAAGGAACAAGCATTTCATCCCTTCCAGGTCAACAGCAGGTGCCCAAACAGACCCTCAGGCCAAGATATGAGACTGGAACCCCTGCCAAAAACAAGGCCCCCTCAAAGAAGTGACTCTGCAACAATCTGCCCACCAACCATCCCACACAATCAACCACCAAACAGTGCTAACAATCAATAAGAACTCATGTAAGCATTGATGGATCCATCAATACATACAAGGCTGCCACCATGTTGGCATTGAGGACAACCACCCATGATGAACTGCCATCACTGTAATTTGCAGTATTCAATCCCTGCCCCAAATAAAACACATATAACACCTGTAACACTGTCCCCTGTCATAATGTGTGAACAAAGTGAAGTACGGAAGCAACTGGCTGATAACCACTTTATTTGTAATACGTAGCATGAAAGTACACCTGTGTGCCTAAATGTTGTAAAAAAAAAGAAAAAAACACTAAATTTAATTTTGTCACAATGCAGACCTGGACCCAGTTGCAAATAGTAGATTCAATCCCACCAGATGACAAACCACACTGACAGTATGTTTCACAAACACCAATGTCAGCCCTTAGTCCCACATAGTTACTGGAAGTAGAGTTGTATCAGTTGGGTCCTGGAGTTGACATCTTCCCCTTCCTCATCATCAGCATCACTCTCCTCCCCTCTCTGAGGAAACTGGTCAGGATATACAGCACCATCCACCTCCAAGAGGGAGATAGAATTTCTCACTGCCACGTTGTGCAGCATGCCACCACTATTCTACACACCTCTCCAGGCCCATAGGCCAGGGAACCCCCAGAGATATGTAGACAACGAAATCTAGCCTTTAGGAGACCTATTGTGCGCTCTATCACCCTCCTAGTACATCCATGGGCCTCATTGTAATTCCTTTTCTGCATCTGTCCCAGGATTCCTCACTGGTGTCAGGAGCCAACGCAAGTTGGGATAGCCAGAATCACCTAGAAAAATGTGCAAAACACAGCAGTCATTGTCAAGCCTCTGAGTCAGACAGCGTGGCTGTCTGCTAGGTGGCAGTTACTGACAGACACACCTACCTATCATCCACCCTCTGTCCTCTTGTAGTTGTTCCATCTTGTGTGGCACACTACTGTTCCTCAGCACAAAGGAATCATGGACTGAACCAGGGAACATGTCATTCACATGTGAGATGTACTGGTCTGCAGTACATACCAATTGGATGTTCATGGAGTGAAAGTTCTTTCTGTTTCTGTACACCTGTTCACTGACTCTTGGAGGTATGATAGGTATGTGGGTGCCATCGATGGCCCCTATCACATGGGGTATGTTTGCAAACGCATAGAAGTCAGATTTGATGGCAGGGAGGTCAGTACTTTGGGGAAACCTCACATAGGACTGCAGGTGTCGTACAAATGCATTTAAAAATCTTGTCAGTATCATGCTGAACATTGGCTGTGAAAATCCTGCACCCATGGCCACTGTCACCTGAAAGGAGCCCGTGGTCAGGAAATGGAGTGCAGAGAGCACCTGCACTTCAGTAGGGATGGCATGCTGATTACGAATTGCCGGAGTCAGTGCAGGATCCAGTAATGCACAAAGTTTGAGAATAGTTGCACGGGTGAGTCTGTAATTGATTATGATGTGACCCTCCACCATGGTCCGCAAATCAACAAGTGATCTGTACACCGATGGGGCCCTTCCTCCCTACAAGGGTCGGTACCTAGGAGGGATTTGAAACACGTGTGAGGAACACACATACATAGGCACACATTGTCATTCATTGTGCACTGCTGACTTGATTGTAGGGACTCAAAGGTTTGACAGAGTTTCATCTAGACCATAATGAGTGAACAGGGTTTTTTATGTGTGGTATTGTTAATGGTCACATGCATAGGTGTGTTAGGTGAACAATAGGGCCTTCATTGTGCAGATATCATTTTTATCACTGCGTAGTTAAGGCCAAAATGTCTGCCCCCTGTATTCCAGAACTGTCGTTGTGGAAGTGACCTCATACCGCTAGCAGTTGACGTAACAGCGTAAGGCAGTGTTTACAGCTGTTCGCACAGTCATTGGTTAACATGGATGCCAATGGGGAATCCTGGCGTATCATGATTGCCACCGCCAGTGACGGTGCACACCGCCGCGGTATGTATGCGAATTTGTCACCACAACTTCACTTGACTCCCTGATTTCGTGTGAGCAGGTACTCCACTGAGTGTACTGCTGTGTCCTGCCTCTGGTCATGGAAGTGGCTCGTGTTGCAGGGGAAAGGACTCCGGCCTTCACCCAGGAGGAACTGGAGAGGCTAGTGGACGGGGTCCTACCCCTATACGCCAAGCTCAACGGACGTCCAGAGGTACAGGAGAGGCAGGGGTTTGGGGGCAATGGTTGTGTGTAATGGATGGTGTTGGAAGTACATATGTGTGCACCTCTGACCCTGCATGGGCCATGGTTCATGCCATGCTGCGTGCGTATGTCCTGTAAGTCTGTTAGTACTGTCCGTCCCATAGTGGACGTATAGCCAGCTGTACATGATTTCCAAGTGCCTGACCTATGTGTTACATTTCTGTGTGTCCCTCTTAGGTCAGCGCCCACCAGAAGAAGGCACTTTGGCATGCCATCACCAAGGAGGTGCGGACCCTGGGATTTCTGTGTGTGCATTAGGGTTTATGCTGCTCAGTTGCAGGGACTCTGACTGAAGTCCATCCACATGATGGCCCCCATAGGGTATAGGGGTGTTTGGGGTCTCCTACACATCGGGTCCTTAGGTAGTTCAGGGGATGGGTGTAGAGCAGGGTTCTGGTCACTAGTCTGGGGCATGGCCATGGGCATAGTGGAAGGTGCTGCCTGTTGGGGGGGTCTTCTGGGTGGGTGTATGTCTGGCCACTATGTTCACTCCTTTCAGCTATTTACAAGTGTCTCTCCTGTTTTGTCTCCCCATCCCTGTTCTCTTGTGTTGTTTGTGTACATCAGCATCATTTGGCGAGGGAGCTGAGGCACCGTAGAGTGGGGATGCAGTGGCCCACGGATCCTTGGAGGCAGAGTCATTTGACACCAAGGGACCAGTGGGTTGGAGGGCGAGGGGAGTACCACAGGGGAGGCAACTACCACTGGAGGTAGTGACTCCGATACCTCCTCCGATGGGGCTCCCTTGCGGTTGCGGACCCTAGTGGGGACACCCCTACAATATCATCTTCCGCCACTCCCCATGCCATCACCGCCCTCCCATTTGCTCCCCACCGAGTTGCCCGTGCCCGCTCACCCAGAAGGGTGGGCGTCTCCTTCGTCCCAGGCACCTCCTACCCTGTACCAGTCAGCCCTGCTGCTCTGAGGAGGCTATTGACCTCCTGAGAACCATCTCTTTAGGGCAGACAACCACCGTCAATGCCATCCAGGGGCTAGCATCAGAGGTGCAGCAGACCAGTGACTATCTGGATGGCATTCACGGTGCTGTGTCTGGCCCACAGAGATCTTTTTAGGCTCTTGCCTCCTCTTGGACGGCAGCCAGTTTCCCTTGTCATTCCGTCCCCCCTCCAACCTCCTCTACCCCTTCCAGCACCCCACTCCCTTCACCCGTCCAAAGCACACAATCTGACACGCAGTCAATCACTTCAATACACAAAAAGCACACTTCTAAACACAAGCACCACACCTCCTACCACAAGCATTCACACAGCCAACATACACATGTACACACAGCAACATTCACTTCCCCTAGTGTGCCCACCTCTTCCGCCTCCCTGTCTGTCCCCTTTACATGCACATCCCCAGGCACTGCACCTTCAGTCATTGTTGCTGGGCCTATTCCTGCACTCACCACAATAGCAGACATCCAGACATGCACCCCAGACACCACACCTGCACTCACCATAACTACTGTAGTTGAAACATGCAGCACACTCACCAGACTTGCAGACACCCACACAACATACAGCCACACTGGCAGCCTGTCTTCTCCCACTGTGTCCACCCCCCTCCTCCAAAAACACACAAACGCACCAAGACACCCACCCATCACACATCCACCACACCTCAGCAAACTGTCCAGTTACCTGCACCTTCAACACGCACCTCTACACCACTTACTTCCACATCCTCTGCCTCCACTCCCACACCCTCCTCCAGGCCCAACCCAATTGCTCTGAAAAAACGTTTCCTCACCCGTGCTGACCTGTTCCAACCCACTGGCCCACCCCGTCTTGTCCCTAAGCGTGCGCACCTCCTTGCCCTTTCCACTCCTTCCACTTCACAGCCCGCCCCTGTCTGCCCTTCACATTCCCGTGCCCCTTCCCCAGAGAGGAAGAAGCCCCATACAGAGCCAAGTCCATTTGGCTCCGCCCGGTCGAAGCACACACCCCCACCTTCCAAGGCCAGACCCAAACCCCCTCCACCTTCCGAACGCAAGTCCAAGCACCACCCGTCACAAATCCCCACCCCTACCACCACTGCCCCTGTTTCCTGAGGTGCCTGGATGCCTCATTGTTGCCCCATTAGGTGGAGTACTGTGCACTTTTGGGAGTCAGGTTGGGGCCATTGTAGCTCAAACATGTCTGGCACTATGGACTGGCCATTGGCCTTGTTGTGAATAGTTAGCTCTGTGAGCTTCAATAAATATTTATGTGTGGTCTGTGTTTTGGCGGCACACTCTTGAACCCTGGTCTCACGTTTCATTGTTTGTGGGTGTGGGGCATTTGTATGTACTATGGTAAGGTTGGATTTGCCTTGTGTCGGGTAAGTACATCTTGCTGTGGGGTGTATGGGTTGTAGTGTTGTGAAGGGTTGTGGGTGCATTGCAGGGTGGGTGAAGTGGGTGGGTATGTAACTGTGCCTTTTCTTCCCTTTCTTAGTAGGTTGCGGTACTTACCGTGGGCTGGCATGATCTGCAGCTCTCTTTCCATGCCGGCTTTGGCGCATTGTGTGGGCCTCCGGTGAGTGTTTCCTTATATTAGGTTCGTTTCTGCCTGGCTTTGTGTGGCGGTGGTTCACGCCCCGGAACTGACGGTGGTCTAGTAGTTCATTGGTTGATGGGCAGGTTGGGCCTTTCCGTCGGCCGGTGGGAGGACTCTGCCGTCGTCGTCGGCACTCCTCTACTGGCGGTGGGTGGTTTTCAGGATGCCTGTGTTTCAGTTGGTTCATTATTTGGCGGTCCGGACCACTCCTCTGCTGGCGGTTTTTACCACCACCGCCGGCGGCGCGGTTTGGACCACCATGTTCATAATGAGGCCTAAGTGTCGTGGTGAGGGCACTTCATGGGACAGTGACAACAAAAAAGCCCTGTGCGCTAGTGGAACCACAAGCCTCTTGCTAGTTCCTGACTCAGGATTTACAGCTTCACTATGAAGTAGACCATCCTCCCAGCTGACAAAGGAGGTCATTATGACATTGGCAGTGACTGTTAAAGTGGATGTAATACCGCCAACAGGCTGGCGGTAATTACTGCCAAATTATGACCATGGCGGTGATAACTCCCATAGACAGCCAATGTACCACACCAACCACCAGGGCGTTAACACCACTGACGACAACGGTAACCATCAACAGCCAGGCGGAAGACAAGGTACCGCCCACCATATTAAGACATAGCAAACCACCACAATTTCTGGGACGGTACCAGCGCCATCAAAACCATGGCAGAAACAGAACACAGAAGACGAAAGACTCACCAATAGAGACACAGAGAAGATCAACGCCGCCATGGAACCGGAACTTCAAGTCTTCCCAACGGTCTTCTACGCCATGCTCCATCTGGAACACCAACAGCAACAAAGACGACAACAGTGAGAACAGCCGCCTAGCACACAAGGGAGGGAGGGAGGAGAAGGAGTGACACACACACACACAACACACACTATTCACACACACACCATACACACAACCAGCTGCAGAGGAAAACCGGTTTCACAGGACACACGTAATAATAATGCAAGGACTACATTTTTCCAGAACTGATAGTGTAATATGATGCTAACAGCCACCATATTGTACATATGACAAGAAATACATGAGTCACTGTTCCGAAAGGGCCAATGGCCAGTCCAAAGTACAAAGGGCCCACATGGCCACAGGGCACAGTCCAATCCCCAACTCGTTCCCTGACATAATCCGCACTACACTGTGCAGGGGCATCATGTTGGGAATGGCCAGGCACCTCAGGGGGAAGTGGGATGGGGGTGGACACATCAGCTGAAGTGGGGAACTTGCCCACTGATTCTGGAGGGAGCTCCATGCCCATTTCAATTTGCTGAGGAGTGGAAGGTCACAGTCTCTGAGTTGGGGAACGTGCCCCCTGGTTCTTGAGGGGGCTCCGTGCCCATTTCAATTTGCTGGGGAGTGCAAGGTCATAGTCCCTGGATTGGGGAACTTGCCCACTGGTTCTAGAGGGGGATTCGTGCCCATTTCAATTTGCTGGGGAGTGCAAGGTCACAGTCCCTGAGTTGGGGAACTTGCCCACTGATTCTGGATGGGGTTCCATGCCCATTTCAATTTGCTAGGGAGTGCAAGGTCACAGTCTCTGAGTTGGGGAACTTGCCCACTGGTTCTGAAGGGGGCTCCTTGTACAACAGTCCCTGGAGGGTGGCCTACATGCCCTCTGCTGGAGGTGAGAGCTGCTCTGTCCCAGCTGGAAGTGAGGGCTGCTGTGTCCCAGCTGAAGGTGAGGGCTCTATGTCCCAGCTGAGGCGAGGGCTGCTGTGTCCCAGCTGGAGGTGAGGGCTGCTGTGTCCCAGCTGAAGGTGAGGGCTGCTGTGTCCCAGCTGGAGGTGAGAGCTAATGTATCCCAGCTGGAGGTGAGGGCTGCTGTGTCCCAACTGGAGTTGAGGGCTCCTTGTCCACTGCTGTTGGAGGGGGCCTCTTGCCTCTCTTTGTTGATGGAGTAGGAACCTTCCCTTTCCTGGGTGATGTAGTGGGATTGTTCCCTCTCTTACGTGGTGTTGTGGGATCCTTTCCTCTTTTGGATGGTGGAGTGGGATCCTTTCTTCTCTTTGGTGGTGGAGTGGGATCCTCCCCTCTCTTGGGTGGTGGAGTGGGATCCTTTCATTTCTTGCCTCCATGACTAGGAGGTGCCTCCACTGTCCCCGTGGACTGTTTGACTGAGGTGCTGGGCTGGGTGGTTGTGACCCTGCTCTTACGGGCAGGACGGGAGGAGAGGTCAATTTTGGACAAGGAAAAGCTTCTTAGGGACGCTGTGGCAGGATAAGGGAGGAGTGTTGGGAGTGGAGGTTAAGGGAGTGGTTGTTGGAGGTGTATGTCTGCTGGACTTGGGTGCAGGTACATGGGGGTGTGCTTATGTGAAGTGAATGGCTGCTGGGTGTCTGAGTGTGTGCGTTTGTGTCTCTTAGGAGGGGGAAGACAGGGTGGGAAAGGACACAGGGGACACGTGGATGGATGTTGTGGAGGTGTCTGCAAGTGAGGTGTGTGTACTGCTTGGTGTGGTGATGGTGGTGGTGGCTGTTGATGCAGTGCATGCAGGTGTGAGTGCAGATGTGACAGTGAGTGAGCAGAAGGAGGAGGAGGGGGAGACAGTGGAGGCAGTGGATGTTGTTGTGTGTGCAACTGTCTGTTGTTTGCGTGAGTGCTTGTGGCCTGAAGTGTGCTGCCTGTGTTTGTCGGTGCCACTCTTTTCTGATGTTTGTGTGCATGCCTGTCTATATGTGTGCATGGGATAGGTTGGGGTCGAGGAGATTGGGACTTGGAAGTCGTAGTTGGAGGGGGGACGGTAGAAACAGAGACTTTGGCTGCCATCAGAGAGGAGGCCAGAGCCTGTAACGATCTCTGTTGGGCCGCCAATCCACCGTGAATGCCCTCCAGGAATGCACTGCATTGCTGCAACTGGGATGCCAGCCCCTGGGTGGCATTCACAATGGTTGACTTCCCTACAGAGATGGATCTCAGGAGGTCAATAGCCTCCTCACTGAGGGCAGCAGGACTGACTAGGGCAGGGCCTAAGGTGCCTGGGGCGAATGAGATGCCCACCCTCCTGGGTGAGTGTGCACGGGCAACTCAGTGAGGGGCTACTGGGAGGGAGGTGCTGGTACAGGGGGTGGCGGCTGTAGCTGGGGTGGTCCCAGAAGTGACTGCCACCACCAAGAAGCTTCCATCCGAGGAGGTATCTGAGTCAGTATTGTCACCTCCTGTCCCTGATGTGGTGCTCCCCTCGCCCTCCGTCCCACTGGTCTCCTCGATGTCGGTGGACTCTGCCTCCTGTGGGATGCAGCTCCCTCTGTTGCCGGTGCCCCTGCTCCTCTGCCAGATAATGCTAATGCACACATGGACAGGATGACAGAAGATAAAAGGGTGGGGAGAGAGAGAAAGGAAACACTGGGTCAATTGCAGCATCAACATCACAGATGGCATACACATTACCGTCATACACAGGGATCAGGATTGAGCACCATGCAACACACTGGCCTTACATTGGCTAGGTACCACAGCAAGATGTGAGCCAAGCCCCACCAACTGCACCCCTCCCAGGAGTCACTAAGCCCTGTCTGACATGGGATGCAACCTAGCTAGGTTACCAGATTTAGCAATACAACCATTATCCTTGAGCTGGATCAACCTGCGATCTCTGAACTGGCATTAAGGGGCACCCACTAAATGTCACCCAAAACCAGGTTCCCATGCCACCTACCAATCATAGTTGTAACGCACACTGTACTCAACCCCTTGTGGCTGCTGTGATGCCCTCAAGCGCCCACCCAACTCTGGGTAGGCCACCGCCAGTATGCAGGCCATCAGGGGGGTCATGTTTCAACGGGCACTCCGTCCTCATTGGGGGGCCATCCCAAGCTGGGCCTCTGCAGTCTTCCGGGCCCAGAGTCTCAGGTCCTCCAACCTCTTCCTATGGTGGGTGCTTGGCCTGCTGTAGACCTCAGGGTCCGCACGTCCTTGGCAATGGCACGCCACAATCCCTTCTTCTGATGGGCGCTGACCTGCAACGGAAACACAGACAGGAGGACACCATTACACATACAATCCAGCCTGTCACACATGTGGCCCACAAATCCCCTTCCATCCCCATTGGCGCACATTACCCAGCATCCACCATGTACACTACCACCAGACATACAACCCCCCCCCAAATGACACTATGCTTGCACACACATCTCCATGCAACCTTGTCACATGCCTCGTGCTCAAGGTGGACTCACCTGTTGGTCTGGAGGCCCATACAGCTGCCCATACTGGGGTAGGACCCATCCACCAAACGCTCCAATTCCTCCGAAGAGAAGGAGGGGCCCTTTCCCCGGTCACACGGGCCATGGCAGGATCCAGACACAGGTCACAGCAGCACATGCAGTGTATGTGTTGATCTTTGGCAAGTGAGGTTATAGACAGAAAATGGTGGTCACGTCCGCGGTGGTGTACACCGTCACCGCTGCGGGTGAGCCCCATTGGCCACTGTACTCCATAGGGCCCCATGTTATCCAATGAGGAATAGCACGGCGGTGTCAGACCGCCTCCCGCCATGACGCGAAACACCGCCGGAGCTACCTCACTTCCACCTGTCCCTACATACAGGACAGGCGGTCGCCATTTTATGGTGGTGGACAATATTTAGATAATCGAGAACTGTGTCATTTCTATCATTTGCACATACATTGCCATTCCCAATGTCCCATCATGTTAGTGCTCTATGTACACTGAGGTGGTGGTTCCATTGTTCAAATTGTGACAGCCTACTCACTCTTGTGTCCCTTAGATACCTACCACTGCGGAGGAATCGGAGGAGACAAGACCCTGTGTACAGACCCCTTGTGGACTTGGCTGCACTGGAGGACAGGCACATAATACTGACCTTTAGACTGGACAGGGCCACAACCACAGAGCTGTGTGCTCAATTGGAGCCTCATCTCATATCAGATATCCATCATCCCACTTGGATCCCCCTCTAGTGCAGGTTCTATCAATGCTCTATTTCCTGGCAACTGGTTCTTTCCAAGTGACAGTGGGATTGGCAGCAGGAATGTCACAGCCAATGTTCTCAATCGTGCTGGCAAGGGTTTTGTCTGCCCTGGTGAAACACATTGCCAATGTGAAGGCGGGATTCTATGCAATGGGACTTATACCCAACATTATTGGGGCGATTGACGGTACACATGTTGTGTTTGTCCCCTCCACCAGAATGAACAGGTATTCAGGAATGGGAAGGAATTCCACTCACTCAATGTGCAAATGGTGTGCCTGGCTGACCAGTACATCTCCCACGTCACTGCCAAGTATCCTGGGTCTTTCATCCTGAGGAATAGCAGCATCCCAAATGTGATGGCACACTACAGAGGCACAGGGTGTGGCTAATTGGTAAGCCTGACTCCCCACCCAGTGTATGTCAGTATATGCCTTCTGGTGTTGACACCATACCATTGTTTAAGGCTAACGTTTGTCCCTCAATACTTGCAGGTGACTCTGGCTACCCAAACCTGTCGTGGCTCCTGACCATTGTGAGGAATTCCAGGACAGGGTCTGAGAATCGTTATAATGATGCACATGGGCCAACCAGGAGAATTATTGAAAAGACCTTCGGTCTCCTGAAGGGCAGGTTCAGATGCCTCCACCTGACAGGTGGATCCCTGTGCTACTCACTCAAGAAGGTCTGCCAGCTGCACAACCTGCCCGCTAGCTGCAGCGGAAGTGGTGGGCTGGGCAGTTGACTGGCTAGTGGTAGGGGCCCACTGGTGTGCTGTCCATTCCCTCATGATGTTGCCCATATCTGCCAGCACCCCTGCTATGGAAACCATGGTGGTGTTGAGGGCCTGCAAATCCTCCCTCATCTCCTGATGGTGTATCTCCTGCAGCCGCTTGTTCTCCTGCATGTTGGTAAGGATCTGGCCCATCTTGTCCTGGGATTGTTGGTAAGTCCCCAGGACATTAGTGAGTGCCTCCTGGGGAGTCGGTTCACTGGCCCTGTCCTCCCCCTGGCACACAGCGGTCCTCCCAGTGTCCCTGTTCTCCTGTGCCTCTGTCCCCTGAACGGTGTGCCCACTGCCACTGACCCCAGATCCCTGATTGTCTTGGGGGTGAGATGTGGACTGGGGTCCCTGTACAGGTGGGCGCACTGCTGATTGACGTGTCCTGGGGACAGAGGTGTGGGGACGTTGGGTGGGTGCTGGATACTGATGGGGAGGCTCTGTGGTGGACTGTGAGTGGGCTGGGGTGGCCGACTGACCAGTGGTCCCTGATGGGCCAGGTAGTTCATCCATATCCTGAAGCCCAGAGTTACTGTCATCACTGGGGGCATCTTCGGTCGGGGGACTGGTTAGTCGTGGCATCTCCTTGCTGCTGAGATTGGCTGGGGCACCTGTGGGGATGTAAGTGATTATTATACTTCATGTCTGTAACATATTGTACATCCCTTGCTTCCCCTCTATTGTTGCTGTTGCCCTGCCACCTTTGTTTGTGTATGGTGATGGATTGTGTGCTTGTTCGTTCTCCAAGCTGTGCATGCTTTGGTGATCGGTGTCCATGCAGGGCTGGGAGGGCTGTCCATGCATTGGTATAGCATGCAGGGCTTGGCATTGGAGTTAGTCAGATGTGTAGGTGCAGTGTGTGGGATGGAGTGGAGTGATGAGAGTGAGGATGAGGGGGTGGGATGGCATGCAGGTATAGGGGGTGATAAGTACTAAATATTGACTCACCAGTATCCAGTCCTCTGGCTACTCCAGTGAGTCCCTCAGGATGCAGTATTGCCAAGACTTGCTCCTCCCGTGCTGTGAGCTGTGGGGGAGGAGGTGGGGGTCCACCGCCAGTCCTCTGGATGGTGAGATGGTGCCTTGCTGCCACGGAACGTACCTTCCCCCATAGGTCGTTCCACCTCTTCCTAATGTTGTTGCTTGTTCTTGGATGCTGTCCCATGGCATTCACCATGTCCACGATTCTCTGCCATATCTCCATCTTCCTGGCAATGGATATTTGCTGTACCTGTGCTCCAAACATCAGTGGCTCTACCCTGACTATTTCCTCGACCATGACCCGCAACTCCTCATCTGTGAAACAGGGGGTGCCTTAGTGGGGACATGGGTGTTGTGTGGTGTGTGGTGTGCAGAGGGTGTTAAGTGATGTGGTGGGGTGTGGGATGTTGGGTGTGTGTGGTGTGTGTGTGTAGTTGTCTCAGTGGTCTTAGTTTTGGTCTTGTGGCACTTATTGGTATTCGTAAAGGGTTGTGTGTGATGTGGGTGTGTATTTTATAGTGGTATGGGTGGGTGTGATGTGTTTATGAGTGTCAGGTGTGTGATTTTCATTTTGGCCAATGTTGTGATGTTTTGTAATTGGGTGGCCATTCTGAGCGTGCCGGTGTGTACCGCCAATGGTTTACTGTTGTCAAATGTCCGTCTCTTTAATTGGTGGGTCATAGTGTGGTAAGTATTGTTTTGTTGGCATAACGGTATGGGTGTTCATACCGACACTTTACCACTGACCTTTGGGATGGCAGAAATGTGTATGTGGCAGTATTCTTTTGTGTGTTTGTGTCATAATATGGCAAATGGATATTCGCCACCGTGGCGGTATGTTGGCAGCCATCACGGTAAGCGACATTTACCTCCATTGTCATAATGAGGGCCATAGTGTTTTCCAACCACTGCTTTGTTGGCATGATCTTGGGCTTTCTTTTCAAGTACCATAATAGGGCACTCTTCGTGTGCCATGCAGAAATCTTCCTGGATAGGTACTCCAGCAGCTAATAAACCCTGCAGCTCGGCCACTGACTTCCCAGATTTTGCTCTTTCCTGCAAACTACTTTGACCTGGTTCCTATAAATTATACATGACCTCAGCCTCACTCTAAGACTGATGTGCCGCCTGTGTTCTGGTCAATACAGATGATGTTGTCCAAGTCATAAAGGCTTCTGGTCCTGGCACCAAGCCAGGGACAATTAAATCATTCCCCAAGAGATCTCCAGCTCCTTGTTTTTCTCTTACACCAACATCAGTCATGGCCGCCTTGCCATTCAGCTTAATCTTAACCCTGGTAAGTGGCTACTCCATGCCCTCTCCACTGGCTACCAATCCTGTATCATTGGTTCCAGGGAGTATCTCGTCCGGTTTACAGTGCTTCCTCCCAACCATAATGCGGAAGGCTCCAGTATCCCTCAGGGATGGCATTTCCACCCACTGATACTTCCGGCACAAATACCCTTGTGTTAGGATAGATGTTCTTCAGAGCATCTGGGTCCCTCTCCCAGATGTCCATATCTACTAGGTTGAACACAACTGGTCCCTCTCAGGTACCTTCACCCATGTGTAACATGCTAGCTATCATGGGTGTTGCTGGGCCATGTTCCTTCTCTTTGCAATTTCTCTTGTAATGTCCCTTTTTGTGGCACTTAAAACGCCCCACAATTTTACACTTGGGAGGCCTTTTTTGCTTTCCCTTCTTGTGATGCTCCTTCCCAGATACACCATTACCGATTCCATGTTTCCTAGGCTCCCTTCGAGTACCACAAGCATTGCCCTGGCTCCTACCCTCCACTTTGGAACCAGTCTGTGGAGAGTTCTTCTCCCCCTTTGGCTTAGAACCATGCTGCTCCAGCTCCTTCTTAACCCTGTAAGCCAACCACTTAACAAGTAGCACCGTAAGTTTTGCTGGTGCGCCCTCTGTCAGATCAGACAATTATTACCCAAGTGGGGTAGAGCATACCTCATTGAGTCGGTCTCTCACCTTCAACTGGTTAAGACACTGAAAATATTTGGCCTCCATCCCTCTTACCCACTTGTTCCAATCGCACAATACACCATGAATCCAAGTCTCAAACGGAACACCATCAGCTCTCTTAAAGTCACAGAATTTCTGCAGGTATTGAGCTGGCTTCAGCCCAAACCACCTGAGAGCTTCCTTCATTCACTCATAGAGCACCTGGTCTGCCACAGGCATTCTCCCAATGACTGTTGTCCCATGCAATGGCATGCTCCCCAATAAGACAGCTGTCTTAGATAACTCATTGAAGGTCTGCACTTTACAAGCGCCCATAAAGCTCACAAACCATACCAAATTATACTGATCTTCCACATACAAATGCACAAGATATTTTGGAACCTTGGCCACAACCTAGCCTGAACTGGAAGTAGAGTCACTTATCCAGATGGAGCTGTCATTGTTGCCATGCTAATTTTCTCTCTGTCAAGGGTTATCCTTTCCCTCTCCAGCTCAATTTCCTTTTCCTTCTGTTTCAACTTAGCTTTCTGAAGAGCCAACTGCAAGCTCAGGGTCTCTGCTAGACTCAATCCAAGGAATTTACTCCTGGAAGTGGTGACAGTGATGCCCTAGAAATTCAAGATGGTGTATACACCCAAGATATCCTAGAAACTAAAGGTGGTTGGTGCATTGGTGAACCTCTGGAACATGCATTAGTAGACACACTATGCATGTGTCTGGGATGTATTTGTGCTAGGGGATTCTAAATCCTGAATCCACACCGCTCTCTTCCTGGATTTCTACAATAATTCCCTCCCCAGAGTTAGCTACAACCTCACCCCTTTCACCTGCATCTCAAATTAGTCCCTAATGAATTTAGGAAGGACCTCTCTGTCCCTATTCCTGAGAATTATCCACCCCCTGTCCCTACATAAATCCTTAATTTGATCTATGGACATGGTGCTTAGGCCAGTTCCCAATCCTATTTTCTCCATTGCCTATGCGGGTCACCTTTGTGTGCAGAAAGACAAAAAAGCTGGACTTATTGCAGCACTGACATAGACTGGAAATGGCCAATGCCACTTCTGTATTTCTGGCTCCTAAACATTAGGCGCCCCACTGCTTGCCGCCAATTCTCAGAACGCCCTCAGAGGGGCACGGGGCACAACTGTGGTAGTTGAGGACTTTTACTCCTGATGTGTGGGGGCCTGAGTGTAGGAAGGTAGCCTCTTTCTAGCCTTGTTACCCCCACTTTTGGCCTGTTTGTGAGTATATGTCAGAGTGTTTTCACTGTCTCACTGGGATCCTGCTAGCAAGGGCCCAGTGCTCATAGTGAAAACCCTATGTTGTCAGTGTGTTTGTTATGTGTCACTGGGATCCTGCTAGCCAGGACCCCAGTGCTCATAGGTTTGTGGCCTATATGAGTTGTCTTTGTGGTGCCTAACTGTATCACTGAGGCTCTGCTAACCAGAACGTCAGTGTTTATGCTCTCTCTGCTTTCTAAATTTGTCACTGCAGGCTAGTGACTAAATTTACCAATTCGCATTGGCAGACTGGTACACCCATATAATTCCCTTGTATATAGTACTTAGGTACCCAGGGTATTGGGGTTCCAGGAGATCCTTATGGGCTGCAGCATTTATTTTGCCACCCATAGGGAGCTCAGACAATTCTTACACAGGCCTGCCACTGCAGTCTGAGTGAAATAACGTCCACGTTATTTCACAGCCATTTTTCACTGCACATAAGTAACTTATAACTCACCTATATGTCTAACCCTCACTTAGTGAAGGTTGGGTGCCAAGTTACTTAGTGTGTGGGCACCCTGGCACTAGCCAAGGTGCCCCCACATCGTTCAGGGCAAATTCCCCAGACTTTGTGAGTGCGGGGACATCATTACACGCGTGCACTATACATAGGTCACTACCTATGTATGGCGTCACAATGGTAACTCCGAACATGACCATGTAACATGTCTAAGATCATGGAATTGTCACCCCAATACCATTCTGGTATTGGGGGGACAATTCCATGATCCCCCGGGTCTCTAGCACAGAACCCGGGTACTGCCAAACTGCCTTTCCGGGGTTTCCACTGCAGCTGCTGCTGCTACCAACCCCTCAGACAGGATTCTGCCCTCCTGGGGTCTGGGCAGCCCCAGCCCAGGAAGGCAGAACAAAGGATTTCCTCTGAGAGAGGGTGTTACACCCTCTCCCTTTGGAAATAGGTGTGAAGGACTGGGGAGGAGTAGCCTCCCCCAGCCTCTGGAAATGCTTTGATGGGCACAGATGGTGCCCATCTCTGCATAAGCCAGTCTACACCGGTTCAGGGATCCCCCAGCCTTGCTCTGGCGCAAAACTGGACAAAGGAAAGGGAAGTGACCACTCCCCTGACCAGTACCTCCCAGGGGAGGTGACCAGAGCTCCTCCAGTGTGTCCCAGACCTCTGCCTTCTTGGAAACAGAGGTGCTGGGGGCACACCGGGCTTCTCTGAGTGGCCAGTACCAGCAGGTGACGTCAGAGACCCCCTCTGATAGGCTCTTACCTTTCTTGGTAGTCAATCCTCCTTTCTTGGTAGCCAATCCTCCTTTCTTGGTAGCCAAACCTCCTTTTCTGGCTATTTAGGGTCTCTCCTCTGGGGTATTCTTCAGATAACGAATGCAAGAGCTCCCCAGAGTTCCTCTGCACTTCCCTCTTCGACTTCTGCCAAGGATCGACCGCTGTCTGCTCCAGGACGCCTGCAAAACCCGCAACAAAGTAGCAAGACGACTACCAGCAACATTGTAGCGCCTAATCCTGCCAGCTTTTTCGACTGTTTCCTGGTGGTGCATGCTCACCCTGTACTGGAAGCCAAGAAGAAATCTACTGTGGGTCGATGGAATCTTCCCCCTGCTAACGCAGGCACCAAAAGATTGCAGCACCGGTCCTCTGGGTCCCCTCTCATCCTGACGAGCGTGGGCCCTGGAAGACAGGAACTCTATCCAAGTGACTCCCACAGTCCAGTGATCCTTCAGTCCAAGTTTGGTGGAGGTAAGTGCTTGCCTCCCCACGCTAGACTGCAAACCTTTGTGCACGGCCTAGCCTGGGTCCCCAGCACTCCATCCTGCAGTGCTCAACCCTCTGAGTTGGACTCCGACGTCGTGGGACCCTCCTTTGTGACGCTGAGCCAGCTCCAGTTCACAAATCTTCTAAGTGCCTGCTCCAGTACTTCTGTGGGTGCTGCCTGCTTCTGTGGAGGCTCTATGAGTTGCTGAGCGCTCCCTCTGTCTTCTCCTCCAAGGGGCGACATCCTGGTCCTTCCTGGTCCCCAGCAGCACCCAAAAACCTCTACCGCGACCCTTGCAGCTAGCAAGGCTTGTTTGCGGTATTTCTGCGTGGGAACACTTCTGCAACATTCAGCACGCCGTGGGACATCTTCCATCCAAAGGAGAAGTTCCTAGCTCTCTTCGTTGTTGCAGAATCCTAAGCTTCTTTCATCCGGAGGCAGCTTCCTTCCACCTTCATCCGGGGTTTCCTGGGCTCCTGCCCCCACTGGACACTATCGCGACTCTTGGACTTGGTCGCCTTGCCTTGCAGGTCCTCAGGTCCAGGAATCCGTCTTCAGTGCTTTGCTGGTGTTTGTGGTTCTTGCAGAATCCCCCTATCACGACTATTGTGTCCTTTTGGGGTAGTAGGTGTACTTTACTCCTACTTTTCAGGGTCTTGGGTGGGGTATCTTGGACACCCTGACTGTTTTCTTACAGTCCCAGCGACCCTCTACAAGCTCCCATAGGTCTGGGGTCCAATTGTGATTCGCATTCCACTTTTGGAGTATATTGTTTGTGTTGCCCCTAGACCTATGTTCACCTATTGCATCCTATTGTAATTCTACACTGTTTGCATTACTTGTCTTACTCTTACTTACCTGTTTTGGGTTTGTGTACATATAACTTGTGTATATTACTTACCTTCTTACTGAGATACTTGTGGCATATTGTCATAAAAATAAAGTACCTTTATTTTTAGTAACTCTGAGTATTGTGTTTTATTATGATATTGTGCTATATGATATAAGTGGTATAGTAGGAGCTTTGCATGTCTCCTAGTTCAGCCTAAGCTTTGCCATAGCTACTTTCTATCAGCCTAAGCTGCTAGAAACACCTCTATTCTACTAATAAGGGATAACTGGACCTGGTACAGGGTGTAAGTACCACAAGGTACCCACTATAAGCCATGCGAGCCTCCTACACCGACCAACATACAGCACGAAGATGCTGTAAGGTGGCTTTACACAGCGGGGGAAGAATCCTTTCTACAGCTCCCGACTTAAGCCCGCAAGAGTGCAATGTCATCAATGGCATCCTTTGCACACCTTGGTGGTCAGTCAGGGGCAGTTACCTCACAGTGAGGGTCCAACCCACAACGTAGCCTCAGCCTCTCCTTCGGGCAATGGCCCAAATCATTCGCCAACATTTGTAGTGGCAGCCCCTCGCAGCAAACAAGCTAATTTATTGTGTGGATGGATCCTGTCTTAGAAATGATGAAGGTACTCTAGTCGTTGGTTACGCTCTTTGCACTGTATACCGAGTTGTGGAAAGCTGTAATTTACCCATAGTAAAATCAGCCCAAGCTGGGACATTATTGCTCTCATCCTGGCTTGCAGCTTAGCCAAAGAAAAGAGTGCGCACATGGACTCAAAGTTCACGTCAGGAGTATCATGAATTTGGGCTCCTATGGAAAGAGGTTTCCTGCCTGCGTCAGGTACTTCTATAAAAATGGGCATTATGTTTTGAATCTTTTAAGAGCCTTGCAATTGCCAGAAAAGGTGGCAAGGGTAAAAGGTGCTGCTCACCAGCACTCTCATAGGAATGCTTCAAGGGGCAATGCCCTAGCAGATTCAGCTGATGTCTAAAACTTCTGATGTTGCCAAATACATTGAGAAAACTGATTACTTTCTGTATTGACATTAGGATTTGAGTCAACTGCTGGAGAAAGCTTCAGAAGATGAAAAACAATCCTGGGTCAAGCAACAATGTGAAAGAGACCCTGAGTGGTGACAGCACTGGGTGTGTTGGTGCACCAAACCTTCTACTCCCCAACCTCATGAGGTTGTATCGTGTGAGCAGCCCATAATGGTTTAGACAGCCTGGTACATGCCGCTAAAACCCATTGGTATGCAACCTTCTTCTGTAGCCCAAAGCTTTTGTTAATCCTATGCCACAAGTCTGTCATTCAACTCAGGAAAAAGGATACAAGGCAACCCCCTTGCTCACCTTCCCCCTTGGAGCCCCTCTATTTAAATTCAAATTGACTTCATTCAACTACCTACATCTGCAAGCTACTTCAATACCCTCATCATGGTATGTATGTTTTCAGAAGCTTACCCCTCTGACCACCCAAATGCCATTACTGTAGTCAACAGAATACTCGCAGACTCCATCCACAGGCTCAGGGTACCAAGACAAATCAATAGTGACGGGGGACACACTTTGGCCAATATTTATACTTTTTTAGTGCTGCATTTGCACCGCTTTTTGATGAAAAAATGGCGCAAACTTACAAAATACAATTGTATTTTGAAAGTTTGCGCCCCTTTTGTGTCAAATTATGCCGCAAATGTGGTGCTAAAAAAGTATAAATATGGGCCTTTGTGTCCCGACACAATATGTAAGGCTAAAAAAATTAGATCAGCATTTCCATTGTGCCTATCACCAAGACTCCCAGGGTAAAGTGGAAAGGAACAATGGGATACTGAATATTAAGATAGCTAAGATACGTTTAGAAACTCAGTTAAAATGGCCTGATGTGCTCCCATTAGCCTTGTGGTCCTTTAGGGTGATCTCTTCTGAGAAGACAAAACTAAGCAGGTAACTAATAGTTATGGGCTGACCGATGACAGTCCCCTCAAACCCCGTCCCCTCTGCTGGATCTGCAGCTAAATGACGATGCTGTTTTACGATACTCCAAGAAGCTTATACAATGAGGGCCCCATTTACAAGAGGCCAGCGCCACCGGCTTGTCACTTCTTGTGAAGCTCTGGTGATGCAGGACTCTCAATCATATCTATGAAGTGACGCAAAGCCACCCTGCTTGGCTTTGCATGGCCACATCGATATGGAGTAATATAAACAAGCAAGTGGCCAGGTATTAAAAGGCGCAAGCCCTTGCGTACCCAATTTTTGCCTATAATTCACAGTTCAAAATGGTGTTCCAAGGAAGTCGAATGGGCCAATTTAACCTTCATATGAAGAGCACAAGACTACTTCTGAGAAATACAGAAAACCCCTGAGCAACCAAAGTGGTAATGCATATCAAAGAAAATCCAGGTATTCCAAATTGTCCTATTATTTGTAGTGTTCAAATTGCCTTGTTCACAATGATTACAGTTGTCACAAGATCGCCTTGATACAACAAGATGGTCGTTTGAATTACAACACTGTAGCCAACACATTTCGTCTGTGGTTTGTTCACCTACAACTTCGTCAGGGCATAAATCCCGTCAATTCACAAATTAAATCTGAGTAATGTTTATATATCGTTGGCCACAATATTAATCTTGTATTCACATATTTGGAGTACAAATCTCACTCTGTACAGTGCATCTTTTGTTACATGATCAAGCTGCTTAATCTTATACGAAATCAGAGGCTACTCTGACCTCTAGTGTGTACAGGATGGTCTTCCAGGAGGGCCAAGAGGTAGTTGGTGAGTACTGTCCTAGCCCCCTTCCTCCACACAGAGAGGCTGAGCTGCAAAGTAGCCAGAGGGCCCACCTGAAACCCAGGAGAACAGAAGACCTCGACCCCTGAATCCACCAGTCATTTAAGACACAGCCAGCGAACGGGTGCAACACAAGCTCTTCCTCAAGTTTTGCTCAGAAGTGTTGTAATCAAGGATTCCTTCTTGCAAATAGAAGTCAGGTAGCCAGTTCATGTAAAATTGTAAAATAGATGTTGTAGATTTATTTAAAAGGTTACAGGATAAGTTACAAGTTACTTAGTAAGTTGAGACCCCACCAGGAGCAGCATCCTCTCTCCTCATCCCACTCTCTCTAGCTGTCACACTCCTACAGTCACTCACCAGCATGACATGACATCACACACTGGCTAAGCAGAGCAGAGAACAATGGAGGTGTACACAGAATGCATTACAACAAGAACAGATTATAACAAGCAGATTATACCAATAACATTGTATGATTACATATTGTGCCACATGTTTTGATCACAGATCAAGGTTCCCAGTTTATTTCTGACTCATATTCCGCATTACTTGGTGCTTCGGATGTGGAAGTCCGTCTGCCTTCAAACTATCATCCACAGATAGTCAGATCAAAATGATAAACCGGTGTGTAGCACAATATTCACAATGTCAAGATTTGCAACCGGAAAGGAGGACTGGAGTAAGCCTAACTTGTGTTTAACACTAGGTATCATATAGCCACAAAATATGTCATTGTATTATTATTTGTATGAGTACCATCCTAGAATCATACTCATGGTTTCTTCATCTTCTGCATCAGTTCTAACTGTACAGGATCATTTACAGAACTTCTATACAGTCCAAGAGTCTGAAAGGCGCAATGGTTAAACACAAAAAGTATGCTGGACATAAGTAAACTTCAGCTCCTAACTATAGGGCTTGTAATAAAGTGGTTACTCACAGGAACTCTGCATTTAAAAAGGGTCTTCCAAATTGCAATTATAATTTGTAGATCTTTTTTCCATTGAGAAGATGACTAATCCTGTTCAGTGTGGCTGATACTACCAACATTTAATAGCATACATCCTGTATAAACATTTCTGTGTTAAAAAGCTGTTCAGTACATACGCCATTTGCTCTAGGTAAACATTTAGATGTAAAGATTGATAGAGAAATGCTTGTATTATATGACAGATTGGAAGGGCTTCAGCCTTGAGTAGCACTCATGGGAACCAACGATTAGTCTCTTTGGGGCATATTTATAGCTTTTGGTGCAAAACTGTACTAACACAGTTTTGCATCAAATTGTTTTGCACCGGCTTGCACCATTCTTGAGCGCTGTAAGGAAATGCCTCCTTAACATGGTTACCCCCTGACTTTTTGCCTTTTGCTGATGCCAGTTATGATTGAAAGTGTGCTGGGACCCTGCTAACTAGGCCACAGCACCAGTGTTCTTTCCCTAAACTGTACCTTTGTCTCCACAATTGGCACAGCCCTGGCACACAGAAAAGTCCCTTGTAAATGGTACCCCTGGTACCAAGGGCCCTGATGCCAGAGAAGGTCTCTAAGGGCTGCATCATGTCTTATGCCACCCTGGGGACCCCTCACTCAGCACATGCACACTGCCTCACAGCTTGTGTGTGCTGGTGGGGAGAAAATGACTAAGTCGACATGGCACTCCCCTCAGGGTGCCATGCCCACTACCCACTGCCTGTGGCATAGGTAAGTCACCCCTCTAGCAGGCCTTACAGCCCTAAGGCAGGGTGCACCATACCATAGGTGAGGGCATATGTGCATTGTAGGAGGCTGGCCTGGCTTGTAGTGGGTACCAGAGGTACTTACAACTTGTGCCAGGTCCAGTTATCCCTTATTAGTGTAGAAGAGGTGTTTCTAGCAGCTAAGGCTGATAGAAGGTAGCTAGGGCAAAGCAGCTTAGGCTGATCTAGGAGACATGTAAAGCTCCTACTATACCACTGGTGTCATATGCACAATATCATAAGAAAACACAATACAAAGATATACTAAAAATAAAGGTACTTTATTTTTATGACAATATGCCAAAAGTATCTCAGTGAGTAGCCTCAGTATGAGGATGAGAAATATACACAAGATATATGTACACAAATCAAAATTATGCAAGTAATAGCAAAAGGAAGTAATGCAAGCAATGTAAAGTTACAGTAGATTGCAATAGGAGCACATAGGTATAGGGGCAACACAAACCATATACTCCAAAAGTGGAATGCGAACCACGAATGGACCCCAAACCTATGTGAGCTTGTAGAGGGTTGCTGGGACTGTAAGAAAACAGTGAGGGTTAGAAAAATAGCCCACCTGAAAGGTAGGTGTAAAGTGCACCTACTACTCCCAGAGAGCACAGAAGTCGTGATAGGGGGATTCTGCAAGGAAAACAAACACCAGCAATGCAACAACCGTGGATTTCCGGACCTGAGTACCTGTAAGACAAGGGGACCAAGTCCAAGAGTCGCGACAGTGTCGAGAGTGGGCAGGAGCCCAGGAAATGCCAGCTGAGGGTGCAAGGAAGCTGCCACCGGGTGGAAGAAGCTTGGTGTTTTGCAAGAACGAAGAGGACTAGGAACTTCCCCTTTGGAGGATGGATGTCCCACGTCGTGAAGAAGCTTGCAGAGGTGTTCCCACGCAGAACGACCGCAAACAAGCCTTGCTAGCTGCAAGGGTCGCGGTTAGGGTTTTTGGATGCTGCTGCTGTGGCCCAGGAAGGACCAGGATGTCGCCACTTGGAGTTCAGAGACAGAGGGGGCGCCCAGCAATTCAGGGAGCCCCCACAGAAGCAGGCAGTACCCGCAGAAGTACCTGAACAGGCACTTAGAAGAAAAGTGAACTGGAGTCCACCCGAAGTCACAAAAGGGAGTCCCACGACGCCGGAGGACAACTCAGAAGGTTGTGCACTGCAGGTTAGAGTGTCGGGGACCCAGGCTTGGCTGTGCACGAAGGAAATCCTGGAAGAGTGCACAGGAGCTGGAGCAGCTGCAAATCACGCGGTACCCAGCAATGCAGTCTAGCGTGGGGAGGCAAGGACTTACCTCCACCAAACTTGGACTGAAGAGTCACTGGATGGTGGGAGTCACTTGGACAGAGTTGCTGAGTTCCAGGGACCACGCTCGTCGTGCTGAGAGGGGACCCAGAGGACCGGTGATGCAGTCTTTTGTTGCCTGCGGTTGCAGGGGAAAGATTCCGTCGACCCACGGGAGATTTCTTCAGAGCTCCTGGTGCAGAAAGGAGGCAGGCTACCCCCAGAGCATGCACCACCTGGAAACAGTTGAGAAAGCCGGCAGGATGAAGCGATACAAGGTTGCTAGTAGTCGTCTTGCTACTTTTTTGCGGTTTTGCAGGCGTCCTGAGCAGTCAGCGGTCAATCCTTTGGCAGAAGGTGAAGAGGGAGATGCAGAGGAACTCTGGTGAGCTCTGCATTCGTTATCTGAAGAATTCCCCAAAGCAGAGACTCTAAATAGCCATAAAAGGAGGTTTGGCTACCTAGGAAGGAGGATTGGCTACCAAGAGAGGTAAGAGCCTATCAGAAGGAGCCTCTGACGTCACCTGCTGGCACTGGCCACTCAGAGCAGTCCAGTGTGCCAAAAACACCTCTGTTTCCAAGATGGCAGAGGTCTGGGACACACTGGAGGAGCTATGGGCACCTCCCCTGGGAGGTGCAGGTCAGGGGAGTGGTCACTCCCCTTTCCTTTGTCCAGTTTCGCGCCAGAGCAGGGCTGGGGGATCCCTGAACAGGTGTAGACTGGCTTATGCAGAGATGGGCACCATCTGTGCCCATCAAAGCATTTCCAGAGGCTGGGGGAGGCTACTCCTCCCCAGCCTTCACACCTATTTCCAAAGGGAGAGGGTGTTACACCCTCTCTCAGAGGAAATCCTTTGTTCTGCCTTCCTGGGCCAGGGCTGCCTGGACCCCAGGAGGGCAGAAACCTGTCTGAGGGGTTGGCAGCAGCAGCAGCTGCAGTGGAGACCCCGGAAAGGCAGTTTGGCAGTACCTGGGTTCTGCGCTAGAGACCCGGGGGATCATGGAATTGTCCCCCCAATGCCAGAATGGCATTGGGGTGACAATTCCATGATCTTAGATATGTTACATGGCCATGTTCATAGTTACCATTGTGACCATTGGGACGCTGTACATAGGTAGTGACCTATGTACAGGGCACGCGTGTAATGGTGTCCCCGCACTCACAAAGTCCGGGGAATTTGTCCTGAACGATGTGGGGGCACCTTGGCTAGTGCCAGGGTGCCCACACACTAAGTAACTTTGCACCCAACCTTCACCAGGTGAAGGTTAGACATATAGGTGACTTATAAGTTACTTAAGTGCAATGGTAAATGGCTGTTAAATAACGTGGACGTTATTTCACTCAGGCTGCACTGGCAGGCCTGTGTAAGAATTGTCAGATCTCCCTATGGGTGGCAAAAGAAATGCTGCAGCCCATAGGGATCTCCTGGAACCCCAATACCCTGGGTACCTCAGTGTCATATACTAGGGAATTATATGGGTGTACCAGTATGCCAATGTGAATTGGTGAAATTGGTCACTAGCCTGTTAGTGACAAATTTGGAAAGCAGAGAGAGCATAACCACTGAGGTTCTGGTTAGCAGAGCCTCAGTGAGACAGTTAGGCATCACACAGGGAACACATACAGGACACATTCTTATGAGCACTGGGGCCCTGCCTGGCAGGGTCCCAGTGACACATAGACTAAAACAACATATATACAGTGAAATATGGGGGTAACATGCCAGGCAAGATGGTACTTTCCTACATGCATGAGCACTATGCCCCTACAGTGTCTAAGCAAAACCTTAGACATTGTAAGTGCAAGGTAGCCATAAAGAGTATATGGTCTGGGAGTTTGTCAAATACGAACTCCGCAGTTCCATAATGGCTACACTGAAATCTGAGAAGTTTGGTATCAAACTTCTCAGCACAATAAATGCACACTGATGCCAGTGTGGGATTTATTGTAAAATGCACCCAGAGGGCATCTTAGAGATGCTCCCTGAATACCAGTCCGACTATTAGTGCTAGGCTGGCCAGTTTTCTGCCAGCCTGCCATAACCAGACGAGTTTCTGGCCACATGGGAAAAGTGCCTTTGTCACTCTGTGGCCAGGAACACAGCCTGTACTGGGTGGAGGTGCTTCTCACCTCCCCCTGCAGGAACTGTAACACCTGGCGGTGAGCATCAAAGGCTCATGCCTTTTGTTATAGCACCCCAGGGCTTCTCAGCTAGTGGAAATGCCCACCCCTCTGGCCACTGCCCCCACTTTTGGTGGCAAGGCTGGAAGAGATAATGAGAAAAACAAGGAGGAGTCGCCCACCAGTCAGGCCAGCCCCTAAGGTGTCCTGAGCTGAGGTGACCCCTGCCTTTAGAAATCCTCCATCTTGAGTTTGGAGGATTCCCCCAATAGGATTAGGGATGTGCCCCCCTCACCTCAGGGAGGTAGAACAAAGAGGGTGTAGACACCCTCCAGGACAGTAGCCATTGGCTACTGCCCTCCTGACCTAAACACACCCCTAAATCTAGTATTTAAGGGCACCCCAGAACCCAGGAAATCAGATTCCTGCAACCTACAACAAGAAGAAGGACTACTGACCTGAAAGTCCTGCAGGGACGACGGAGACGACAACTGACTTTGGCCCCAGCCCTACCGGCCTGTCTCCAGACTCAAAGAACCTGCACAGCGACGCATCCGACAGGGACCAGCAACCTCTGAAGCCTGAGAGGACTGCCCTGAACCTGAAGGACCAAGAATCTCCCGAGAACAGTGGCACTGTTCAAAAACAGCAACAACTTTGCAACTTTCTTGCAACTTTTAAAGAACTCACTCTTCCCCCTGGAAGCGTGAGACTTCACCCTCCGCACCCGAAACCCCGGCTCAAGCGCCAGAGAACCAACACTACAGGGAGGACTCCTAAGTGACTGCGACCTCATGAGTAACCTTAGAGGACCCCCATGGACCACCACAGCGACGCAAGCAGAAAGGATCCAGAGGCTCTCCATGACCGCGACTGCCTGGAACAAAGAACCTGACGCCTGGACCAAGTACTGCAACCGCAGCCTCCAGAACCAGAAGGAACCAAACTCCAGTGCAGGAGTGACCATCAGGCGACCCTCTGCCTAGTCCAGTCGGTGGCTGGCCCGGGAAGCCCCCCTGTGCCCTGCCTGCACCGCTAGAGTGACCCCCAGGTTCCTCCATTGATTCCTATTGAAAACCTGCTAAGCACACTGTACCCGGCCGCCCCTGTGCCGCTGAGAGTGTGTTTTGTGTGCCTACTAGAGTACCCCCCCAGTGCTCTACAAAACCCCCCTGATCTGCCCTCCGAAGACGCAGGTACTTACCTGTTGGCAGACTGGAACCGGAGCACCCCTGTTCTCCATAGGCACCTATGTGTTTTGGGCCCTCCTTTGACCTCTGCACCTGACCAGCCCTGTGTTGCTGGTGCAGTGACTTTGGGGTTGCCTTGAACCCCCAGTGGTGGGCTGCCTATGCCCAGGAACTTGAACTTGTAAGTGCCTTACTTACCTGAAAAAACTAACCAATACTTACCTCCCCCAGGAACTGTTGATTTTTGCACTCTGTCCACTTTTAAAATAGCTTATTGCCATTTTAACTAAAACTGTGTATGTTACTGCTCTGATTCAAAGTTCCTTACTTACCTATATGGAGTACCTTGCATTTTATGTATTTACTTCAAATCTTGAACCTTGCGGTTCTAAAATAAATCAAGAAAAGATATTTTTCTATATAAAAACTAGTGGCCTGGAGTTAAGTCTTTAAGTGTGTGTTCCTCATTTATTGCCTGTGTGTGTACAACAAATGCTTAACACTACCCTCTGAATAGCCTACTGCTTGTCCACACTACCACAAAATAGAGCATTAGAATTATCTAATTTTGCCACTATCTTACCTCTAAGGGGAACCCTGGATTCTGTGCACACTATGGCCTTCATTACAACCCTGGCGGTCAGTGTTAAAGCGTCTGTAATACCGCCAACAGGCCGGTGGAAAAAAAATGGAATCACGACCATGGCGGTAACCGCCAACATAGACAGCCAATTTAACATTCCGAACGTCACGGCGTTAGAAACAAACACTGCGGCGGTCACCGCCAACAGACAGACGGAAGACAAAGTACCGCCCACTGTATTTCAAGACGCCTATCCACCACCTTTTCCGGGGCAGAACCAACGCGATCAAAAGCACGTGGAAACAGTACACAGAAGGGAAAAGGCTCACCTCTCGACACCCAACGAGGAACCAGGACGCCATGGAGCCCGAACTACACGTCCTGCCCATGCTGGTGTATCTTCTCATTTACCAGGAGTACGAACGGCTGCGGCGACGACCACGGTGATTACGGCACCTACAACACAGGGGATGGGGGGGAAACAGAGTGACACACACATGCAACACGCAACAACCCCACCCCCACCCTCACCCACAGCAACATACCCACAAATAAATGCAGCAACATTACATATACACCCCCTCACCCCCTGGAAGAACGCAAGGACAAAAGGAAATGATTGTAACCAGTGTAATCATGAAAAAGCTATTAGTCAAATATAAAAAATCAGTATATACAAATATATACACCAACTACACAAGTCCGGATAGTGTACCAATCATTGTCCGTGGACCACTGGGCCCAAAATGCATGGGCGAAGCCCACACTAGATACCTGACTCGAAACGGAGAGAACACTGCTGGGGCATCAGTTCGAAAATATACAGGCGCCTCAGGGGGAGGAGGAGGGAGAGGGGGAGGGGGGGGGCACCTCAGCCAGATGAACGCACAACGCCACTGCTGAACAAGGGAGCTCCATGCCCATTGCTGTATCCTGGGGAGTGCAAAGCCTCAGTCTCTCAAGTCTTTTCAGTGGGTGGTTTGCCCACTGATGTATCCTGTGGAGTGCAAAGCCACAGTCTCTCAAGTCTTTCCAGTGGGTGGTTTGCCCACTGCTCTATCCTGGGGAGTGCAAAGCCACAGTCTCTCAAGTCTCTCAAGTGGGTGGTTTGCCCACTGCACCATCCTGGGGAGTGCAAAGCCACAGTCTCTCAAGTGGATGCGAGGTAGTGGATGTGATTCTCCAATGGTTCTGGAGGGGGCTTTGTGCCCAGAGTGCTTCATCCTGCCAAGGACTGAGGTAGTGGATGTGATTCTCCACTGGTTCTGGAGAGGGCTTTGTGCCCAGAGTGCTTCATCCTGCCAGGGACTGAGGTAGTGGATGTATCTCTCCACCGGTTCTGGAGGGGGCTTTGTGCCCAGAGTGCTTCATCCTGCCAAGGGTGAGGTAGTGGATGTATCTCTCCACTGGTTCTGGAGGGGGCTTTGTGCCTCTTTCCAGAGGGTGGTTTGCCCACTGATGTATCCTGTGGAGTGCAAAGCCACAGTCTCTCAAGTCTTTCCAGTGGGTGGTTTGCCCACTGCTCTATCCTGGGGAGTGCAAAGCCACAGTCTCTCAAGTCTCTCAAGTGGGTGGTTTGCCCACTGCACCATCCTGGGGAGTGCAAAGCCACAGTCTCTCAAGTGGATGCGAGGTAGTGGATGTGATTCTCCAATGGTTCTGGAGGGGGCTTTGAGCCCAGAGTGCTTCATCCTGCCAAGGACTGAGGTAGTGGATGTGATTCTCCACTGGTTCTGGAGAGGGCTTTGTGCCCAGAGTGCTTCATCCTGCCAGGGACTGAGGTAGTGGATGTATCTCTCCACCGGTTCTGGAGGGGGCTTTGTGCCCAGAGTGCTTCATCCTGCCAAGGGTGAGGTAGTGGATGTATCTCTCCACTGGTTCTGGAGGGGGCTTTGTGCCCGAGCGCTCCACGTGCAGTGTGGCCGGTACAATTCCCTCACCTGGGTGTGTGTGCCACGAGATTGGTGAGGTGTAGGTAGCATGATACGCCATGGAGGCAGAGACATGCCCCCACACTGCTGTGGCTTCGCCTTCCACCTGCAGGTGCAAACAGTGATGGAAGTCATGCCTCATGGAAGTTGCCCAGGGTCCAGGAACTCTCCTCCAGCCTCGGATGACTGACCACTGGTGATGGTAGACATGTCAGCAGTGGTGCCACTGTCCAAGTACGTTGCGGGCCGGTGGCAGTGCTTGCGGCGGTGTCTGTGGCGGCAGTGCTTGCGGCGGTGTCTGTGGCGGCGGTGCTGGCGGCGGTGCATGGGCAGCACCTGCTGAGGGACACAGCAGGACGTCTCCCGCAGCCTCGGACGGCTGCCCTCTGGGGAAGAGGCTGGGGACTGTCGCTGAGGCTGTAGACGTGCCGGTGGCGGTGCAGGTGGCGGTTGTGGTGGCGGGGCAGCTGGCGGTGTTGGTCGTGGACAGAAGTTGTGACACTGGTCCCTCAGTTGGTGCCACCATGCCCTCTCCTGACCTGCTCTTCTGCTTTTGGCCCTCTCCCACCTTTGATGGTGCCGCAGCTGTCTTGCCACTATCCCCTTTTATTTTTGCTGAGCCCTTGGTGGCTGGTAGTTTTGGCTTCTTCCTCCGGGATGTGGGCACCTTTTTCACCTTGGCAGGTGGCGGAATGTCCTTGCCCTCACTACGTGGCACACTGGGAGCCCTGATGGGTGGCGCACTTGATGACCCACAGTTGCTGGCACCACTGTGCCTGGGGATTTGGTGGCTGAGGTGCTGGGCTGAGACCTGGAAAGCCTGGCCCTAGGGGAAGGACGGGGGGGAGGTGAAGGGAAGAGGTCAATGTTAGCCAGGAAAAGCTTCTTAGACACACTGGGACGAGAAAATGGAAGGGGTTTGGGAGTGGAGGAAGAGGTAGTGGTTGTAGGAGGTGTACGTCTGCTGAATTTGGGTGAAGGTGCATGGGCCGTAGGCTGTTGTGAGGAGGATGGCTGTTGGGTGGGTGTGTGCATGCGTTTGTGTACTTTAGGAGGAGGGCTCACAGACACACTGGGAGAGGACACAGGGGATGTGTGAATGGTAGTGGGGGTGGTGAGTGCACGTGAGCGGTGTGTGGTGATGGGCGTGCTGGTGATGGAGGTAGTGGCTGAGGATGTAGTGCATGCACGTGTGAGTGGAGAGGAGACAGGGAGGGAGGAGGAGGACGTGAAGGAGGGGGACACAGTGGAGGCAGTGGATGTTGCTGTGTCTGCATGGGGATGGTGCTTGTGTGAGTGCCTGTGGGATGTGTGGTGCTTATGTTTGCCTGAGGCACTCTTGTGTGTTGATGTGTGTGCATGCTGGTCTGATGGTGTGCTTGGGATAGGCTGAGGTACAGGGGATTGGGTCTGGGTGGAGGAAGTTGGAGGGGGGAGGCTGGACACAGGGACAATGGCTGCCATCAGTGTTGAGGCCAGAGCCTGAAATTCTCTCTGTTGGGCCGCCTGCCCAGAATGCCCTCCAGGTATGCATTTGTTTGTTGCAAATGCCTCTCAACACCCTGGATGGCATTCACAATGGTAGATTGCCCAACAGTGAGGAATCTCAGGAGGTCAATAGCCTCCTCACTGAGGGCAGCAGGGCTGACTGGGGCAGGGCCTGAGGTGCCTGGGGCGAAGGAGATGCCCACCCTCCTGGGTAAGCAGGCACGGGACACGCGCTGAGGGGCTGCTGGGAGGGCGGTGCTGGTAGGGGGGGTGGCGGCTGTACCTGTTGATGCGGTGGGCACAGAGGTGTCCACCACTGCAAGGGAGCTCCCATCAGAGGAGGAGTCGCTGTCACTGGTGTATGCTCCTGTTCCCGCCGTGGAGCTCCCCTCGCCCTCCATCCCACTGGTGGCTTCAGACTCCGTTGCTTCACCCTCCAGGGCCAAGTGGGTTGCAGCTCCCTCCTGCTCCAGTGCCAATGCTCTTCCGCCTGATGATGCTATTGCACACAAGAACAGGGAGACCACAAAAGGGGGGGGGGACAGAAGAAAAACATGTTCAGTGCATGCAACACCACTATCGTTGGCAGACACAACACACATGGAGCAGCCCTCTGCGCTACGCCATGCACTAACAGTTCCTAGAAATTTCACCTGACCATGGGGTACGAGGCCTAAGCCCAATTGCTGCACACCTGGAAGTCACAGGAGCCTGACTAGGTGTAGATGGCTATTACCACTAGTGGGGTTGGGGTGCCACATAGCCTGCCTCACAAGGGATCTTGCCTACCAACTTCGCCCTGGCCTAGGGGAACCCACTGCCCACCTTCCCCACCCAGACACCTCCTTATGTGCGCAGAGTCAGCTGAATGAGAGTGTACTCACCCCCTTGTGGCTGCTGTGATGCCCTCAAGCACCCATTCAACTCCAGATACGCCACCGCCAGGATCCGGGACATCAGGGGGGTCATGGTGCTACGGGCACCCCTTCCACGTTGGGAGGCCATACCCAGCTGGCCCTCCGCCGTCTTCTTGCTCCAGCGGCGCAGGTCCTCCCATCTTTTATGGCAGTGGGTGCTCCGTCTGTGGTAGACCCCGTGGGTCCGGACGTCCTTGGCGATGGCACGCCAAATACGCTTCTTCTGGTGGGCGCTGACCTAGAGGAATTGGTACAGGGGGAAAGGAAATTACTCACCCATCTGGACCGTCATAGTCATTGTCCACCAGTCCCCACCCATGCCCTGACGCACATACACTCACCATCCGCACATGCAGGCCTCAGCCCCCCCCCCATGTATCTTCCATCCACACCACTCAAAGCAGGCATTGCCCATGCAGCATGCCCACAGTGTACTCACCTGTTTTTCTGGAGGACCGTACAGTTGCGTGTACTGTGGGAGGACCCCATCCACTAGTTTCTCCAACTCCTCCGAAGTGAAGGCAGGGGCCCTTTCCCCAGACACTGTAGCCATCGTCGCTTCCAGACACAGGTCACAGCAGCGCTTGCAGTGTAGGTCCTCTCCTGTTGAAGGTCAGGTATCAAGTGAGTGAACAGACCGAAAATGGCGGTCATGTCCGTGGCGGTGCGTACCGTCACCGCCGGCGTACATCGTCATTGACTCCTGGGACCCATAGGGCCCAATGTTAACCGATGCAGAATTGCGCCGCGGTCTTCGACCGCCCACTGCGACTGTGTACAACACCAGCGCAGTTACCTCATATCCCCTTGTCCCACCTTAGAGGTCAGGCAGCCGCCATTTCAGGGGGCTACATTGGATGGATAAAAACTGTGTCACACCTATCTAGGCCGGGATGACAGACAGATACCAGCACATTGCAGATTACTAACGTTTCTGCAAATAACACATTGTGATACCTCAGTGTTGGATGACTCTCTGCTCGCTGTTCTCCTCCATTGGGGACGTCTACTGGGGCAGATGATGAGATGGCGGCATCCTCCGGTGTACAGACCCCTGGTGGACCTGTCGACAATGGAAGAGAGACACATCATAATCACATACAGACTTGATCGTGCAACAATCCTGGAACTGTGTGCCCATTTGGAGCCAGACCTGATGTCAGCTATCCACCATCCCACAGGGATACCCCCTCTAGTGCAGGTCCTGTCTGTACTCCATTTCCTGGCCAGTGGGTCCTTTCAAACAACAGTGGCCATGGCATCAGGGATGTCCCAGCCAATGTTCTCTAATAGTTGTCCAGAGTGTTGTCTGCCCTGCTGAAACACATGCACAGCTGCATCGTTTTCCCTCAAGTGAAGGATTTGCCCACAGTGAAAGGTGACTTCTATGCCCTGGGACATATCCCCAACATCATTGGTGCCATTGATGGTACACATGTGGCATTTGTATCCCCCCCGCAGGACTGAACAGGTGTACAGAAACCGGAAGAGCTACCATTCGATGAATGTGCAGATGGTGTGTTTGGCAGACCAGTACATCTCCCATGTCAATGCCAAGTATCCTGGCTCTGTGCATGACGCTTACATTTTGAGAAATAGCAGCATCCCTTATGTGATGGGGCAACCCCTGAGGCACCGTGTGTGGCTAATAGGTGAGGCCAAGGTCCCAATACAGTTGACATAGGTGTCAGGGTATGGGGCTGTCCCTAAGGGATAGTGTGTGTATAACAGTTGTCCCTCGACATTTGCAGGTGACTCTGGTTACCCCAACCTGTCATGGCTACTGACCCCAGTGAGGAATCCCAGGGCAAGGGCAGAGGAACGCTACAATGAGGCACATGGGCGAACTAGGAGGATCATCGAATGCACCTTCGGACTCCTGAAGGCCAGATTCCGGTGCCTCCATATGACAGGTGGTTCCCTATACTACTCACCGAAGAAGGTGTGCCAGATCATCGTGGCCTGCTGTATGCTGCACAACCTGGCTTTGCGACACCAGGTGCCTTTTCTGCAGGAGGATGGGCCAGATGGTGGTCTTGTGGCAGCTGTGGAGCCTGTGGACAGTGAAGAAGAGGAGGCAGAAGAAGAGGATATCGACAACCGAAACAACATCATCATGCAATATTTCCAGTGAGACACAGGTAAGAAGATGTAACTGCTTCCCACATATCGTACTACTGTTGGAGCTAGCATAAGTCTGTATTTTTCACTCAGTGTATGGACACTGACTTGACACTTTGGCTTTCCATTTCATAGATCTGGGTCCCACTTTGTGCCCTCTGCTATGTTTACTCCTGGCCTACAGCTGTGTTACATTGGTATGTGAACAAGTACATTGACATTGCTATATTCTATAGATAATGGCATGGGCACTGCAGGGGCCCCCGTAAGAGGGCCCCACAAAGAATTTCAGTGTCTGCTCTGCAGACACTGAAATTCGCGACGGGTGCAACTGCACCCGTCGCACCTTCCCACTCCGCCGGCTCCATTCTGAGCCGGCGTCCTCGTGGGAAGGGTGTTTCCCGCTGGGATGGCGGGCGGACTTTCGGCGGTCGCCCGCCAGCCCAGTGGGAAACCCAGAATGACCGCCGCGGTCTTTTGACCGCGGTACGGTCTTCTGGCGGTTCCCGCTTGGTGGGCGGCTACCGCCGCCCGCCAAGCTTAGAATCACCCCCAAAGTTTGGTAAACAAACTTTCCAAGATAATAGTTATGAGCAGAGACCTGCATCCCACTGACACCTTCATTTATTAACGATGTGAGAAGGAGACATATTTACAAGACCCTAGTCCCTCCTCGTGCTACACTAGCAGCAATTATTTATGCTGTGTTAAGGAGGCCGTTTTCCGGTCCCATATTTACAAAGTGTCACAATACTTGCATTACACCACTTTGTAACCCCTTGTGCTACATTATGCTGTGCCAGGTATAACGTATGCAAGGTGAAATTTGCAAGTTTTCACTGTGCCATTTTTTGCATCATATGTTTCACCTGCCTGAGGCAGGCGTTAAAGTAATGCTACCATTGTTTTCAATGAGCCTCACTTGCCTTTCGTGATTAGCGCCATAACTTTTGGCACTAATCCTGCAAAGCGCCACAATAGCATAAAAATATTTGACGCTATTGTCCTAAAGTGCGCAAAGTGTGCCTTATTGAAAATACGGCACACACATGGTGGGTGCAGGGCAACACAAGAAAAGTAGTGCATCATGACTGATGTGCCACTTTCTTGTAAATATGCCCCTTTGTGCCTTCATGGTGGTTAAACATACCAGGAGGACAACAAATGCATGAACTCCAAATAAATCTCTAAAATACACCAGGGACATCTTGTTTACCATGTGAAAACTGCACCAGTTTTTAAATGCAACTAACAAGTACACTGTAGACGTATATTCCATTAATACATTCACACATATTGCAACCCTTGTTTCTCATCTTTGACTACAAGCTAAGTCTCCTGTGACAACACACTGACTTTATTACCTTTACCATTATTCTGCGGCATTGTGCACCAGCTATGCTAGTTACTCCCCTCACTGTTTGCTTTAGGACTCGTGCTGTGAGGTGGATGGATGTGTCGTGAGACACATAAACTGAGATTAAGCCTACATTCACAAGGTGGATGGGAAACTATGCCTGTGACTGGTCACCACACACTCATCCCACAGGGAGAGCATGCACACTGACTGCACACAGGACTGTGCAGGAAGTATATACTGTGGTCAATGCAGATTATCTCTGAGATGAATTAGATCTGACACTAGTTCTGAATCAAGTTCTCTGGTGAGAGAAAATAAGAAGTAGAAAGGACTAGGGCAAATCAAGCATCAGAGCAGCAGCAAGGGCCAGATGTGCTGATGCTAAGTTCAAGCATGTTGATTCTTGTTCACAATTTATACTTTTTCAGTTTTGAACTGAAATTGAAATAACAAATGAAGCAGTTGATGCTTGCCTCCACTTGCATTGTCTGTAGTGTGAGCCGAAGACAGCACAGGGTAGATTGCTCCATGGAAGTGTCTGCACAGGAAGCTTGGTGGCGTGAAGTCCAAATTCCAGAGTCTGAGCTTGTACCCTAGACGTGGCTGAACAGAAACCTTGAGAAGTGTCACCCACGTGCAGAGGCTAGTATGTACTCTAGGAGTGGATGCATAGAAACCTAGAGTGTGAGCTTGTTCTGTGCATGTGGCCTCTTGTGGAGTCTTGTAAGGATCAATACACCACAGACTGAGGGCTTGATTTAGATCTTGGTGTAGGGGAATACTCTGTCACAAACATGACAGATGTTCCGTCCGCTGTATTACAATCTCATTATAGCCTATGGAGATATAGGAGATAATGGGATCGTAATACGGCGGGTAGGATATCTGTCATGTTTGTGTCAGAGTAACCCCAGCCGTTAAACTCTAAATCAGGTCCTTTGTTTAAATGGTGAGGCACTGCCCTGTGATAGCTCGCTTTTGGCACCAAGTGTCTGCGGTGCTGGAAAGAACACTGAATAGGAAATTGCTACTCGCAATGGAGATCTATTTGCTATTTGCTACACCCCCCTAAAAAATGTATTCTGCAGTAAATAGTTGGGTACAAGAGCTTTCAGTCAGGTAACGTGAAGTGGCTGTCAAATTTCACCTGGGATATCTACACTGCCAAAAACACACACACTCTCTTGTCTATGTTTTGAAGGCCTTAAAAATATAGATTAGTTTAAAAACTATTGATTTTAAGTACCCCTAACAGTCGCATTTCTCTCTTTCCACTGCACCTTTAGCCCCCTCTGCTTCTTATATACTGGATTTTAAAACAATGTCCAAGTGTGATTATTGGAAAATCTGAAGCTCAACCCCCCCCCCAGTCATACTGACCAAGCTACGCCCCAGCTTAAGCATTGGCGGGTTCAATCGCCCACCCCTACCTCATGGAGCATGATCAGCAGAATGTCACACGACTATATCAAAAGCTGCTCTTAGAGGATAGAGTGACACCATAAGACATTGAAAGGTACAAGGACAGATTCAGAGGTCAGGCAATACAAAGTGAGATCACAAAGAGATTGCTTCATTGAACAGACTTACGCAGGCTGTGAAGCAAAATGAGATTACAACCGAAGAAAAGACAGCTGCCTAGGACATGTTCAGAGATGGCACAATAAGGAGTGAAATTGCAACACAGAGTGTACTCTCTGCAGCAGGCTAAGAGACATCCACAAAGGAGAGTGAAATCAAAGATACATTGCCGCCCATTACTCGCAGGGAGGCTACTGTATACTTGCCAACAAACGTTATTCAGATGAGAGACTGCAGATTTTTTAAGCCAAAAATTACTATTTTTTAGCTTTCTACCATCTAAAATTACCTCTGCTACAATATAAGTCAATGGGGGGAAAGACATTCATATATGCCATCATTTCAAAAGTGGAAATTCTCCCCATTGACTTACATGGAAGCAGATGCACTTGTAAGAAGGAGACAACTAAAATAAAGTCAATTTTGGCTTAAAAAATTGTAAGTCTCCCACATGAATCGGGTCTGTTGGCGTGTATGATACATGCTCCTTTTTTCAAAATCTCCCACTGTCTAGTTTTAAAATTTTGGCAAGTATGTGACTAAGCGCGACACTCTTTTGGCCACTCTTGGCTTTTCAGGTAAAAATGTTTAGCATTCTAGGCTGTGTTAAGACTGTTCACATGCTTACATGCCTTAACTTTGCAGCATAAGAACTAGATTCTGAAATGAACATAGAAATAATTACTTTGTGTCACTCTCAATGTCTCACGAGGCTTGAGGCATTGAAATCTCACGCATTACATACATGTGCAAGGAGTAGAGGGTCGCTGGACGCCAGTTGGTGGATTTTAGTTGTCCCCTTGTTTGTTGCTGAAGCGCTGTCACCTTTCAGAGCTGAGCCATGCCCCCAGCCACGCCCCTTGATGTCAGCCCTATAAAAAGGACCATAGCGCATGTCCACACAGCGTCTGCATTGGATACATCTGAGACTGCAGCTTTTTCTTTCCTTGTAGGCACTTTGTGTCACTTAAGAAGTTGCCTGGCTCCTGTAACCACCATTTTGGAAGGGCTATTGCCCAAATATCTTAATTTTATGTGTTTTATCTTTCTACCTTTATTTCAATTTGGCTTTTATTTCCAGTATACTCCTGACACAGAGAAGCCTGTGCAAGGAGTAGGGGACGCTGGACTCCAGTTAATGTATTTTAGTTGTCCCCTTCTTTGTGGCCGAAAAACTTGTGTTTCGGAGCTTGGCCACATCCTCAGCCACACCCATTGATCGGTAAATTTAAATAATAATACTATCAACTATTAAAGGACCTCAGAGGTGCGCCAAAGGCAAGTCTGTCTTCGCCTGTCCGCGGCTAGACTGAGCCTTGTGCGAGAACCCCTGGACTATTTGCTCCCCAATCTTATCAAAGGAGAAGTTCCTCCAGTTTAACAACCGATTTATGAATGCTCTCTTCAATATAGTTGAATTTGATACTGACACAGAGTGCCTACGCTGTAAAATATGTAGTTTTTCACTTACAAAAGAGAGATACCTCTCCACTCACTAGTTTGCAAAATTCCCCTCACTCACTTCTCTTAAGCCCTTCAAGATCTTCGAGGAGGTTTACTTGCATACTCTTAAATGCACGTTCATTGATCAAAAACATATGATTTTTCCAAATTTGTACGGAATCACTCTCCCGTGATAGTTTTAGTCACGGAAATGTGGGCAAACTCAACATCTGGCCCTGATCTAATAATCGCCATTCCAACTGGCTATGCTGTCTTAGGTTGGAGCTCTCAGCTAAACGAGGTGGTGGTTTAGCGGTAATTTATTGGGACCATCTGGAGGCCTCTTTCCAGTCTATCACCCAGTGAAGCCCTTACATTTAAATTTAAATTACATAACAATGGCCTTTTGCTCCAAGGGATAATTTTATACAATCTCTATATGAATTCTTTGAATCGTGTATGCACCTTCTGAATTATACGATCCTTGGTGATTTTAATTATCACTTAGAGACTTTGGAGGATAAAGACACAAAACTGTTTATTGATAACCTGCTCAGTTTTAATCTCACACAAACAGTAATATGGCAACCCATTTAGCGGGTCATACCCTTGATGGAATTTTTACTAGTAATCCATTTTAAGATTTGAGTCTGCCTTGCCATTAATTTGGTAAGACCATAAAGGAATAGCTTTCACTCTAAGTGTTCCTGCCAATAACACTCCAAGTAATAACCCTTTCCCTATGATTAAAAACTTGCACATGGCAAAATATCAATGTGATCAAGCTGAATGAAATTCTATCAGAATTGCAACCTACTCTCAAGAATGACTTAGCAACAAAAAAATGTACAGACTGGATTGACTCAGCGGTTACTCAGATAGCTCCTTTAAAGACCCTTAGAAATGGTAGAAGGAAACCCTCCTCTCCCTCGTATTCTCAAAAACTGAGAGTTTTAAAGCAAAAGTGTAGAAGACAGGAACAAAAATAGAGAAAAACATCATAGTCCAGAGAAAAAAAATAATATAGAATATAAACAATATATTAATGACTACAAGGCCATGACCATAGCAGAAAAATCTATTTCACTGAGAAAAGTAATACCACAAAACATCGAATAAAGAGCTACTTAAAACAGTTAAAACCTTTTTTTTTTTAATTTCAATAAAAATAATACAACCAGTCTTAATCAGTCTTAATCAATATCTCTGCAACAATTTAGCCGACTTTTTCCAATCTAAAGTAAACGCAATTTACAATGAGTTGCATCCAATCAGAACGCCAAGCTCGATGTCCCTATCAGTGACTGCCCATGTGGAGACAAATCTTAAATTAATCGAGTCCACAAAATCTGGAGCTCCCACTGACCCATATCCCACAACGTCATTCATCACATTGTGGGAACAGTGGCAGATCATCTAGCTAATCTCTTGAATAAGATATTCACCATAGGACAGTTCCTGTTAGCCTAGAAAAAGGCCTCTGTGCTACCCTTGGTAAAAACAAAACCCTCTCTCAAACCGCACGATGTAAAAAGCTATTGTCCTTTTTCTCACCTTCTCTTGCGGAAAAATCCTAAACGAAGCCACCCCTGGGTGCGGCAACAGAGAAATTCAAAATAATAGAGGATAACGGTGGAAAGGCAGCTCTCATCCTTTTGGACCTATCGGCTGCTTTTGAGACAGCCAACCAGTCAGTGCTCATTGATTGCTTAGAGAGCATCGGTATCAGAGGTTCCACCTTGACCCTTCCAATCTCTTTTCTTGCCAACAGAGAACAATCAGTGTCTCTGGATAATTTTACATATAAACCTTTTTCACTTCTGTGTGGAATTCCCCAAGGGCCTTCATTAAACCCTACACTATTCAATATATATGTCGCACCACTGACAAACCTGTTCCGTTCTTTTGTTTTTTCTGTAGTCTCCTATGCTGATGATACACAGATTTTAGTCTCAATTACCAGCCAGTGAAGATAGTTGGCTGGATGGAAAATAACTGCCTCAAATTAAATTCAGACAAGACCGAGGTTTTTCTTTTTGGAAATGATACCTCTTTCTGGATCCCCATCTGGTGACCTCAGTCGCTTCCCTCCCCAATAGAAAAAGTTAAATTGCCTCCTTGATGAAAAGCTAACTTTTTCTGATCAAGTCACATCCTCCTGCTTTTTTCTCCTAAGAACTCTAGGAAAGATTTTTCCCTTTGTTTTGTTTAAGTTCCAAAAAAATGGTTATCATTGCTCTACTAATATCTAGGACTAACTACTGTAATGCTCTCTAAGTTGACATTCAACAATAACAGTTGAATAAACTTCAGGTCTTCCAAAATGTGACAGCTCGGCTTTGTTGCAAAGATTTAGCTAAGGAGCAGTGGGAGGAGAAAAAAACAAAGAGAAATGGTAGCAGCGACAATGAAGATGATATTGAGGTGCCCAGAGGTGAGGGGTTTGATTACAAGCTTTCCAAGGGAATAGTATCCAGGTACATAGAGGGGGACGACATTGACAAATGACTAACTGCATTTGAAAGGGCCATTAAGATGTGGGAGGCCCACCCCAAGCAGTGGGGTTCACTCTTGTAGGAACTAAGGGCCAGATGTAGAAAGCTTTTTGCATGGTGCAAACTGCGAAAATCGCAGTTTGCGCCATGCAAAAAGCCTTTTGCGATGCACATTCACAATTTGCGAGTCTGTACCGACTCGCAAATTGTGAATGCGACTCGCAAATAGGAAGGGGTGTTCCCTTCCTATTTGCGCCTCGCATCGCTATGCTAAATTGCTTTGTGACCGCAAATGCGGTTGCAAAGCAATTCGCAGTTAACACCAGTGTCACACTGGTGGTAACCCATTCGCAAAAGGGAATGTTGCCAATAAGGGTTTTTCAGAGCAGGCAGTGGTCCAATGTGAAAAACCGAAACCAAAATGTTTCGTTATTTTTTTTATTTTGCAACTCGTTTTCCTTTAAGGAAAAAGGGCTGCAAAATAAAAAAATAAAAAACTGCTTTATTTAAAAAGCAGTCACAGACATGGAGGTCTGCTGACTTCAGCAGGCCACCATCCCTGTGAGTGCAGGGACTCGCTATGGGGTCGCAAAATGCGACCCACCTCATTAATATTAATGAGGTGGGTCTTTGCGACCCCATAGCGACTCGCAGTCGGTGTCTGAGACACAGTACTGCATCAGATTTTGCGAATCAGAAATTGCGAGTCGCACCGACTCGCAATTTCCGATTCGCAAAATCGGAAATTGCTACATCTGGCCCTAATTCCAGTAGTTGGGAGGGATAGACTCTTGCCCCTGCAGGGGAGGAGGCTAAATCCTACACCCATATGAGGAGATGCTTAGTTGAGAAATTTGGTTTGACCCCAGAGCAGTACAGGGTGAAGTTCAGGGACACCCAGAAAGTGAGTACACAGTCTTGGGTAGATTTTATGGGCACTAAAATGCTGGATTGTTGGTCACCAAGTAAGCACTTATGAGGGATTGTATAATTTGTTTTTGAAGAAACACATTTTGACTCATTGTGTGCAGGAGAGGTTAGGACAATATTTAGTAGACTCTAAACTTCCTAGTCCTAAGAAACTAGTCACAGCAGCTGATGAGTGGGCAAGAACCTGGGTTTCGAATCAGCACCAGGGGGTGACCAAAAGAAAGAAGGTCAGATCCCTTCCCAGGGGAAATCCCAGGGGAAAGATGTCCAAAAACAGAAGGAGTCCTCCACGGACCCACGGAAACCTGAGAAAGGAGCAAGAATATTCACCCCCACCCTCTCAAAAGCGGTACCAACCACCGGTAGTATTATCAAGGGGGCCTTGGGCATGACCCTGTCTTGCCACTGGCCTCAAAGGTGACACAGGAGCTACAAAACTCCTTTACCTTCTGAGATATATGAGGGCCATAGAAATGGTTCACCAACCGGTTCCAAGTCTTGCTCTGCCCCAAATGTCCTGCCAAGGGGATATCAGGATGAACTCTCTGTACTTCTGGGGCACCACCAACTTCCTGGGGTCCCTTCCCTGAGGTTTCTGGCCTCAGTATAGAGAAGCTCATCTTCCCAGTAGATCCTGTGAAATCCACTGTCATCCCCTTTCTCTTGCGTAAGAGAATCTGTTGCAAGCCAGCAAGGGTGGAACAGTCTCTCTGCCCCTGGCAAAAGTCTTCTCTGGAGGGTCCACCGCACCTGTCAGTTCTGCCAAGTCTGACAGATCTTGGAGGGATGCAGTTCCATCCCCAGAAGTCGGATCCTCCCCATCACGGTCAGATTCCTCCTGTACCTCTGGAGTTCCATGGGCTGGCTCAGCAGACCCAGCACCCTTGTCCATGGAGGCTTGGCCCTTTGTTCCAGGGTCCAAGTGTCCAGAATTTCCCTTTTTAGCAGTCTGTGACTGCATTCCTACTGTTTGCCTACAGGGAGGTCCCACAAAAGTGGGTTGGTTTCAGTCCAGCAAGGAGCTCATGAAGCACTGGTATGATCAGAAAGCTGCAATGCCTGAGTATACTCCAGGACAATTGGTATGGGTGTTGGAGCCTGCAGCTCCTACGGCCCTTCCATGACATTTGGACTGGGCCCTATCCAATCATTGAAACAAGAGTCAGGTTACCTATCTGGTTGACCTTAACACCCCCAGGAACCCTCATAGGGTCCTGCATGTCAATAGATTGAAACTCTACCATGACAAGGCAGACATGACCATGTTACTGGTCACAGATGAGGGAGAAAAGGAGGAAACTGAGCCAGTGCTGGACCTCCTCACCAATGATATGCAAGATGGGTCAGTGGAAGGAGTGGCACATTCTCCCAAATTGACAGACCAACAGCACAGAGACTGCAAGCAGGTGCTGGAGGACTTGCTGGTCTGTTCTCTTTGACCCCAGGTGTCACTGATTGGTGTGTATACCACACTAAAACTGGTGACAGCCCACCTGTCAAAAACAAACTGTACAGGTTGTCTGACCATGTCAGAGACAGTATTAAGGCTGAAGTAGTGAAGATGCTGGAGTTGGGGGTAATTGGGCCCTCTGACAGTCCAGGGCCAGTCCAAAGGTGCTAGTGCCCAAACCTAATCCCTGGGAGGGGAGAAGGAATTAAGGTTCTGTGTGGACTACAAAGGACTGAATGCAGTCAAAAAGACTGATTCTGATCCTATATCTAGAGCTGATGAGCTCATTGATAGGTTAGGGGCTGCTAGGTATCTGAGTACATTTGATTTGACTGCAGGATACTGGCAGATTGCACTCACTGAAGGAGCAAAGGAGGGCCACACCAGCAGGCTATTACCAGTTCAAAGCAATGCCCCTTTGGCTTAAAGAATGCCCCTGCGCCTTCCAAAGGTTGGTGAACAGGGTCCAGTCTGGGTTGGAGCAGTTCAGTGCAGCATATCTGGATGATATAGCTGTGTATAGTTCCACCTGGGAGGATCACTTAAACTACCTGAGGGAAGTGCTTCGGGCCATGCAGCAAGCAGGTCTGACTATTAAGGCCAGCAAATGCCAGATAGTGCAGAGTTCTGTAGTGTACCTGGGTCATCTTGTAGGTGGAGGCCACATGCAACCTCTCCACACCAAGATCTAAACCATTTTGGGTTGGACAGCTCCTACTACCCAGACCATGGTCAGGGCCTTCCTTGGTCTGACGGGGGACTATAAAAGATGTATTCAGCACTATGGGACCATTGTGGCTTCTCTGACAGAACGTACCTCTAAGAAGAGCCCAAAGAAAGTGATTTGGACTCCAGTGTGTCAGAAGGCCTTTGACACTCTGAGGGATGCCATGTATTCAGCACCAGTGTTGCTGGCCCCTGATTACACAAATTAGTTTGTGGTGCAGACTGATGCTTCAGAGCAAGGAATCGGGGCAGAGTTAGCACAGGTAAATTATGAGGGTCTTGATCAGCCAGTTGCCTTCATTAGTAGGTGACTTCTTCTCAGAGAACAAAAATGGAGTTCCATTGAGAGGGAGACCTTTGCTGTGGTCTGGTCCCTGAAAAAGCTGAGACCATATCTGTTTGGTACTCACTTTCGTGTTCAGACTGACCACAGAACTCTCAGGTGGCTCATGCAGATGAGGGGGGAGAATTCAAAGCTTTGGATGTGTCCATTTCCCTACAGAGAATGGAGTTTACAGGGGAACATAGACCTGGGGTTGCACATGCCAATGCAGAAGGACTTTCCAGGTGTTCCCACTTAGCTGATGAGGACTACCTGGGTGCAGGTTAGTGACTCATCACCTTTCGTTTGGGAGCGGGCCATGTTACAAAGTCATTTTTTTGTTGTTGAATGGTGCTGGTGGTATCTGACTCCAACTGTGGCCTGGGCTCTGTTAGCCTGACCCAGACCAGCACTATGTTAAAACGCACACATGTAGTAGTGTACACTAGGTATTAGGGTACCCTTCCGATTGGCCTGTCAGACCCTGTAAGTCCCTAGCATATAGTAGTGCAAGGGGTACAATCTGCCTATAAGCCCCTAGTATATAATAGGGCATGGAGATTAGATGCCCAGCAGAATTCCTACACTTGCATGCACTGCTTGTGCACTGCTATGTGCTTTCTGTCCTTTTAAATGCAGGCCTGCCTTGCAGCCTGTCTTTAAATGTTAAATTCACACCATTTGCATGACAGCCCCTATAAGTCCCTAGTAAATGATATGGCAAGGGGTTGCTAACTCCCTATAAGATCCTAGTACATAATAGGGCATGGAAGTAGAGGCCCAGCAGAATTTATGCCCTTCGTATGTGGGCACTGCTGGAGGTTTTCTGTCATTTTGAAATGCAGCCTGACTCTGCAGACTGCGTTAAATGGAAATGGTGTCCCAATTCGACTTTGGTTTTATGGGCAGTTTAAAGGTGATGATCTACCTTATTTTCACATATTAAGTACCCCTAGGTGTCCCAGGGGTGGGGGTCATGTAACTATAAGCAGGGGCCTTATAAAAAGATGTTTTATAAACCGTGGTGAGGGAAAAACTGATCATTTTATTTTTCCCCATTGTAGATACTGGGCTCTATAGGCTATCATTGTAATCTTGTATTTTATTGCAAATATAGTAAGGATAAGTGTCGAAAAGTAATCCAAGGACTTTTAAAAAAAAATTGATAAATCTATTAATTTGACATTGCTGAATTTATCACAACTTGTACAGGAAATAAGTTATAAGGCTTTTCTTTCTGTAAGTCAAAACCCAGACTTCTGAAGGTCCCCTCTGATTTGTCAGTGCTAACAGGATTAGCAGAGCTGCTTGATTAAGTGATAAGTGGGTGTCCAGGGGACAGCCTATCTGGTGGAGGGGCAGCTCTGGGGCTACACAAGAAGGCCAGAGCAGGGAGAGGGGTAATAAAATATTCAGCCTCAAAGGAGAGCAGGACAGGAGGGACTGCCAGATCACCTAATCTCCACCTTCTGGACCCCTCAGCCAGACACCAGGCTTAAGGAAGGAATTTGAAGATGGTAAGAGGAAGAGAGCTATGGAAATGCACCACACAGGGTCGGCTTAGTCAGCTCTTAGTGCTCTGCTGAAAGTTCAGCCATCATGGATTTGGGAAGAATGGTAGTTTCTGGAATAGTAATATGGCACACTTTGGAGGAAGTGGTCATGCGCCTGCGTGTCACGCTGCATGGTATTGGTCAGTGTTCCCCACTTCCTGATGCCCAGGAGCTGGGAATAAATATGTGAGAGGTGCATAGCCTCTCGGATAGGCTGCCTGAAACTACAGGAGGAAGAAGGACTTCCCTGGTGGAATCTGGATCTGCCCCGTTGGCCTGCAGTTCTGAGTGCACTGTGCCTGTGGCACAATCTGGCACTACAGCCCTGGGGACAGTGCCTTGCTTTAAGAAGGACTCAGGAGTGGGCTCCCTGCAGCTACATGCTAACAGAGCTTCACCTGCATCATCCTCAGTAGGAGACCCCAACCTGGAGTGCATCCAGTGGATTTTTAAGGATTTGTTCTGGTGCATTGTGGGAACTGTGGTCTAATTTTCCAAGGACCATCCAGGAGATTCCAGACCTTTGGATTTGTGTTTTGGAACCTTTGTACCTAGAAGGAGTTTGGGGAAGTTTGCAGAATTTTGGTAAAGTTGACGCTTTGTGTTTCTAAGCCCTAGAAAGTGTTTATTCTTTAAGAATTCATATATTTGGTTCAACATTGGATTTTTTTCATTTTGGTGTCCATTTACTCATAAAAATATAACCTATTTCAATAAATTGATGTGGGATTTTTAATGTGTGTTTTGTCTCACTTATTTACTGTATTGGTGTTTTTGAATGCTTTACATTCCAACAACCTTCTTATAAAGAGACCCAAATTTAAGTCGGTCTCTCAAGCCATTTCTGATCTACATTGACTTCCAGTTTGAACGTGTCAAGCCCTTTTTTTAGCTCACAAAGTCTGTCATGATGTCGGCCCTGAATATCTTGCATACTCCCAATCATATGCTTCTGCGCACGTCTGCCAAAAATATGGTGATTCTAAAATCAACAGGGCCCGATGTGAGGAGGAGGTTTGAGGGGGTGGGCGGGCAGGGGTGGAGGGGGTTGGGGGAAACAAGCTTTAGTTTTTCCACACAAAGTCTAGAACGCTCTGCCTTTTCAGCTTACATCTCAGCACAATCTAACACAATTCAGAAAACAGCTCAAAACCTGGCTGGTTCTATGCTCTCTGCCCCAGTAGGTTTCATTCTGGTTCCACAACAGATGTCAGCGCCAAGTCGCCTTTGGTCATATGTGTGCATTAAAAATGTTTTAGTAACTTTGATTTAGCCTTCTCCCACTTGAAATGCCCTCTACTTCAATACAAGTCAATGGGATGAGAGGACATTATTGTTTTAAATCTCCCTCCTGCTTTCCAAATGTTGCTTTGTATGCAAACATACAGAGAACATTGAAATACCACACATAAAGAAAATGAAAATGTGGCAGCTCTGCCAACATGTTAGCTTCTTAAAATTATACATAGGAACATTTCCAAAATAAAAAACATAAGGCTCAAGGAATGCCCCAATTTAGTCACAAAAATCAACTCTCCACTAATCCAATTAAAGGTATTCAGTCTAGGGCTCAAAGAGTACACTGTCAGCCAATCAGACGGCAGCTTTCTCAGTCCTTTCTAGCACTAAACAGCCTAATCCAATCAGAACGCCTCTTTTCTTCTAGCAGGCTCCAGAGGGGCAGCGCTTGGGCGGGGCCACACTCCGCCTCGCTGTTTCGCTGCATGCGTAAGGCAAAAGGTGGTAGTTGGCTTGGCCCGTGGAGTGCTGAGCGCGCGACGCTGCAGCCAATAACGCCATTCTTACTGGCAGTATGACAACGCTTGGGCGGGGCTACACAGACAAGTCAGCCAATCAGCGGGAAGTCCACTTTGGTGCTAAATGCGGAGCGCTCGTCTCTGCAACCAACAAACACCGTAGTTACTTGCGAGCGGCACCGCTAGGGTAGTTCTACAAACTATAATCAGCCAATCAGCTGGGAGTCCACTTGGCGCGTGCGGCGGTGCGGCCAATGAACGTCGTTTTCACTGGAGCGTGGCAGCGCTTTAGTCAGGGCGTCAACGGCCAACGCCTCGAGGCGAAGCCATGTTGAGGTCTTCGCGCCTCACCGTCAAAATACGAACTTGTTCCCCTCGTGTCACAACAGAGACGCGCCTCAAGCAGTTAAAACAATTAGTCATAGGGAAAATCGCTGACGTGCTAGAAGTTAATAATTGCTACCTGGCCGTTATTTTTTTTTATCCTCTCAGCCGCTGTTTTCATAACGACCTTAACAGAGGCCGAAAATGAACAGAATCCGGTATTTTCTCCATCGAAAAGGTAAAAAGTAGACAGTATAAGTGAAGCAATCGCCGCAGGTGCGTTTTGAGGCGGTTTGAAGCGGGAGGAAAGAATCCCCAAGCTGAAGAGCAAATGATTTAGGCCCCTCATCGTTCAGGCGGACAGTGCCCTTGTTTTGTCTGTTCCCAGCCTGAAACTGCCTCTGCTGTAATAAAAGGCAATGGGGAAAATGCCTTCCACGATTTTATTTTTAAAAGTCTCCCACATTCCTGTTCTAAAAAGATGACGTGTATATTATCATCTTATTGAAATACCAAATGTTCAGAATCTGAAAATGTGAGCGATAGGGTGTTTTTTTCATATAGATGTAACTGTTTCTGGTAGTGCCATTACATGTTTTGTGATTGGTTCAGCATTTCATTTGTATTTAACACGTATGTGCCAACACCGAATTCAGACAAGAGACTCACAACTTTTAAAACAAAAAATGAATTTATTTTAGCACTCTGTTTTTATAGAATTATTTTTATTTGGTTTTAAGACAATATCTTTTTGTTGTGTAACTTTTTCATACAGCTTAAACAGCACATCAGTTTTTTTTTTATATATATTTGCAACCAAGTCTGGCTTTTATACAAAAGAGTTATATTTAGTCGGAACTGTCCCACCTAACATACCATACCTTGTAGTAATTTCATGGGCCACTGGAAGTTGTTTTGACTTATTTCTCAGCTGCTGCACACCTGCTGTTCCCCAATGTTTGCTCTGTAATCTTTTGGGGTGCTGGTGCAGTTGTCAGTGGGTCCGAACCCCATGGGAAAGGAAGATTGGTGTGGAAAGGTGCTGAAGATAAAATCAGAGGTACTCTCTGGTGACTGTTGGAAGGAGGAGAAAAATTAACCATTTGTAAATTAGCAAATTTTGAGGTATAATACATTAAAATGAAAGCTGCAGATACAAAGGAATTATGATGTAAAAGTTTAGATTCTGTGGATTAAGGGTCTAGTATTTTTTTTTATATATGTATACATATTTTAATGGGTTTTTAAGAGAAGCATGGCTGGTAGAGGAAGTTGTGATTACTATTATGTTTGTAGATGAGAAATCAAGAGGCAACATAAACTGTAATATAAGATGAATGGCTACTCCTGAGGCAGGCAGTTTTGCTGAAACCTGCGTCGAGAAGAGTAGCCAAGTTAATAGCAGTAAAAGAGTGAAGTTGAGTTCATAGCTGCACAAGAATTTTAAAGATTTTTTAACTCCAGTGAAATAATCCTATGATGATAATGACCTATGGAATTTGTCAGAGTTTGGAATATGATAGGGCTACTACTATAGTAGGGTTTGAATACTTGCAATTTAAAACCCTACTATAGAAATTTCCTTATTTTGCCACCTTTCCGCAGATCTACATACCGGGGCTGGAGGAAGCAGTAAGCAATAGTTTCAGGGCTGGAATACCTTTGAGTCTGCAAACCTACTAACTTGGATTTTCACCAGCTCTTCTCTAATCGTTTCCCAATGTGAGAGTTTGGAAATTTACTTCTGACAATGACAGAAGTAGAAGTTCTTCCAGGGTTGGGGAAAAAAAGTGGTTTGAGGGAATGTAAGCTTGTAAACGCTCAATAGACTTTCACGTGAGCAAATGTACACATGCATATCTGCTTGTGCTAAAATACACTTCACAAATACTTTCTAGGATAAGATTTCCTGGTATACTTCTGTTATTACTTGTGAGTTCATGAAAGCCACTAATTCAAAGACCTATACCATGGGTGCACTTTTGTGACTTGTTTTAAGAATTGGGTCCCTAATTAGGTCTGGTGTTAACAGATATTTTGTTTATATTAAACTTCTATTTTTCTCTCTATCGGCTTACTTTACCATGAGTAATATCATTTTGCTCTTCCACAAGGAGCATATTGACACACAAAGTGGTTTTCTTAAATGCCAGGAGCTGTTGTGTCTATCAGTGGTGTAATGAAACTGGAGGGGGCCTTCTGCAAAGAAAATTGATAAGTGCCCCCTCCAGACTCATTCAGAGCAGGTGCTGTGGGCCTTCCCTGGAAGGGGGCTGCTGGGCCTTTGTTACGCCACTGGTGGTAATCTGCTTTCTGAGACCAAAAACTTTTTTTTCTTTCAGTGTTTGTTACAATGGTGAGGGCCTGGCAGCCCTTGCAACAATAGTGTTACAAAAATCCATGTCAAAACACGACACACGTTGACGAAACCAAAATACTCTTACAAAAGTTGTATTGGTTGGCTATGCCAGTGTTTGTTTATTTTCACGCTTCCCATAATCTTGTTAAAAATGGTTACACTGATTTTCTATTCAGAATTTTTTGGGGAAATACTAGCAAACATCAACACATTTTACTAAATTACTCTTCACAAAAATAGCACCTAAAGTTTTTTTCCTACTTACATTTTTTTCTGAACAATTTATTTTGAAAGCAAAGAATCATCATTTTTGCTTACAAGCTTCTGCAAACATTTGCATCTAATCAGAGCATTCTGGGAGCATCATACTTAGCCTCATATTGTTGAACGTTTTCAAATGTGTGTACACTTTTTTTTTTTTTAGTGGAACCGCTGTCAGTAGTGCAGTGTGACTTTAAAACTTTTATTTACAGGACTCATTAATGAACCATAAATACTAGTTCGAACAGCATTAGCATATAGACACACATTACCTCAATTGCAGACCGTTCCTTTCTTTGTAAACTGGCAACCAAAGGGTTTGTGCTGCAGAGGTTGGTCTACTTTTCCCAAGGACAAAATACACATGAAAACTGTCCTTGACTCCAAACAATATGTCACAGGCATCAGGTGATAGGAATTGCACATCTGAGTCACATCCCCCTGCTTCCACACTCCAATTACTGAAGAAGGTCTTTGACGCCCTTCTCACCAGCAAAGTGGACCAAGGGAACTCATTATACACCAGAATCACCAAGCAGCTTACTGGAAGACTGCAGGTCATAAGCATACCTAATTTCTCATCCAGAACCCACATAACTCCCCCCAACTCCGAGAGCTTGACTGGTTCCCCATATTCAAAAGAGCACAGTTCAAGCTTCTTATACCTTCACAGCTCTCCACAATCTAGGCCCCATCCACCTCAGCAGCCCCATCAAATACCATCAGCCACAGAGGCACCTATGCTTCTCCGAATTCCTTCTAGCTCATGTCCCATGAATATGCAAACAAAACAGAGCGGGAGCCAAACCTTCTTCATCGCTCTTAAAACGTGAAAAAACCTCTCCCACAAATCAGAGCCTCTTCCTTGCTTCTTGAGTTCAGGAAGAAGCTGAAGACTTGACTCTTAAGTTATTCAGCCTCTCAGATCTAGTTGCATCTACTTAAGGGCCTGGATACCCTCGCAAGTGGTAGCACATTATACAAATCCACATAACAGGCAGCACAGCATGAAACATGCAGCAATTATCTTCTGTCCACAGTCAGGTAAAAGGAGCAGGCCAATGAAAATGTAAGCATACATAGCAATTTAAAAAATGTGCACACTCCTGTGACTCCTACAGAACCAGGACATGTATTTACTGAAATCTGACAAGATGCCCAGACAGATTTCTAAAGAATGAGATTATCCTGGTAAATCCTAGCCCTATTTGTGCTTCGATTTATATCCATGCAGTATTTAGAAAGAAGGATTAGCAGCAATAGAAAGGGGCCACTTCAGAAATTTTAAAGAAGGGATTGCACTTTTTTTTTTGAGTGATTGCCATGGTGGGATGATTCATGGATGGAATATGAGTCCTTGCTTCAGAAAATTGTAGAAGCATAAACTGTGGTGTTTTCTTTGAACTATATTCAGTTGCACAACCAGCTTGGTGCACATCTGCAATAAAACTTTTAGGGCCACATGTACAAACAGGAACATTTGCGAGTTCCTATTTGCGCATCAATGTGAATCGCAAATAGAAACTTTAAAATCCCCATGTATGTATGATGCGAGGCCTCAAATTGCGAGTAGGTAGTAAGTCGCATCGCAATTAGAGGAATCGCAAAAAGTGATTACCTACATTTGTGAATGGCATTGCAAATTGTGAATATTGTTGCAAATTGTGAACGACACTTCCCGGTCATGGTTAATCACCTCTGAACCAGAAAATGCCTCACAGAACCTACCTGGAGATCAGACGTGAGTGCAGAGAGCAGCTGCTATAGACAGCACAGGTCCAGTACCCCCAAAAGGGGGACAAGCAGCAGACATGGCCAGCCAAACTGCTGAGAAAACACCTGGAGGGAGAAAAAGAAAGTTGAATTTTAGTGAGAAGAAGCTGGAGATACAGAAGAGTGCTATAAGAATCATGATGTCCTATTTGGGAGGACATCAATGAAAGTTCCTGAGTCACAAAGGATGATGATCTGGCAGAATATCCAAGCCAAAATAAATTCTGTTGGAGTCGCACAGCGCTCCATTAATGAAATACACAAGAGGTGCTATGAGCTCACGCCACGTACAAAAGAAAAGGTGGCTCAGTGACTCCCAGAATTCCAGGGAACTGGAGGTGGCCCCCCCAACAGTATCCCCACCCACTGCCCTTGAGACCATGCTGAAGCCGCAGGCTGTCATGGGCATTGGAAACATTGAAAGTTCTGCACCGGGAACAAACATCACAAGTAAGTGTACAATATTTACTTTTGTCACAACTCAGACCCCACAGGTATGTTCAAATTCAAATGGTCCAGCAGCCTGCATCAGGCGTTTGTTTTCCAAACTAAGCCCTATCCCACTATCAACTGCAGGCCAAGAATGGTGTTTTCTAGTGTGTGGCGCCAGAGGTGTCATGAGGCACGTGATGCTATTGAATGTGATGGCAATGCACAGGTGTTTGTTGGTTTAAAGGCATCCCTGCTCCAAAGTCAGTGCCTGCAAAACAAGCATTTACAAATAATCAGCAGGAATATACAGAGCATGCAGCAAAAAATGTTAGTTGGCTTTAACAATATCGGGATACAATTTGCAACACTGAACACTAATGTAGTGAGTCTGACCACTGCCATTCAGGAATTGTGCCAGCAAATGAGGGCTGACTGTGCATAACGGAGGCATCAAGATTGCAGTGCTGCGGCTAGAATGTATATGCTAAGCTGCTTTAAAGGTAGCTTGGCCACTTCTACTGGCAGTCTGTCCAGGAGAATATCCACATTGCAGGTGGAAATGGGACACTTCAGCTGTAAGGTTTCCAGGGGCCTAGGACAGATAACTGCTGCAAATTAACTGCTACAGATGGCACAGATTGCAGGAGGCGCAGGAGCTGCCCCTCCAGATACGATAATTCTAGTGTGAGCAGCGTATCTGCCACTGATGTCCGGGCCTTGTGCCTCAGTAACAGCCGTATCGATATTTGTGAACAAGCAGCGACAGGGCATGTGGGACGTATCCGCGTAAAGCAGTAATGCACACTTATCTGTAGCTTGACAGTTACAGATGGCTATTATTTGTTTGGTGATGTAGCCAACACTATTTTGGATTTCACTTACCACTTGGGAATCGTATAGTTCTGAATGACATGGCAAAAAGGTTGCTATAGTTACAAAAATTGTCTACTTGCATCACTTCTGCGAATGCAGTGTTACCCACAGCTACCTTGCAAAGTAATGTGTTGCTGTGTGATCCAGTCAGCGTCTCCTCTCCACTGCTATGGTCTGCTCCCCAGGCTGTAGTGGTGGTACTGCTGGTTCATCATCTTCAGAGCATATCCATGAACATGGCATCTAGAAACCAGTTAAAGAAACATGAGAGTGCACTTTGGGACATCCCACCAGCAACTGCAGTTACTCGCTGGTAGCTTCCCGAGGCCAAAGGGTGTAGTGAGCATAACGCATGCACATGCGTAGGGATGGTGTTGTTTCTCAGGGTACTGCCTTCCATATGGGGCTTTAACATAGCTATCAAATCTAGGATCACAGCACTACTCGGCCTGTATTTCTTATAGATTCCCTCCTCGGTCTGCTCGAATATAGTGAGCCTGACTCTGAAAATCCACTCCTGTCTCCTCCTCCTCCTCCTCTGCTGGGCAGCCATGTATCACCTCCTCATTGCAATCACATAAAGCACAGCCATTGTGGAAACACCTGATGCATTCTGAGCCTCCTTCTGTACTTTGCACATGTTTACTACCTGAGTGGAATCAGTGTAAAATTGCATATGCAGATGGGCATTTTTGTGACTAGTCTCAATTTGGGACAGCTTCTAACATACAGAGACACATGTACTTACTATTTTTCCTGTTGCAAACGTCCCGATTCACAGAATCAGACCGTTTGCGACAGGAAAAAAACATTTTGGTATGTACAGAGGCTATTTTGCGATTTGGTAATCTATTTACCTAATTACAAAATAGGTTTGCAAATCGCAAGTACAAACGGGCGTTCTCTTCCTAACTGCGAGTCGCAGCTCGATGTAGCATTGTTTTGTGACCATGAATGCAGTCACAAAACAATCGCAGTTAGCACTAGTTTCAAACTGGTGCTAACCCACTCGTAAACGGGAAGGGGTCCCCACAGGCCCTCTTCCCCTTTGTGAATGGCAGCGAAAATATTTTTTCAGAGAAGGCAGTGGTCCTATGAACCACTGCCTTCTCTGAAAAAGTTAAAAGAAAACTTCATTTTTGTTTTTGAAATGTATCTTGTTTTCCTTTAAGGAAAACGGGGTGCCTTTCAAAAAAACTGCTTTATTTAAAAGCAGTCACAGACATGGTGGTCTGCTGTCTCCAGCAGGCCACCATCCCTGTGAAGGGCGGCCATTCCCAATGGGGTCGCAGATTGCGACCCACGTCATGAATATGCATGAGGTAGGTCATTTGCGACCCCATTGCGAATCACAGACCGTGCCATTGACACCGTTGTACATACAATTTTGCGAGTCACTAAGACTCTGTTTGCGAGTCACAAAACCAGATCTTTGTACATGTGGCCCACGGTTTGCAACTTGCAATTACCGAATCGGTATTTGCAAATCTCTAAAACCGGTTGCTATTTTTACCTACTCGCAATTTGGTCGCATCGCTTTTTGTGGCTACTACCAAATGGTGTTCGTACATACAGAAGTGCCATTTTTAGGGTCGCAAATAGGTGTGCGACCAATTTGCAAGTTGCAAAACATTTGAACATCTGGTCCTTAATACTCCAATGGTTCTTGAGTGTTAGCTAATTTCAAGAGGGTCTGAATACAATGTATTCATTCATTTTCAACTTGTATAGTGTTACAATAGTGAGAAGTAGTAGTTACTATATTGGGGTAATCCTGCAACCTCATTGATTGCTAACTAGCATCCTCTTTCAACAGCTGCAATGCTGTCTTTTTCTAATACTATAGAATTCAGCTCGGCCAGAGGTATTTTGGCTTTGTGAATGCAGGGTGACCACTAAAAACTAGAACACACATGTGCCTATTCATAAAGCTTTTTTGCAACATGTAAATTAGTATTCCTGCAGTACTGTTTTCATGCCCATCTGGTTTGCACTAGCACACCTAAAGGAAGTGTAAGTGTGTACGTATGTCTATAAATATATATTCCATATCATATCCATCTTTTAAAATAAAAAAAATGAGTATATCTTAAAAACATATTTTTTAAATTGGAAACAACTGATCAACTGAATAGACATCAGTCTAAAAAACTTTCTCTCTTTAAATCAGTTCTCCCACTCACACACCAACTCAAACACTTACGTACCCACAGACCACGTAGCCGCTTAGACCCTCATGCACTCACAGCCCCAGTCAGACCCTCATGCACTCACTCAAACCCACTGACACCCTGATGCACCCACTCACAGACCTGCACACATACTGATGCACCCACTAAAACACTGTTGTACGCACTCTCAAACCCAGCCACTCGGACAGCCACTCTTACCCCCAGATACAGCCTCTCACGCCCATTTTCACACCCAGAGAGGCCCAGCTATCTTCCACCGTGCACGCGCAAAGGGCAGCGCACAACAATGGGTTGGGTTAAGGGGGTTGGCTGCAGGACGACCCTTGAGGGCAACCCCTACTGCGCATGGGAAAAGACAGTGCACAGTGCAAGGTTGGGTGCTTATGGGAGGTTGGCCTCAGGGCTGTGCCAGGCCACAGGCCTAAGTAACTAAGACTTGCACCTTACGGTAACTATAACTCGCGCCTTCACCATGCACAGCTAATGATTCCACATATATCTTTGACATATTCTATGCCATCTTTTATACTCTCACTGCAATATTTGCTATAAACCTATTGATGAGACAACTGCATGGCGAAGACATGAGTTATAGTTACCTTAGGGTGCACGTTTTAGTTACTTGAAATAACTCTAACTGCTGAATTTCTATGTTTTTGTACGAGTAAATTCAGAACCTAACTATATCATCCCTGCAACCTTTGTTTTTTTCGGTGAATATACACATATATATATATATTTCTAATGGAGACAACTACCTGTGGATAACTCACCTTATGAATTCACCCATGCGCCAGCATCTGACGGAAAATCTTCTACCCAGCTCTCCACATCGACGTCACAATTGCACGCCTCGACGCGACTCCGTCTGACGTCACTGTGCCAATAATAGGTCCTCGCCAGTGTGCTGACGTCAGTTCCCCTTTTTCCGTGCCTTCGAGGCTAACTGTTTTCTCCTAGCTCTTGCTTCTGTTGGAGGTGTTCCATCTTGTTGCTAGTTTCTGACTGATTTCTAGTTACAGTGTCTCCCCCTAGGAAGTCTGGATTCAAGCCATGTCGAGAGTGCGGGGGTCGCATGCCAGGTTACTGACTTTCATGACGATTGCCTTTGGTGTCTGAGAGTGTGTCTCTTGCCAGAGCATGATTCCCAAGGCTTTGAAGGAAAGAGAGGCCAAACTCTTTTTGACCAGGGCGAAGAAGGGGCATAAGAGCCATCGTAGATCCTCTTCCCATACATCTTCGAAAAAACATAAGAAACGGCTTTGTCATGACTCTCGACGTTGTTCGGCTCTGAGCCGGTCAAGATCAAGGTCTCCATCTCGTCGGCGCTGTGGGAGGTGAGTCCGATGGTGACTCCACAACCTCAGAGCCCTGAGGCTTCTCCGGCGCCGTCAGTCTTCGAGGTAGTGGCACCTCGGGACAGTCCTCGATTTTCAACTGTTGCTTGTGATTCTGATGTTCAGCAAGCACAGGTGCAACATGGAGATCAGTGGTATCCTGCCTTCCCAGGAGCTGATCCCGCGGCATTTTTGAATGCCATGTTATCGATGTTCAATGCGATGGCCCCTGCTGGTGCACCGGCTGGTCCCACGGGTCCGTTGGCATTTTCGTTGGGCTCCCCTGGTCCATACAAGGCGGCACCGTTTATGCCATTCTATCCGGCTGAGGGTGCCGGATTGTTGCTGGTGACGTCGTCTCAAGGCCCTGTGGTTCCCATGCCGTCCATGCCTATGGCGCCGATTTCATCGCCCCGTCAGCCGCGCCGATGGTGGAGCCGCAAGTTTCCTCGGCGCTGTTGGGATCCGCTCCAGCGCCTGATCAGAGTGATGGATTCGAATGAAGCCAACCTTCCTCTCCTTCGTGTTGAAGCCAGTGTCATCGACGTCTGCCAATTATATGTCGACGCCGAGGTTAGAGGCTAGACTGAGGTCACGCAGAAAGGCCTTGAGATTCTTAGAAGAGGATGAGTACCAAGGGCAGTTGTTGGAAGAGGGGGAGATTGTGGAGCCCTTGGGAGAATATCAAGGGCTGGATTCGGCCAGTGGGCTTGACACTTCCCTGGGATGGGACTTGTCTTCACCGGGGGAGTTCACGGAGGAGGCGGCCTCCTTTCACACTGTGATTAGAAAGGCAGCAAACTTTTTATATCTTCCATTGCCTGCTGCAGAGGTTAAGACAAACATTTTAACGGAGGTCCTGCACCCTTCTTCAACTTCTGTGGATCCTTCGCTTCCGTTTAACGATGCTCTTATTCAGCCCATATTAGAGCTTTGAAGGAAGCCTGTGTCTTCACCTACTGTGAATAGATCTGTAGCACAAAGATATAGAGTGGCGCATGGAGATCTGGGGTTTTTATCGAAGCATCCTACCCCGGAGAGTCTGGTTGTTCAGGCCTCTTGCTCTACACGGTCTGCTCCTGGCTCCTTCCCTGTGATTCTATCAGACAAGGAATCCAAAAGGGTGGAGCAATCCGCAAAGAAGGCTTTCTCTTCTTGCAGCATGGCTCTCCAGGCTGCAAATGCTACCTGTGTTCTTGGTAGATACGTCAATCCCCTGATGGACTCCGCGAAGGCTATGGTTCCTGACTTGCCGCAGGATATACTGAGACCATTTGGTGAACTTCTATCTGATGCTCAGGCTACGGCAAAACATATAATCCAATCTGGTCTGGATTCCATGGTCTCTGTGGCCAGGGCAATGGGTACATCTGTTGCTACCAGGAGGCACGCTTGGTTGAGGTCATCTGGGTTTTCTTCTGATGTACAGACTACTTTATTGGATCTGCCCTTTGATGGAGAGAAACTGTTTAGTGATAAAGCGGACTCTGCACTAGAGTGCTTTAAAGACAGTCGGGCCACGGCGAAGTCTTTGGGTCTGCAAGCCTCTTCTGATACCCTTTACAGGTCCTTTCGGAGGTTCAGGGGGTTTGGGTGTGGAGCAGTTTACCGTGGGAGGCCCCAGTCCACGGTCCAGCAGCCTACCAGTCTCCTATATCGATCCTTTAGAGGGCTGGGAAGGATTCAGACAAGAGGGGCCACGCAGCAGCACCCTGCATCATCCTCTTCCTCTGGAGGACAACAGCAAGGGAAGCAGCCTAGTTTTCTCCCCTTTATCGACCACACTTCTCCTTTAGGGGGAAGATTACGTCTTTTTCTCCACAAGTGGGAGTTAGTTACATCAGACTCATGGGTTCTAAACATTGTGAGAAAAGGATATGCTCTCCCTTTTCAGGAGTTTCCTCCTCCCATCCCTCCCCGTCCCTAGTTTTGCTCGGAAGACCAGCTCCTGTTGCAGCAGGAGGTTCAGATCCTATTGTCAAAAGGTGCGGTGGAGTTGGTTCCAGAGCAGGAAAGGGGTCAGGGTTGTTACTCAAGATACTTCTTGATCCCCAAGAAGGACGGTCGTTTGAGACCAATTTTAGACCTGAGGATTCTAAATTTATTCTTCAAACAGGAAAAAATCAAGATGCTCACTCTGGTACAGGTACTTCTGGCGTAGAACAGAGAGGATTGGATGGTGTCTGTCGACTTGCAGGATGCTTACTTTCATATCCCTATACTCAAGTCGCACAGGAAGTGTCTCCGGTTTGTGGTAGGGTCACAACACTACCAGTTTGCGGACCTTCCGTTTGCTCTTACTACAGCCCCTCGAGTGTTCATGAAGGTGATGGTAGTGGTAGCAGCAAGTCTCAGAAGGAAAGATGTATCGGTATTTCCTTACCTGGATGATTGGTTGATCAAAGCCAAGTCTCCAGACCTTGTGTTGCATCACTTGCAGATGACAACTCAGTTGTTCATGTTGGGTTTTTCAATAAATGTACCCAAGTCTCACCTGGAGCCCTCGCAACGCCTCCTGTTCATAAGGGCAGTACTGGATACTGCATTGAATCGTGCCTATCCTCCGCCTCAGTGGATTCAGGCGTTGATTCCAATGTTCCAAAATGGAGCAGTTATTCCAGTCCTCAAGGTCTTACGTCTGCTCGGTCTCTTCGCTTCTTGCATTCTGTTGGTCACTCATGCACGTTGCACATGAGGGCTCTTCAATGGTGCCTCCGCAGGCAGTGGTTTCAGCACAAAGGGGATCTTGAGGAGTCGATAACGATCTCTAGAGATGCTGCAGTGGAGTTACGATGGTGGGCTGTGGTCGGCAACCTTTCTCAAGGAAGGCCGTTTTCACTGCCGCCTTCGGTGGCCACGGTTATGACGGATGCTTTCACTCTAGGGTGGGGAGCTCATCTGGGGGACCAGGAGATTAAGGGTCGTTGGTCTCCAGTGGAACAGACTTTTCATATAAGTCTGTTAGAATTGCGGGAGATTTGTTTGGCTCTCAAGGCCTTCCTCCCGTCCCTTCGCGGTCAGTCAGTTCAGGTCCTGACGGACAACACTACCATGATGTGGTATATAAGCAAGCAGGGAGGAGTAGGGTCGTATCTTCTCTGCAGAGAAGCTCTGCGTCTCTGGTCTTGGCTTCAGGATCATAAGATTTGCTTGATAGCGAATCACCTGGCCGGAGTGCTCAGCATGCGTGCGGACTCTGTCAAAAATTTCGGCCGATCATGAGTGGTGTCTCCATCCGGATCTGGTCCTGCACATTTTTCAGATGTGGGGTTCTCCAGTGATAGATCTGTTTGCCACTTGGGAGAATGCGCACTGCACGTCATTCTGCAGCCTCCAGTATGCAGCGCAAGAAGCTTTGGGGGATGCGTTTCAGATCTCTTGGTGCAACCAGTTGCTTTACGCATTTCCCCCCATACCCTTGATTCCTCGGGTTCAGAAGAAGATTCTCCAAGATCGGGCTCAGGTCATTTTAATAGCCCCGGATTGGGCAAGAAGGGTGTGGTACACAGACCTTCTCCAACTCTCACTGTGCCCTCTGCTCTGCCTCCTTCTCAGGGCACACCTCCTCTCGCAGTCGCAGGGGCGGGTTCTACACCCCCACCTCCAGAGCCTGCACCTTCATGCCTGGAGATTGAACGGGGCAACCTGAGTTCCTTTTCTCTCCCACCAGATGTAGTGGATGTTATTTTATCAGCCAGTCGACACTCCACTAAGACCGTTTATGCTGGCAGGTGGGCAAAATTTGTGGATCGGTTTGGAGAAAGACAAATTGATCCTTTCAAGGCTCACCTTTCTGATATTTTATTATTTGCTTTAGATTTAGCAAAGAAGGGTTGTGGAGTGGCTATAGTTAAGGGTTATTCAGCTGCTCTGTTAGCCTTTCTTTGTCTCCAGGATCAGCCCTCACTGTTTAAATCACCTATTGTGATTAGGTTTCTGAAGGGTTTAGTTAATGATTCCTCCCACTCCTTTTCGTGTACCTCAGTGGGACCTAAATCTTGTTTTAACTTTTTTAATGGGGTCAGCTTTTGAGCCCATGCACTCTTGCCCATTAAGGTTTCTGGTGCTTAAAACAGTTTTTCTCGTAGCTATAACCTCGGCCAGGCGGGTTAGTGAGCTTCAAGCTCTTTGTGTTTGTAGGAAAGTATCATCTTGCCTGGCATGTTACCCCCATATTTCACTGTATATATGTTGTTTTAGTCTATGTGTCACTGGGACCCTGCCAGGCAGGGCGCCAGTGCTCATAAGTGTGTGCCCTGTATGTGTTCCCTGTGTGGTGACTAACTGTCTCACTGAGGCTCTGCTAACCAGAACCTCAGTGGTTATGCTCTCTCTGCTTTCCAAATTGTCACTAACAGGCTAGTGACAATTTCACCAATTCACATTGGCATACTGGAACACCCATATAATTCCCTAGTATATGGTACTGAGGTACCCAGGGTATTGGGGTTCCAGGAGATCCCTATGGGCTGCAGCATTTCTTTTGCCACCCATAGGGAGATCTGACAATTCTTACACAAGCCTGCCAGTGCAGCCTGAGTGAAATAACGTCTACGTTATTTCACAGCCATTTACCACTGCACTTAAGTAACTTACAAGTCACCTATATGTCTAACCTTCACCTGGTGAAGGTTGGGTGTAAAGTTACTTAGTGTGTGGGTACCTGGCACTAGCCAAGGTGCCCCCACATTGTTCAGGGCAAATTCCCCAGACTTTGTGAGTGCGCTGACACCATTACACGCGCGCACTAGACATAGGTCACTACCTATGTATAGAGTCACAATGGTAACTCCGAACATGGCCATGTAACATGTCTAAGATCATGGAATTGTCGCCCCAATGCCATTCTGGCATTGGGGGAAAATTCCATGATCCCCCGGGTCTCTAGCACAGAACCTGTGTACTGCCAAACTGCCTTTCCGGGGTCTCCACTGCTGCTGCTGCCGCCAACCCCTCAGACAGGTTTCTGCCCTCCTGGGGTCCAGGCAGCCCTGGCCCAGGAAGGCAGAACAAAGGATTTCCTCTGAGAGAGGGTGTGACACCCTCTCCCTTTGGAAATAGGTGTGATGGCTGGGGAGGAGTAGCCTCCCCCAGCCTCTGGAAATGCTTTGATGGGCACAGATGCTGCCCATCTCTGCATAAGTCAGTCTACACCGGTTTAGGGATCCCCCAGCCCTGCTCTGGCGCAAAACTGGACAAAGGAAAGGGGAGTGACCACTCCCCTGACCAGTACCTCCCAGGAGAGGTGCCCGAGCTCCTCCAGTGTGCCCCATACCTCTGCCATCTTGGAAACAGAGGTGTTGCTGGCACAGTGGACTGCTCTGAGTGGCCAGTGCCAGCAGGTGACGTCAGAGACTCCTTCTGATAGTCTCTTACCTTTCTTACTAGACTATCCTCCATCCTAGGTAGCCAAACCTCCTTTTCTGGCTATTTAGGGTCTCTGCTTTGGGGAATTCTTCAGATACCGAATGCAAGAGCTCACCAGAGTTCCTCTTCACCTTCTGCCAAAGGATCGACCGCTGACTGCTCAGGACGCCTGTAAAACCGCAACAAGGTAGCAAAGACGACTACTGCAACCTTGTATCGCTTCATCCTGCCGGCTTTCTCAACTGTTTCCTGGTGGTGCATGCTCTGGGGGTAGCCTGCCTCCCTTCTGCACCAGGAGCTCTGAAGAAATCTCCAGCGGGTCGACGGAATCTTCCCCCTGCAACCGCAGGCAACAAAAGACTGCATCACAGGTTTGGTGGGGGTAAGTGCTTGCCTCCCCACGCTAGACTGCATTGCTGGGTATGGCGTGATTTGCAGCTGCTCCAGCTCCTGTGCACTCTTCCAGGATTTCCTTCATGCACAGCCAAGCCTGGGTCCCCGACACTCTAACCTGCAGTGCACAACCTTCTGAGTTGTCCTCCGGCGTCGTGGGACTCCCTTTTCTGACTTCGGGTGGACTCCGGTTCACTCCTCTTCTAAGTGCCTGATCCGGTACTTCTGCAGGTGCTGCCTGCTTCTGTGAGGGCTCCCTGACTTGCTGGGCGCCCCCTCTGTCTCCTCATCCAAGTGGTGACATCCTGGTCCCTCCTGGGTCACAGCAGCATCCAAAAACCCTAACCGCGACCCTTGCATTTAGCAAGGCTTGTTTGCGGTCTTTCTGCGTGGGAACACCTCTGCAAGCTTCTTCACAACATGGGAAATCCATCCTCCAAAGGGGAAGTTCCTAGTCCTCTTCGTTCTTGCAAAACACCAAGCTTCTTCCATCCGGTGGCATCTTCCTTGTACCCTCAGCTGGCATTTCCTGGGCTCCTGCCCACTCTCAACACTGTCGCGACTCTTGGACTTGGTCCCCTTGTCTTACAGGTACTCAGGTCCGGAAATCCACTGTTGTTGCATTGCTGGTGTTGGTTTTCCTTGCAGAATCCCCCTATCACGACTTCTGTGCTCTATGGGGGTCGTAGATGCACTTTACACCTACCTTACAGGGTCTTGGGGTGGGCTATTTTTCTAACCCTCAGTGTTTTCTTACAGTTCCAGCGACCCTCTACAAGCTCACATAGGTTTGGGGTCCATTCGTGGTTTGCATTCCACTTTTGGAGTATATGGTTTGTGTTGCCCCTATACCTATGCGCTCCTATTGCAATCTATTGTAACTTTACACTGCTTGCATTACTTCCTTTTGCTATTACTGCATAATTTTGGTATTATGTACATATATCTTGTGTATATTTGGCATCCTCATACTGAGGGTACTCACTGAGATACTTTTGGCATATTGTCATAAAAATAAAGTACCTTTATTTTTAGTATATCTGTGTATTGTGTTTTGTTATGATATTGTGCATATGACACCAGTGGTATAGTAGGAGCTTTACATGTCTCCTAGTTCAGCCTAAACTGCTCTGCTCTAGCTACCTTTTGTCAGCCTAAGCTGCTAGAAACACCTCTTTTACACTAATAAGGGATAACTGGACCTGGCACAAGGTATAAGTACCTCTGGTACCCACTACAAGCCAGGCCAGCCTCCTACAGTGTTAAACCCCCCTTTACCTTGTTTTTCCCGGATAAAGTGGTGTTGAAAACCAGGGCGGCTTTCCTGACAAAAGTTGTCACTCCTTTTTATATAGGGCAGACCATTACCCTTCCATCTTTCTACCTTCCCTCCAGGTAGCTATTGTATCCACCAGAAAAAACGTTACCGAAGGTAAGTAACTTGTTCATTTGTATGTATAAAGCAGTCACCAGTAGGTGTAGTTAGGACCTAGTTTCCATAGGAAAAGCATATTTTTCTTTGCAAATAACGGCGTCTTATGATGAATCTTCACATAATTTTCAAACTAGTATGCCACTCACTCTAGCTGCTGTCTTAAGTTTTGGGGTGATTCATCAATCGGGCCGAAAAGATGGGATTTCCTCAAAACGTTTTTCTCCACATTGAATTCCCATTGGGATTTTTAGACATGACTACAACCTGAACCGTTGAATCGAATTGCATCAAATTTGGCAGAACGATAGCTCTTGTCCCCTAAAGAGATTTTTTTGTGGTTTGGTGTAAATCCATTCAGTAGTTTTGTAAGTATTAAAGAAAAAAGAAATATAGATTTCTGGGCGGAACCTAAACACAGATCTCATGACGAAATCTTATTGGCTGCCAAACAGGAAGTGCTGTCAGCCATCTTGGGGCTTGGACTCCAGTCATTTAAAAAACAAATATAAAACAAGAACAAGGGAAGCTTATTGCAAATAACAAACCCTATCTGTGACTTTCAGTTAACAACTAATTGAGAGCGGTCTCCTCAGGACTTTGTCATCAGACTTGTAGTTTAGCAGCGATTAGATTAAGCATTAGCAGAAGACATCTTGTATTTAGCAACTATTGTGAACATTTCGCGGAAACCATTTTGTATTCATGGCAGCCATTTTCTCTGCCACATGCTGCCATGTGCTCACCATGTGCTCTGTCCTACCTTTCTGTTAACTACTCTTGAAAATCTGCCTAGTGACAAGTTATATTTAGCATTTCCCACTTTCGCACATGCCCAGTAAGGTCTGCAGCTGTTAGTCCTTGAAAACTGTTAGCCCCTCCTACCTGTGGACTGTGCATTTCCACATGACCTTAAATGTATAGAAGTCTTGCTTCTATAATTGTACCACCTCCTTTTAGCCCCTGCGTGGGTATAAAAGGACCATGCTCTCTCAGTTCAGTGTGCTACTTCAAACATTACCGAAGGGTGCTTTTTGAACTGTAGTACCACCTCATGAGGTTTAATAAACTTTTGTCTTTTATTTCAGTTTCTGTGCCAACTTCTTCCTATGTGGTCTGAGGACTTTGTGCAGAGAAGGGTGAACCCCTTGCACTAGTAGGCCTTGCTGAGGCTTACTTCAACAAGGCTACCATATATATATATATATATATATATATATATATATATATGTTCGATGGCATGTGTAGCTGCACATCCCGCCATCTAGTGTTGGGCTCGGAGTGTTACAAGTTGTTTTTCTTTGAAGAAGTCTTTTTCGAGTCACGAGATCGAGGGACTCCTCCCCTTTTTGCTCCATTGTGCATGGGCGTCGACTCCATCTTAGATTGTGTTCTTTCTGCCATTGGGTTCGGACGTGTTCCTCTTCGCTCCGTGTTTCGGTTCGGAAAGTTAGTTAAATCTCGGAAAATTCGACGGCATTGTTTGCGTTCGGTATCGGGTTAGTTACAACAGATCGACACCGAATTTTGAAGAGCTCCGGTGGCCCTTCGGGGGTTTTCGACTCCCCGGCGGGGCCTGGTCGGCCTCACCTCGTGCGTCTTCAAGGCTAATGGAACGGACCCCATTACGCTTCTGCCCCGAATGCCATAACAAGTATCCTTACACAGATCAGCATTTGGACTGTAATTTGTGTTTGTCTCCCGAACACAAAGAGGATACCTGCGTGGCCTGTCGAGCGTTTCGTTCGAGGAAAACCCTAAGAGACCTAAGAGAAGGAAGACTACAAATGGCGTCGGCGCCGGCAGGCCAACAACACTTGGAAGAAGAAGAAACCTTCTTCATCGCGGATTCGGACAAGGTCGATCCCGAACAGACGCCAAGAACCGTGAGTAAGACTTCGATGCCCAAAACTCACGGCAAATTCACGAAAGCCCAGGGTACGCCACCGCCAACAGGCCATGGCTTAACCCGAAAATTAGGTGACCGACCGTCGGCACCGAAAAAGGGCACGCATGTGTCGAAGTCATCCGACTCCGGTCGAGATACCGGCACAGAACAGACGAGACACCGGGTCAGAGCAATCTCGGCACCGAGAGGGCGGCACCGAAATGAGTCGGCACCGAGAGATCGGAACACCGAAAGGCAAAAAAGTGTCTTTGGAGCCCAAAAAGACGGCCGAAAAGGTTTCGATACCGAAACATCCGGCCTCGGAGCCGAAACCAAGTTCCTACACCGAGGAACAGGGCCTGTCCTCACAGATGCAAGGACACAGATTTGGACAGGAGCTAGAGGCAGGGGAGCCAGATTACACTCAAAGGAGGCTCCACATTCAAAAGGACACAGGGAAAATCAGTACTCTCCCTCCAATCCGAATTAAAAGGAAACTTGCCTTCCAAGAGAAAGACAAGCAACCACAAGCAAAGGTGGCAAAACAAATAACTCCACCACCATCACCACAACGCTCACCGCAACCATCACCGGTAGCCACTCCACCAATGATGCAGTCTCCAACTCATACAGGAATGAGTCAGGATGATCCTGACGCATGGGATCTTTATGATGCGCTTGTATCAGATAACAGTCCCGACTTATCCAGCGAGACTGTCACCACCTGAGGACAGTACTGCCTACACGCAAGTGGTGTCAAGAGCAGCCGCGTTTCACAATGTCACCCTGCACGCAGAACCAATAGAAGATGACTTTCTATTTAATACACTGTTGTCCACACATAGCCAATACCAGAGTCTCCCTATGTTACTGGGAATGCTGAAACACTCCAAGCAAGTGTTTCAGGAGCCTGTGAAAGGCAGGGCCATTACTCCAAGGGTGGAGAAAAAGTACAAACCGCCACCAACAGACCCTGTGTACATCACGCAGCAATTAACACCGGACTCAGTGGTAGTAGGGGCAGCTCTCAAAAGAGCGAACTCACACACTTCGGGAGATGCACCACCACCCGACAAGGAAAGTCGCAAGTTCGACGCAGCGGGGAAAAGGGTTGCGGCTCAGGCAGCCAACCAATGGCGCATTGTCAATTCACAGGCCTTGCTGGCTAGATATGATAGGGCTCATTGGGACGAAATGCAACATTTCATAGAACACCTACCCAAGGAGTTCCAGAAGAGGGCACAACAAGTGGTGGAAGAAGGCCAGAGTATCTCTAACAATCAGATACGGTCAGCAATGGATGCAGCTGACACAGCTGCTAGGACTGTAAATATAGCGGTCACCATACAGAGACACGCATGGCTACGCACCTCAGGATTCAAGCCGGAAATTCAACAAGCGGTGCTGAATATGCCTTTTAACGGACAGCAGTTGTTTGGGCCGGAGGTGGACACTGCTATCGAAAAACTTAAACAGGACACAGATACGGCCAAAGCCATGGGCGCACTCTACTCCCCACAGAGCAGAGGCACATTTCGTAAATCAAAGTTTAGAGGGGGGTTTCGGGGACAGAGCACAGAACCCTCAACCTCACAAACAAGACCCACTTACCAGAGTGAATATCAGAGGGGAAGTTTTCGGGGACAATACAGAGGGGGACAATTCCCTAAAACTAGAAGGAAGTTCCAGAGTCCCAAAACACCGCAGAATAAACAGTGACTTCAGCGTCACAAATCCCCAACACATAACACCAGTGGGGGGGAAACTAACCAATTTTTACAAAAACTGTGAGGAAATAACAACAGACACGTGGGTCCTAGCCATTATCCAACATGGTTATTGCATAGAATTTCTACAATTCCCTCCAATTGTACCACCGAAAACACACAACATGTCCAAACAACACATGGATCTATGACAACTAGAGGTCCAGGCGTTGTTGCAAAAAGATGCAATAGAACTAGTACCAATTCATCAGAAAGGAACAGGAGTTTACTCACTGTACTTTCTCATACCCAAAAAAGACAAAATTCTAAGACCTATACTAGATCTCAGAACATTAAACATTTACATCAAATCAGATCACTTTCACATGGTGACACTGCAAGATGTGATCCCATTGCTCAAACAACAAGACTACACGACAACACTAGACCTCAAGGATGCGTATTTCCACATACCTATACATCCTTCCCACAGAAAGGTTTGTAATCCAAGGGGTACATTACCAGTTCAAAGTGTTGCCATTCGGAATAACAACAGCGCCAAGAGTTTTTACAAAATGCCTGGCCGTAGTGGCAGCCCATATCAGAAGGCAGCAAATACATGTGTTCCCGTACCTAGACGATTGGTTAATCAAAACCAATACGCAAGAACGGTGTTCACAACACACAAAGTATGTCATAGAAACCCTTCACAAGCTAGGTTTCTCACTCAACTACAACAAATCACACCTACAGCCGTGTCAAATACAGCAGTACTTAGGAGCAACAATCAACACAACAAAAGGGATTGCCACTCCAAGCCCACAAAGGGTGCAGGCATTCCAAAACGTAATACAGACCATGCACCCAAAACAAAAGTTCCAAGTAAAACTAGTGATGAAGCTACTAGGCATGATGTCCTCATGCATAGCCATTGTCCCAAACGCAAGATTACACATGCGGCCCTTACAACAGTGCCTAGCATCACAATGGTCACAAGCACAGGGTCAACTTCAAGATCTAGTGTTGATAGACCGCCAAACATACACCTCGCTTCAATGGTGGAACAATATAAACTTAAACATAGGGCGGCCTTTTCAAGACCCAGTGCCTCAATACGTGATCACAACGGATGCTTCCATGATAGGGTGGGGAGCACACCTCAACCAACACAGCATCCAAGGACAATGGGACACTCAGCAGAGACAGCTTCATATAAATCACTTAGAACTATTAGCAGTATTTCTAGCGTTGAAAGCATTTCATCCTATAATAACCCACAAACACATTCTTGTCAAAACAGACAACATGACAACAATGTATTATCTGAACAAACGGAGGGACACACTCGACACAGTTGTGTCTCTTAGCACAAAAGATATGCATTGGGCGATTCACAACCACAGTCGCCTAATAGCGCAGTTCATACCGGGAATTCAAAACCAGTTAGCCGGCAATCTCTCTCGGGATCACCAACAGATCCACGAATGGGAAATTCATCCCCAAATACTAGAGACTTACTTCCACACATGGGGAACACCGCAAATAGACCTATTTGCAACAAAGGAAAACGCAAAATGCCAAAACTTCGCATCCAGGTACCCACAGGCTCACTCTCAAGGCAATGCGTTATGGATGAGTTGGTCAGGGATATTTGCATACGCTTTCCCCCCTCTCCCACTCCTTCCGTATCTAGTAAACAAATTGAGTCAAAACAAACTCAAACTCATACTAATAGCGCCAACTTGGGCAAGACAACCTTGGTACACAACACTACTAGACCTCTCAGTAGTGCCTCATATCAAACTGCCAAACAGACCAGATCTGTTAACTCAACACAAACAACAGATCAGACACCCGAATCCATCATCACTGAATCTAGCAATTTGGCTCCTGAAATCTTAGAATTCGGACACCTAGACCTTACACAAGAATGTATGGAGGTCATAAATAAAGCTAGGAAACCAACCACAAGACATTGCTTCGCAAATAAGTGGAAAAGATTTGTTTATTACTGTCCTAATAATCAAATTCAACCATTACATGCATCTGCTAAAAACGTCGTAAGCTACCTACTACACTTACAAAAGTCCAAGTTAGTTTTTTCATCCATTAAAATACATCTCACTGCAATTTCAGCTTATCTGCGAATTACGCACTCAACTTCATTATTCAGAATCCCAGTCATAAAAGCATTTATGGAGGGTCTGAAAAGGATTATCCCACCAAGAACACCACCAGTTCCTTCGTGGAAACTCAACATTGTATTAACACGACTCATGGGTCCACCTTTTGAACCCATGCACTCATGTGAGATACAGTACTTAACATGGAAAGTAGCATTTCTAATAGCTATCACATCTCTCAGAAGAGTAAGTGAAATACAAGCCTTTACCATACAAGAACCCTTTATTCAGATACACAAACATAAAGTAGTTCTACAAACAAATCCTAAATTCTTACCTAAAGTCATATCACCGTTCCACTTAAATCAAACAGTAGAACTCCCAGTGTTCTTTCCAGAACCAGATTCTGTAGCTGAGAGAGCATTACATACATTAGACATCATAAGGGCACTAATGTACTACATTGATAGAACAAAACAAATTCGCAAAACAAAACAATTGTTTGTTGCTTTCCAAAAACCTCATACAGGGAATCCAATATCCAAACGAGGCATTACCAGATGGATAGTTAAATGTATTCAAACCTGTTAGATAAAAGCAAAAAGAGAACTGCCTATTGCACCAAAGGCACACTCAACTAGAAAGAAAGGTGCTACCATGGCCTTTCTAGGAAACATACCAATGTCTGAAATCTGTAAGGCAGGCACATGGTCTACGCCTCATACATTCACTAAACATTACTGCGTGGATGTGTTAACAACACAACAAGCCACAGTAGGACAAGCAGTACTAAGAACTTTATTTCAAACAACTTCAACTCCTACAGGCTAAACCACCTCTTTTGGGGAGATAACTGCTTACTAGTCTATGCACAGCATGTGTATCTGCAGGTACACATGCCATCAAACGGAAAATGTCACTTACCCAGTGTACATCTGTTCATGGCATGAGATGCTGCAGATTCACATGCGCCCTCCCACCTCCCCGGCAGCCTGTAGCCGTTTTAAAGTTGAGAAAGATTAGTCTTAAACATTTGTAAATTTGTAAATATATCACTTTAAACCACATTATGTACATACATATTTACTCCATTGCATGGGCACTGTTACTACATACACAACTCCTACCTCACCCTCTGCGGGGAAAACAATCTAAGATGGAGTCGACGCCCATGTGCAGTGGAGCCGAAAGGGGAGGAGTCCCTCGATCTCGTGACTCGAAAAAGACTTCTTCGAAGAAAAACAACTTGTAACACTCCGAGCCCAACACTAGATGGCGGGATGTGCACAGCATGTGAATCTGCAGCGTCTCATGCCAAGAACAGATTTACACTGGGTAAGTGACATTTTCCATATATATATAATGACAGAAAACCTACAACCCTAAGAACCTGCCTAGAAAACCACACTCATCTCTAGGAAGTAGAGTGGGTGGTATCTTAAGACCTTACCAATATGATTTCTTCATAGTCAAACAGTTCTACAAAGCAAGAACTGAATCTGATATAAGCCAAGGCTCAGTCTAAATGGCATATTAATTATCCAGCTCCATATGTGTACAAACCATTGCAGACTATTGCCATCTTCTTCCAATAGTTGGAAATGGTTGAGGGAAAGAGGGGAAGCTAGAAGTGGGTCTTTATAAGGAGTTATCTTCTGATATTCTATAAGTGTTTGGACTACTTCCACAATTCTTCCTGAGACTTTGGTGACCCATTAGAGTCAGCCGATCCTGTGACCCATTAAAATCCTCTGACAGGACCTAACCTCGGAGAAGAGTGAAAGGGAAACTGGCCAGCAGGATTACATGAAAGAAATACTGGCATACATCTCCCAAGATAAATCAGACAGCGCAATGTGTTTGTTGGGACCACCGCTTATTATGCAATGTGTAACTGTACTAGTATACATTTCAAGTAGACAAAAAGACACAGGCATATTTATGAGACCCTTGTGCCACCGTTGTGTCACCTTTTTGTGATGCAACAGCGGCTCAAACCTTGAACTCATATGTAGGAGGCCACACTAAGCCACTTTGTGTGGGTTTGAATGGCCTCATTGATATGGAGTAAAGAAAGGCAGCACAAATCCCTATGATGCCTTACTGTGCGCAAGGGAGGCGTTGCTATGGGTGTTTCCACACAACACCCATTGATTTTATTTCATCCCAAGATTTACAAGACTTTGTAAACATGGCAATGCGCCAAAACCTTATGCCTAGTAATCAGTAGTATTGAACAGGTGATTTTTACCCTGTGCCACTGGAGGGAGGCATACAGGCCCTTCACCTTTTAATAAGTTCCACTTCTGTGTGCTTAACTGACCCGTGGCCAACATCATGTAGATGTGGAGTGCTGAGCAGCGCAGGAGTAGTGACTTCACTGGTTGTATGTCTGGGGACAGAGCAGTAGTGTGCAGTGCATGTGCTGGGTATACGTATGCCTGGGTGGAATACATTACATGAGAGATGTAGTGCTGTGCAGTGCTGAAATGTAGTGGAAGCATGTGCTGGGTGTATGTGTGCTTGCTTAAAATACAATACATGAAGGCTGAAGTGTTGTGTAACATATGGTGAGTGTGTGTGTGTGTGTGTGTGTGGGTGTGTGTGTACATTTGTAAATGGCACAGTCTAGTACAATATAGAAAAGCAGCTTCAGTGCTGAACAGTGTGCACATAGTGTGTGTAATGAATGTATGTGTACTTGTAACAATGCATTAGTAACAGTGCTGAATTGTAAGTGTACAGTAAATGTATACTGAGTGAGTGTACCTGCATTGGTACATTACATGGGGGACCTTGGGTTCAATTTTTGAAACTAAGGCCTTCTTGGTGAAGACATGAGTAGTAGAGGAACCCCCCAGAAAGCTTACAGAATGCATATACTCAATTCTGAGTAGGACACACTGGAGGAAAGGAGAAGCTACCATCTCTATACACTTGAAAATGTTCCTTCTTGATTCAGTGATAAATCACAAGGAAGAGGCCTGGACACTTCTCTGGAAAGGAGAGGGGACTGATAAGGGAATCTTAAAGAGTAGGGCTGGGAGCCTGGGATTAAGCTTTTGATGCACATATCATTGTGGCTGTGATCCAGGTGTGAACTCTGGTCAATTCCATGATTTGTGTTGTAGATCAGTGGGCTTCTGAGCCATGCCTATTGTGACAGACAGTCTTTCATGAAGAAAGAAGAAGAGAAAGACATGCTTACTTCAAAAGTAGTAGAACCCGAACATGTAACTTCTAAGACTCTAAGTTACAGTTCGATGTCTGGAAATGGACTATAAGGAGCGGTTGAAACCCAAAATGTTGTCATCTGCCAAACAGCCGGATGGGCTGTGCGAGGAGGGTAAGTTCTGAAAGACTTCTGCCCGTGAGCAGAACTGAGGGCAAAGGCCTGCTAGTTTTCCTGGTAGGTGAGAAGACCACCTGCCCTAGAGCCTGGTGCACCAGCGTCTGCCTGCTTGCCATGAACAAGTGTACCCTGTAAAGAATAAAAGAGCATTGTAGGGAGTGAGGTCCACTGGGGAGCCCTACTATGAGGACTCTCTGTGCAAGATGTGAGGAATCAGCTGTGCACCAGTCGGGCCATAGCCCAGGTGCAGGAGTGTCTGCTCAGCGCCGCCCCTCTACCCTCTGTATGCTAGGACAGGGCTGCTGTGAACTTAGCTGTGAGTTAAGCCATATGCCAGGAGGGGGTGCTGGTACCAGCGTTGCCAAAGGATTTGAACTGCTACCCGAAGGAGACACTGAGGCTACTACGTTCAGCAGGTTGGACCCACACTGCTAGGGGACTGCCGAGGAAGTTGTTGCAGACTCGCAGGGCATATTAAAAAAAAAAAAAAATATGCTTCTCTCTCATTTCAGTTACAAAATATGTATACACTTATAAGTCAAAAAGAGCTTGTGTATCGTAGAAATATGATTTTTTTATTTTTGATAGCAATAAAGAATAAACAGTTACCAATATAGACTCTGCATAAGACATGAAAAGACAACCAAACTTAGACCACATATAAAGACTCAAGACAAATCACATAACATAACAGATAAAGCAAATTACAACAGACACATAATATGTCAAAAATATTGTACTTGCAAAATCATACACATAATGTCGAATTCAAAAAGATAATTTTTCAAATAATCTATTAACCTTTAAGCAGTCCATATTGAAATCTTCCTTTATCAGTAATGTCAACTTGCTTTACTTTTCATAGTCTTTAAATTGTCCTTCACTTATCAATGTCTTTTGTCTCAATGTGTTTCCATAGATTTCCAATCAAATATAGATGAAGACATTTTTTGTTATTTCAACTGTGACGTTGTTGGCCACTGAATTTGGATGAAAACCTTCAATGCCAGCCTTGGTGTTCCTCGCCTGGAGCTGAAGAAAGGATTTCCATCTCAGCACATCCCTACCCCACCATGACCACCTGGGTAAAGTCAACTTACGGCATCCTCACAAGCTAGGAGCTGTTCCGACAAATGAGAGAACCCTGGCAGTGCCATTCAGAGACAGACTGTTCTGTCAGATGCTGCGTAGAGTGCACCGCTTAGCTCCTCTGTGCTGCTCTAAGAGCAGGTAAGACGTCAGCTGGGCTGGTTAGGCCCTAGGGGTCCGGATGCTAACGGTGCTGGCAGCACCATAGACACTTTTGACTAAATCCTAAAGAGTCACAGTGGAGTTCTTGAATACTCTGACTAATAGTGGGCATTCCCTGAATGTGGCCACCAGTCAATGGGGAATGACCCCCCAACATGTTACACGAAGGAGGGTGGGAAAGCGGTTTGCCTGACAATTACTAGACCTCCCACTTTGAGGGGATTGTGCTGTTGCTTCTGAATGTCATGCTCTTTTGCATGTATAGAGTTAAAAATAAAATACATATTTTTCCTAAAGAAGCAATTATTTGACTGGACACTATATATTTTTTTTTCCCGTACTGCTTGCCCTTTAAGTTAGAAGTCTCTTGTTCTCTGACCTGTGTCTACGTTTCCCTAAACCGCCTCTAGAGATTCATAACTGCTCGTCCACACTTACCACTGAGAGTCAAGTATCTTAGGGGTACTTTGCCTTGTTGAGCAGGATCCATAGTAGGTTGGGCCTGGGATATCGGAAGCAAAAGGCCTCAACCACGATGGTTGGGCCCAGTAGCCCCTTCATGCCCCATTGCCCTCTGAAATGGGCAATGACATTGGACTTGGAAACATTTTGGAATATTAGACCTTTGGAGGACTGGGAGCAACCGCCCAAGTAAGTTTGCTCAAGGTGCAGCCTTACTGGGGGAGACAATCAAATTGGTCCTGCAGAGAGGTTTTTGCTGCTGGAGAAACCTGCTCAGTAGACCCCTACAGCAAGCCTATCCATTTAAGGTGATACTTATTCTGCTATAATGCTTATCAGTCCTCATTCAAAAATGTGTATCCATGAAAGACCTAGGACCTGATTTAGAGTTTGATGAATGAGGTTACTCCGTCACAAATGTGCCATATTACTATCCCATTATATCAAATCGGGCCCCTAATGTTTATTTTATGTAACTACATTTCTCCAGCATTGGATCTTTCATAGATTCACATGCTTGAATCATCCCCGTCGTCGAGGTGGGAGCCTCACGGTAAACTTAAATATATAAAAAGCAGTAAGTCAGTAAAAATAAAACCAGTAGGCCCTAGTAGGCCTCATAGGGTATTTTACAGTCTATCCACTTTGTTTTGTGAAAAGACCCAAACTTGAGTATCAACCAATCAGGATTCAGCCCCTCCCAAACACTCCCAACAGAGGCTGAATTCCCTCAGATTTTCTACCGCACGTCGTGTGAAGGGAGTCTCCCTGAGCTCTGCTCAGTTTTTTTCCTATTTTCTGACTGAAGATTGTTTTTTCTCTCAGGAAACTAGTTACAACTTTACTATGTCTGAAAAGGCAAAGAAGGGTCTGTTCAGAGACTGTGACAACTGTGGGAAGAAGAGACTACATATTGATGACCCCCACAAGAAGTGTATTTACTGCCATCATCCAGACCATAAGGTGAGAGACTGCAAAATCTGTCGCACCTTTAGTCAAAAAACCCTCAAAGACCGAGAGGGTAGACTTCTCTTATGGCTGCAAAAACAGAAAGCCTTAGAGCATCCTTCATCAGACAGCGAAGAGTCACCACAAACTTCTCGCCCTCAGAAAAGAACAGGTGAGAGAGATAGAGGTGCGGATGAACCACCAAGAAAAATGCACAAAAAGACTAAACAAGTCTTAACTGAAGAGGCAGTTAAACATGGACCAAAAAAGGTTCATTCAGAACCTACTACGCCGTTACACCGGAAAAGCACCTCAAAGAAACCATCCCTGTCTCTGTCACCACAAAAAGAGACAGAAAAACTCTTTTTGGTGAAAAAACAAGCGTCGACGACCGCCCCGTCGACGACAGTGTCGACGGTAACAGCGACCACGGTATCGTCGACGTTCACAACACCATCCTCACCGATGATTATGACGTCGTCGCCTTTGTCATCGACGACGATTATTACTGCAAAAATCTTCAAAAGAGCTTCGTCGGCAACCACATCGTCGACAGCGGAGGCCTCCTGGGTTCACAAATCATCCAGGGCACTCCCATCTACGCAAACTACGTCGGCGAAGCGACCGTCGTCGCTAAAATACCCGTCGACGAAGGGACCGTCGACTAAGGACCCATTGACAAAGACGCAGTCATGGACGGAAGCGTCGACGAGAGACCCGTCGACGAGAGACCCGTCGACGACAGTACCGTCGACGAGGGAGCCGTCGATGAGGGAACCGTCGACGAGGGAACCGTCGATGATGGATCCGACGATCACCACAGCATTAACAGTTTACAAACCTTTGGACATTTCACCAGATCATTCCTCATACCATCATGAGGACTCCACCAGATTCTTACCCCTTTCCCTTATTAATATAGGGGACAAGCCATCTGACATTTTGCCGATACATACATCACCAAGTAAGGTGCTGCCATACCCACCACAACATCTTTTAGACGATGATGATGATGAGGATCAAGGAATGTTTGGGACAGCTAGTAGCCCGTCCCAACTAAATGTCAAATGTCAAGAGTTTGATGAAGAAGAGGATCAACATTACCAGCATAGTTATGCTTCAACATCTTATCCACAGGCAAACCAACCATCGCCTCTAGCTATGCCTAGCACATTAGTGACAGATTTACAACATATGTTGAAGGACTACTACAAAAGGTTCCCACCGTCAACTCAGTCCACGCCACCTAGACCTCAGAGTTACCAGCAAGCTCAAACTACTAATGTTTCCGAAACGCCACAGGCTAGTAGACCTGTAACTAGCCAAGCTCCGGAAGCTTACCTCTCGTCGGACGACGAAAGGGAAGAGGGCGAGCTAGCAGATTCAGCGGCTAGTGAATGGGACGACTATCTCGTTCCCACACCATCTCCACCTTCAGCAGCTCCAGTGGATTCTCCTCCAGAAGACATAGGAGGTTTCCATAATATCATAGAGAGAGCGGCGAAACGTTTTGGCCTGGCAATTGTTTCCCATGAAACTGAGTGTTTTTTGTATGACTTTAAAGAGCCATCAAAGAGATGTGTAAGAGCCATACCGATTGTGGATTTCTTATGGCAGGAGGGTTTGAAGGCAATGAAAAACCCGGCAACAGTGCCTTCGCAAATGCCAAGGCTAGTGAAAAAATACAAGGCCCCAGATGATTCTCCGGCCTGTTTAGTCTCACAGCCGAAACCTGACTCGGTTATATCACAGGCGGCTCAACGACGATCCAAAAACCCCTCTACACCTATTGCGTCTCCCCCAGACAAAGAGGGAAGGAGACTAGACAATATCGGTAAGAAATTCTCCTCGGTTGCTGCAGTAACGGTCAAGGCGGCCAATTCCCTTGCCATCCTGGGAAGGTACGATCGGCAGATGTGGGCAGACATGTCCGCTTTTGTAGATTCACTGCCAGAAGATCTCAAGGTGGAGGCTAAAAAGGTCTAGCAGGAGGGAGAAAGGGTTTCCGCAGAGATAATAGACAGTGCAATAGATATTTCCCTCACTGGTTTTCGACAATTAGCTGGAGCAGCAGTCCTGCGCAGACAAGGGTGGCTTAAAGCTACTTCATTCAGACCAGAAGTCCAGACTCGTGTTCTCGACATGCCCTTCGATGGAGAGAGTTTGTTTGGCAAACATGTCGATGATATGCTGCAGGCTATCAAGACGGATACCGATACAGCAAAATCCCTAGGTACCCTGCAATATAAAAAACTACCTTTTCGTGGAGCAAGGGGTAGAGGTAATTACTCCTTTCGAGGTGGATACCAGCAATACAGGTCACAATATCCATCTTCCTCCACAGGACCAGGACATCAGCACCATCAACAACAGCAGCATTATCGATTACCACCAGCCGCAGCTTACAAACATCCGGCTAGAGGAAGAGGAGCTGCCCGAGCAAGAGATACAGGCAGAAAGCAATGACCAGAGGATACTCTCAACACCTCCCCAATCAATATTGAAGGTCGGAGGTCGCATCAATTCTTATTTCCCCAACTGGAAGGCTATAACATCGGACAGATGGGTACTAGATGTGGTGACCAGAGGTCATACTCTGGAATTCATCCAAACACCACCGAGTGTCCCTCCATCGGGTACACCGCCTCTGAGGTTGAGCCAACTTCTCAGGGAAGTAAGGATAATGCTAACAAAAGGAGCAATAGAACCAGTCCCTTTATCTCAAAGGAACAAAGGATTCTACTCCCGGTTTTTCCTTCTCAAGAAACCCTCAGGAGACTGGCGCCCCATCCTGGACTTGAGAGCACTAAACAAGTTTCTAAAGAAACAATCGTTCAGGATGGTAACGTTGCAGGATGTCCTGCGTCTCTTAAACACGGGCGATTGGATGGCATCCCTAGACCTCCAGGATGCTTATTTTCATATCCCCATATATCGCAACCATCGCAAATTTTTAAGGTTCAGGGTAGGAAGTATGCACCTCCAATTCCGGGTTCTACCATTCGGTCTCAAATCAGCCCCCAGAATCTTCACAAAAATGCTAGCTCCAGTAGCAGCACATCTTCGCCAGGCAGGTATCCAGGTCTTCCCTTACCTGGACGACTGGCTTATAAAGGCACCCTCAAAATTCCAAGTAACAAATCATATTTCCTATTGCCTTCAATTGTTACACAGCCTGGGGTTTGTAGTCAACTACCAGAAATCTCAGATATACCCCAAACAAGAATTGAGTTTCTTGGGAGCAATTTTGGACACAGTACGCAGCAAAGCGTACCCATCACACGAGAGGAAACAAAAGTTAACCTCGTTGGCAGACAACCTATCCAGAAAAAAGTTCGTTTCAGTCCGCATCTACAAATCATTGCTCGGAATGATATCATCGTGCATTCCGCTAGTCCCAGATTGCAGGCTCCATATGCGACCCCTGCAAGAGCAATTGGACATACAATGGACACAGGTCCTCGGCTCCTTCGAAGACAAGATTCGCATAACGCCTCTAATGAAGAACACTATGAGGTGGTGGGCGACTCCAACCAATTTCTCAAAAGGGCTGTCTTTTCTTCTTCAAACACCAAGTTACATAGTAACAACGGATGCCTCTCTCGAAGGATGGGGTGCACACTGCCAGGACCTGCAAATCAGCGGAATCTGGAATCAGCAAGAGAGCCAGCTCCACATCAATTATCTAGAACTCAAAGCAATACACTTAGCTCTAAAAGCTTTCTTGCCAAAGATACAATGTTCAAGCGTCTTAATCCGGACGGACAACATGACCAGCATGTTTTATCTAAACAAGCAAGGAGGCACAAGATCCCTACAACTCTCGCAGCTAGCCCAACAAATTTGGACATGGGCCATCAAACACAATATCTCACTAAAAGCGGAGCATGTGCCAGGACAGATCAATGTTCTAGCAGACACCTTGAGCAGGACAGTGATTCCTTATCACGAGTGGGAGCTAGACCAGAAAACTCTCAATGGCCTGTTTCTATTATGGGGAAAACCAAACTTAGACCTATTTGCCACTCTCGAGAACAAGAAATGCCAGTTCTACGCAAGTTGGCTTCCCCAAAAAGATTCGTGGGGGAATGCGTTTTCGATGAGATGGTCAGGAGTTTATGCCTACGCTTTTCCTCCGATCCCGCTCATTCCGAGAGTCATCAGAAAAATTAAGACGGAGGGGTGTCGACTTCTACTCATAGCTCCCAGATGGCCCAGACAAATATGGTATACGGAGCTCCTCATGCTCTCCGAACGACCACATCTACCACTCAGACAGAGTCCGACTCTTTTAACGATGCACCAGGGACAAGTCACACACCCACATCCGTCGTCTCTTCATTTGTCGGCTTGGCTCCTGAACACAATGAATACTTAAATCTCAAAATTTCCCCAGAGTGTAGAGACATCTTAGCAAAAGCTAGAGCTGACACTACCAACAAAACCTATAGACTTAAATGGAAATGGTTTTGTGTTTGGTGTGCAGCGGAAAATATACATCCTTTATCTTCTACTCCGGAACAGATACTTCCATATCTCCTGCTCCTGGCAAAATCAGGACTTGCATATTCTTCCATAAGGGTACATCTGGCAGCAATCTCCAGATACCGCAGATCACCAGATAGACTCTCTTTGTGTTCCACAAGAATTGTCAAACAATTTATGAAGGGCCTTTTTCGGGTCTTCCCGCCAATTAGGAAACCCCCGCCTCTATGGTCATTGAATGTTGTGTTGATGCAACTCATGAAAGCTCCTTTTGAGCCGATCCACAAAGCTGACCTAAAATTCCTCGCATGGAAAACAGCGTTACTGTTAGCTCTTACTTCGGCAAAAAGAGTCAGTGACATTCAGGCGTTCACCATCAAACAGACGTTCCTCCAGTTTACAAACTCAGGTGTCATACTGCGGACAAATCCTAAATTCATTCCGAAAGTTCCCTCAACATTTCATTTAAATGAACCAATCATCTTAAAAACCTTTTTTCCAAATCCGCAAACAGTGGCGGAAAAAACATTACATTCTCTCGATATTAAAAGATGCTTAAAGTTTTATCTACAGAAAACTCAGGCCATCCGCCAGTCGGATCAATTATTTGTAGCATTCGGCGGAACAAAGAAGGGACACGCGGTGTCCAAACAGACTTTAGCAAGATGGATTGGCCTGGCGATTCAATTCTGCCATTCAAAAGCAGGAAAGCCGCTCCACACCAGGGTGAGAGCCCACTCTACAAGATCGGTAGCCACTTCAGCTGCACTCTTTGCAGGTGTACCACTACATAGCATCTGTAGAGCAGCAACATGGTCCAGCCAACACACATTTACAAGACATTACTGTCTAGAGGAGACTAACCAGGTCGATACAGCAGTGGGATAAGCAGTGCTGAGGCATCTATTTCGTTAAGGTGAGCCTCTTACACATCCCACCACCACACTCGAGGTATGGTCATTAATGGTTCAGTTTCTTATACTGTTTAACGTGTCGTATTCTCCATAATAATAGCATAAACTGTGTCGGGATTTCCTGCCACACACATTTTATTGCTCTTATATTCGTATGTATGTGTATATAAATATAATTATATGTAAGTGCATATTTAAAACTGAACTAATGTGAATCACATCACGTATAGAATTACGATGGAATTACAGTCAATGTAATTCAGTAAGTAAGAAAACATTACTGCTCGTTACTCGGATTCAAGCATGTGAATCTATGAAAGATCCAATGCTGGAGAAGAAAATTAGTTACTTACCTGTAACTGCAGTTCTCCAGTATTGGTATCTTTCATAGATTCACATGCGACCCACCCTCCTCCCCTCAGAGGCTCCCCTATTATACAGATATTAAACTTCACACTCCTACTAGAAAATCTGAGGGAATTCAGCCTCTGTTGGGAGTGTTTGGGAGGGGCTGAATCCTGATTGGTTGATACTCAAGTTTGGGTCTTTTCACAAAACAAAGTGGATAGACTGTAAAATACCCTATGAGGCCTACTAGGGCCTACTGGTTTTATTTTTACTGACTTACTGCTTTTTATATATTTAAGTTTACCGTGAGGCTCCCACCTCGACGACGGGGATGATTCAAGCATGTGAATCTATGAAAGATACCAATACTGGAGAACTGCAGTTACAGGTAAGTAACTAATTTTCTTCTCCATCATTGGCATTGTACGTAGGTTCACATGCAAGCTTCCCACCTTACCTTATGGAGCTATTTTCTGTCCTACCATTCTCATGGTAAGAAACAGTGCATTTTGCCTTCCAAGTTCTATAGGGAGTTCGGCTCATACTTTATGCATCTCATTGGCTGCAGCGCAGAACATTACAGTAAGATGGATGGGCTACAATGCATTAATATTGTATGTTAAAGCGTGGCTCTGTGTATTGAGTGCACCGGTTATGTGATAGGCTCCTGATCTGAAACACAAGTGCAAGGCCAGGCTTCTGAGGTCAGTAAACGGAATACTGTTAAATTGTGTAATGGAAGCAGGTTATTTGCAGTGCTTTACGTTTGCATAAGTACAGCATGTAGAGGTCTGTAAAACCAGTATTACCATCTTGTAATACTGTGTGTTACCAATATTTTATCAGGATTCCCAGTGTGGTGTTGGGCAATACTTCAAGCATATGAATCGTATCAATGCAGGAGAACCATAGCTAAAGGTAAGCGATTTGTTATTTTTGTTTACGCTGATGAAGGAAGTGGGCGTAATTAATGCCTCGTCCACTCTTTACTTTACACTGCTTCGGCACTAAGGCAATATCTAGCCTAAATCTGCCCCAGGCTTGCACATAGTTGGTGTTCTGTTTTTTTCCCCTCCTTTTCGCTATTATCTTTCCTCTCTTCCCTCAGTGGGGAGTGCAGTGCATGGCACTTTTTTACATTTTCAATCTCCTTGTATTTCTAACATCATTGTGTGAAGCAAAATGTGGTTACCTAGGATATGACCCTTCTTTTTCCTCCACGAAACTAACAAGCTAATGTGAAGGTGGGATAGAGGTGCGTCTGGTCAGTTGGCCTGAAAGCTATTCTCGTTCTTGTTAGCGGAAGTGCGTATTGTAATCGGGGGCGTCGTGAACCCCCTCGTTAGCAGCTACAGCGGGGGTGGGCTCCTTCGTGGGCGTCTTCAGTCTGCAACTCGGCCGACAAAAGCTCATTATTAACCCTGGAATACAGCGCCCAAAAAAGAGCAAACAGGGGCGAGGAAAACAACAGCTGGGTAAATAGAACAAGCAAAGAAGGAATATTGAAAGGAAGGCTGAAAAGAAGGAAGTGTGCATGGGTAGGTGAATGAGTATGTGGATAATGGGTGGGCGAACGGATGCGTGAATGAAAGGCGAATGGATTGGTGAAAGGATGACAAAGTAAAGGGATAAGGGGATGGATGGATGAAAGTGAATGGATAGGTGGATGGTCAGGCGAAAGGATGGCAGAGTATATGGATGGATGGACAGGTGCAAGGATAGCAGAGTGAATGGACAGGCGAAAGGACAGCAGAGTAAAGGGATGGATGAGTGGGTCAAAAGAAGCGTGAATGGATGGCTGGATGGATGGATAGCAGAGTGGAAGAATGAATGGATGAATAAATGGCAGATTGGACGGCTGGATGGCAGAGTGAATATATTGATGGATGAATTGCAGAGTGGATGACGGTAGAATGCATGGGTGAGTGGATGACAGCGTAAATGGATAGATGGATGGCAGAGTATGAACGGAAGGCAGAGTGTAGGGATGGATGGATCGCAGATTGGATGATGGCATATCAGATGAATTGATGGGTGGCAGAGGGGATGGGTAGATGAGTGGATAGATGGTTGTGTGTGTATAAATGAATGGATGGAATTGTGAAGACTGAATAATGGAAAAAAGAAAGAATGGATGCCAGAATGTGAAGTGAAATAGTGGATATCAGCAGGTGGATGGAAAGATGAAAGAATGAATGGATGGATGGAAGAGACAAGGAAGCTATTCTAAGGAGGGTTCGGCTCACTTGCTTAGGTTGCTTGGTGGTATCAATGCTTTAGTTGAGGGTTGGGGGCTATTACAATTCAACTTTTCTGGGTACTGACTTGATTGTAATTAATACTTTGGCTCAGGCTCGGAATTAGTAAATATACAAAGATAAGAGCGGCAGTGAGGCTGAGCTCACCACAGCGGAATTCGTCGGGGCATCCCGCACAAGCAGGCTCCTGTATTAGTCATGTCTGCCACCAAGGCAACCATTGCTAGGAAACAGGCACCCGGGCCTCCTTGTCGTGCCTCTGTACAGCAGCTTTAAAATGGAAAAACTGTTTTTTTCATCAAAGGCTTCGTGAACGCAGTGGTACCTTCGAGGAATTCTTTAAAAGCAGGAGTCAGTACACTCCATCCTGCCAGGAAGCATTGCCTGTCTCTGGCTTAAATCATCTCCGCTTTTCACACCCACTCTGACCTCCTTCACCACCAGCCTTCACTCTGATTTAAAACAAACAACAAAAACTTGTTCTGTAAACAAGGTCCCTCACCAGCACAGTGTAGGACAGTGGTTACCAACCTGTGGTCCTGGGACCCTTGGGCCTCCTCAGGGGGTCCGCGACTGCTTCGAAAGCTAATGGTAATAGATTAATAAAGTGTACATAAATCAAATGGCTAAATGTACAATTTAACATTTTATAACGTACTGTAAATGTCAATGAATTTGAAATTGGAGGCTAAAAATTAAATTGGTGTCCTCAAGATGACTTGTGGGAGCAGTGCAGGTGCATCAAACAGAATATAGTACGGACGATGTGAGGCTTCAGTTGAATTTGAAAAGCTCCAACCTTCCTATTAAAAATGTAATTTTTTTTATTTATATTTGTTTTCAGATTAAATAAAGTGTGTTATTTGTGTATGTGCTTGATAAATGCTTGTTTCTGTATTTTTTGTCTGTATTGTTTTGCAGTTGATATGTTCAACAGAGTTTAGGCCGGGATCCCCAGCTTCCAGTAATGACTCCATGGGTGGGGTCCCCGGATTACAGTAAAGATTCAGTGGGGGGTCCCCTTGTTCCAGTAATAAGGGGGGAGGGGTCCACATAAGTCAAAAGGTTGAGAACCACTGATGTAGGAGGTTAACTCAGAAATAAAGGAGAAGACGCCCCTGAAATGGAAACACACAAACAGTACCGCTGTAGTTTGTCCTGTCAGGGCAGATAGGACGCAGAACATGGATGCCACCTGTTGAAACAAGAGATACTGAAAACTAAACCTAACTCCGCACCCTATATTAGGCTTCTTCTTGGGCCCTTAGATCAAGTGTGACTGTATTTCTCACACCACTCTCCAGAAGGGCTATTTAGACAAGGCAAACGCCGAGCTATGAGAAGTCAAAAGAAGGCAAACTGTTTTATAGGAGAGTTTCGGTACCTGAAACCGTTCTAATTTGAGCTGCTATGGAGCAATTCACTGCATCCATGTCACCATCCTAGGGGCCTCTAAAAAAGAGAGCAGGTGCCTCAACTGATTATACAGGGTACTTCACTTCATAAACCTTGTTTTATAAATGTTAACAAATAATATTGACATAACAGTCGTTATAAAAAGGAGGAGCACTTAACAACATGAATGTGTGGATGCATGTCTAAAAGAACTCTGAAGGACAGGGAGAAGATCAGACTTCATGGTCTTCATGAGAGGCAGAAGACATCGTACTCTTCACTTCCCAGGCAGCCACCAAGCCATTCTCAGAAGAGACAGGCTAGATCGACGTCAGCAGGTAGGAAGGTACCTGTTTGTTCTCTGTCGACGTCATCACTGCCTCCGCCATGGCCATACCACCCTGAATGTGCCCGATCTCGTCATCTAAGCAGGGTCGGGCCTGGTTAGTACTTGGATGGGAGACCGCCTGGGAATACCAGGTGCTGTAGGCACAGGGGCAGATCTCTGTCGACGGTTACACACTGATCGACGTCGAGCCAGCACCGGCGTGCCCATTCGCCGTCAAAGGCCTTGCACCCCTCGATGGCGAGGAAGACGACGTCGAAATCTCCCCAACGGCGGGAGCGAAGACATCCGCCGTCGACAGCACACCCCTCGACGGCGAGGCACATGACGTCGAGCAGGTCGCGGTCAAGGGATCGCCGGTCACCGTCGAGGCACTCGACGCTGAGACCAGAGCAACCCACGTCACTCCCTTCGACGTTGTTGCAGCTGTCGACATCGACACAGGTTTTGCCTGTTTTGCAAGACGAAGAGCGTCGGCTTCCGCCGGCGGATAAGACCACTCCAACATCTCCGGTGGTCTCCATAAGGAGTGGTTCATCTGGGCGGTCGAGAGTTGCATCGTCTGGGCATGTCTCGCCCATCAACCTGTCGCCAAGGTGGTTGGAGAGCCTGAATAGAACGACTGCCTCTCCAGACTCGCAGTACTCTAGGATGTACTCACCTTCGGCCTCTCTCCCAAGAACACCATCGCCAACAGCGCCGGCAGGACGGGCTCGTTCTGCGTCTCACCAGTCGGCCACGAGAACTCGACGTGCTGCTACAGCATCTCGGAGTAGGTCACGATCTAGATCACGGTCACGCCATCGCAGAAGGTCTCCTTCTTGGTCATCGTCGGGATCCTCAGAAAGAGAGTACTCCCCGACCTTAACCGATTCACCACCAGCAATAGTTTCCCCGGTGGACGATATTACGACCTTTAACGAGGTGCTTCTTAGGGGAGCACAAAAACTCAATATAGAGGTCCCGGAACCTTCGACCTCATCATCCGTGATCTTTGAAACTCTGCAACATAGGGCGGTTTCGAAGAAGTTGCTACCGCTAGTGCCTGGTCTTTTGCAACCAACCATGGACACCTTTTTAGCACCAGCCACCCTCAGATCAGCTCCTGCTAGGATCGTGGAGAAATACAAGGCACCTGAGCAAGATCCTTTGTTTCTCCGGACTGATCCACCTCCGGACTCAGTCATATTGGCCTGCCCGAAAGACGCACTCGGTGGCATCATCCTCCACGGTTCCACCGGATAAAGAGAGTAGACACCTGGACTCTCTGGGGAGGAAGATGTGTGGCACGGCGGCTTCCATGATGGTCTCCAGCGCTCTGCACTCCTAGGCAGATATGACCGCTTGCTCTGGGACTCACTAAGCAGGTTCGCAGAGAAATTGACTAGAGAGGACAGGCAGGATTTTCAGGAGATCATTCAGGAGGGGTGTCTGGTCTCCAGTCAGGTAATCAGTGCAGCAGCAGATGGGACAGACTTAGCTGCACATGGGTACGCGCATGGAGTTTGTGCAAGACGGTCTTCCTGGCTGAGACTGACAGGATTGAAGCAGGAAGCTCAGCAGCGTATCCTAAACCTTCCGTTCAACCGCAACTCTCTTTTTGGAACCTATACAGACGAGGAGATGGCACGTATGAAGACGGAAGTGGACACCATGAGAGCAGTGGGCCTAGAGAGAAAAAAGGACTTCCCGCGAAGGTATAGACCTTATGACAGACGCCCTTTTCAGCAGAGGGTTCAAGCCCCTCATTGGTCCCAGAGACCACAGCAGAGACAAGGACGCCCACTTTTTCAATCTCGTAAGACCACGAGAGACCGAGGGCCCAGCAGACCACAGCAGTCCACACCCAAAGCTCCAGCAAAGCAATGAGGACTCGCTTCCCTTTGCACCGTGCACCACTCCGGTGGGGGGAAGTATCACAGAGTTCATTCCTGAGTGGCGTGCAATAACAAAAGACAAATGGGTGCTCAACATTGTGGAGAATGGGTACTCTCTTCTTTTCCGCCAACCTCCTCCTCACTTGCCACCAACCAAATGCAATCCGGCTCACATGAGCCTATTACGCAAAGAGGCTCACGCCCTTTTACGGAAAAGGGCGATAGAAAAAGTCCCAGTCGAGCACAGAGGGAAGGGAGTATACTCCCGCTATTTTCTAGTAGCAAAAAAAGGTCGAGAAGGAGTTTTCAGACCGATTCTGGACTTACGACTTCTGAACAAGTACTTAAAAAAGCAAAAGTTCCGAATGCTGGCTCTCCATCAGATTTTCCCTCAGCTACATCGAGGAGACTGGATGTGCGCAATAGACCTGCAAGACGCGTACTTTCATATCCCGATCATTCACAAACATCAGAAATGCCTCCGCTTCCGGATAGCCTCCCCACACTATCAGTTCAAGGTGCTTCCATTCGGCCTGAAATCGTCCCCTCGCTTTTTCTCAAAATGCGTAGCTGCGGTGGCAGCGCATCTACGGAAGCAAAAAATCTTCATTTACCCATACCTAGACGACTGGCTACTGAAGGCCTCCTCTCCGGAGCAGGCAAGAAGCCATCGGGACATTGTGCTCAGTGTTTTCAGGTCTCTAGGTCTGCAGGTCAACTACCAAAAGTCCACCTTGATACCAACGCAAAATCTCCACTACCTGGGAGCAATACTGGATACAGAGCTCGAAAAAGTGTATCCTTTGGAGGAACGACTATTATCAATAAAGAGAAAGTGTCAAGACCTTCTGAAGTCCGACGCACCTACGGCCCGTCAGGTAACATCTCTACTGGGCTCCATGGCCTCGTGCATTTTTGTTGTCCCGAATGCCAGGCTACCTATGAGGCCTCTTCAAGAGGCGCTGGAAAACAACTGGAACCAGAGCACAGGCCGCTGGGAGGACAAAATACGACTTCCAATAGGAGCACGACAGTCGTTGCAATGGTGGATGCACAAACCTCACCTGTCAGTAGGAGCTCCGTTTCACCAGTTAATCCCGACCGACACTCTGGTAACGGATGCGTCGCTTCAGGGATGGGGGGCTCATCTGGGTTCCCTTCAAGCTCAGGGCCTGTGGTCCGACAAAGAAAGAGAGTACCACATCAACCTGCTGGAGCTCAGAGCAGTCCACCTGGCTCTCAAGTCTTTTGCTCCATCGATTCAGGGGAAATCTCTTCTAGTGCAAACGGACAATACAACGACAATGTATTATCTGAACAGACAAGGGGGAACGAGATCCCTACCCCTATCTCGGGAGTCTCAGGCCATCTGGCATTGGCTCTTAGCGAGAGGAATGTCGCTAACGGCAGTTCACCTACCGGGGCAACAAAACGTGGAGGCGGACTTCCTGAGCAGAAATCTCGAGGACGCCCACGATTGGGTCCTTCACGACGAGGTCATTGAAGACATCTTCGCTCAATGGGGTCGGCCTCAATTGGATCTCTTCGCAGACGAGGTAAACAGGAAATGCCCAGACTTCGTGTCCGGGATCTCGAGGGAATGCCCTGTTGATCGACTGGTCAGGGATATTTCTCTACGCTTTTCCACCGATCCCCCTCATACCTGCGGTGATCAACAAACTCTACAGATCCAGCACCAGACTGATTATCATAGCTCCGCAATGGCCTCGTCAGTTCTGGTACACAGATTTCCTCAACCTATCGGAACAGCCTCACAGGAGGCTGCCGTGCAGACCGGATCTCCTTTGCAGGCTGGGAGGCAGGATGCTTCACCCCAACCTTCCCTCTCTGAGCTTGACGGCATGGCTCCTGAATTCCTGCATTATGGGCACCTAGGGCTCTCGCAGGAGTGCATGAACATCTTAAAGGAGTCCAGACGGCCTTCCAAGCGGCGTTCTTACGCGTTCAAGTGGAAGAGCTTCTACATATGGTGTCGTCAGCAAGGTCACAATCCTATACTGGCTCAGGAGGAGGTCATACTGTCTTACCTACTCCATTTGACAAAATCGGGTCTGCAGGTGTCATCTATTAAGGTACCTTTATCTGCCATTACAGCCTATCGTAAGTCACCTTCTCAGGAATCCTATTTTACGAGACCAGTAGTCAAGGATTTCTTAGAAGGTTTGAAAAAAGTTTTTCCACCCATTCGGAACCCCTCCCCTCCATGGGAGCTGAACATAGTGCTATCAAAACTTATGGGCCCTCCTTTCAAACCTATACACAAAGCCTCTTTGCAACACCTTACGTGGAAGACGGCTTTTTTGGTAGCCATTACTTCCGCAAGGAGTGTCAGTGAAATTCAGGCATTGTCCTCCAAAGAACTATACACAGTCTTCCACGAGAATAGAGTGGTTCTACAAACTCAGCCATCCTTCTTACCGAAGGTGGTGTCAGATTTCCACATCAATCAGACTATTTCATTACCAACTTTTTTCCCCAATCCGGATACTCCGGCAAAAAAAGCTTTGCACTCCCTAGATTTGAAAAGGGTGCTGAAATTTTACTTGGACAAAACCAAACTAATTAGACAATCTAACCACTTATTTGTAAATTATGGTCACTTGAGAACAGGCGAGGCAGCCTCAAAACGAACCATATCTAGATGGATAGTTTCGTGTATTGTTACTGCATATCAATTGGCTAATAAACAACTACTCGCTAGGCCTAAGGCGCATTCGACAAGAGGGAAGGCGGCTACGGCTGCCCTCCTTAATAATGTTCCAATCTCTGAAATTTGTAAGGCTGCTACATGGAAGTCTGTACATACATTTACTAGGCATTACTGTTTGGACTCAGATGCCAGAGCAGACGCCCAAGTTGGGCAAGCATCTCTGAGAAATTTGTTCGCATGATACAGATCTATTCCTGCACTTCTATTAGACAGTCCGCAGAGTTGACGGATGGGCTTGCTAATCTATTCAGTGTTTATGACTATTGATGAGGATCCCCTGGAAGAGAAGGATAAGTTACTTACCTGTAAATCCTAGTTCTCTTCCAGGGGTATCCTCATCAAAGTCATAAACAACCCACCCTCCTCCCCGGACGCGAGTCTTCTAGAAGTGCAGAACTCACTATTTTTCGAATCTGCTGCTCATCTTGTTACCGTAAAAAAGTACTGTCCTAACTGTGAACCAACTGTCACCTCTCCTTCACCCCTGGGGCATGGTGGGATACTGGAGGTGCTCAGGGGCTTAAAGGCATGGTGCCAGGATTTTTATGGTTCTCCTGTGTTAACCTGCATGGAGCCTATTGGCTAAGAATGCTCCATTGTTTTCAATGTCGTTTTTTTTTCTCTTTTTCTCTGATTTTGCTTCTGCTTCTTTCCCTGGGCCCAGTTATGGGGCTCTGGAAAGTGTTTTTTCTCCTATTGTAATTTTGAAAAGGACTGTTTGAAAAAAAAAAAACTCCATAGAAATAAAGCATTTTAGCCTGTTTATGATTATAGTCTGCATTGCTGTTTCACACACGTATATATAAGTTTAGTATGAAAATTTGCCTACTAAAAATGCTATATATATATATATTTTTCGTGCATATTTCATACTTTATAGGTGTGTATTTTGTGTATGCTCTGGGGTCCCCGCACGAGGGCGGGAATATTCAATGTTTATGACTTTGATGAGGATACCCCTGGAAGAGAACTAGGATTTACAGGTAAGTAACTTATCCTTCTGACCCTATCCCACTTTGTGACGAGGTGTCACTGATTGACTCTCGCGCTGGGCTCTTCAAGGCTTTAACCTGAAGCACCCAGGTCGGAGTTAATGGGTGACCTTTGCTGAGCCGAAGAGGTCACACCCATAGGAGCTGTGACCTCTTTAGCCCAGCAAAGTTCAGTGTAGGCAGCCAGGAGTCTGTGCAAATCACGCATGTCGTGCACCTGGCTGCCTGAACATGAAGAGTGTCTGTCAGGCTGATAATTGCTCAGCCTGACAGCCACTCTTCATGAGGGGCAAAAGGTGGGGGGCGTGGCACCTCCTCCCTAAAGGATGGCACGTGGCTGTTCAGCTCTTTCATGCTCTTTGGCCAGGTCACTGTCACTGCACAAGCAGACATGGGTTCAAATTCTCAATGTGTTTCCATCTATTATTCAGGGATCGTGACGTGTGTTTTTAATATTGTAACACAGCAGCAGCACACTAATATTATTGTAAATCTCTGTGAACCACTGCTGTTTCTCAGATGTGCTGTCCTGTTTTGATCTAAAAGGATCAACATTTCTCTGAATAATGTCTGTAAAACAGTCCCACAGATCACCCATATTAAAACTAGACTAAAAAAAAAGTGGTATTTAAAACAATCTGTGTTTAACAATCATTCTAGGTCATCAGGGCAGGACTGTGTGGAGAACAGAGCCGATCTATCAGGGGATCCCACTTTGCCCTTGCCTTAAAACATCTTCATGGGAAGTGAAATTTGTAATGTGTATAGATAGTTGAGATACTGCTTATTGTCTTCTCGGTTTCTTCTACAGTAGTGGGGCGATCCAGCATCTCTCCACGTTGAGGGCAAAGAGTCGCCAGGGGGATCAGAGTGGTGTGGACTGGCCCCAGACATATTGTTCTTGTGCACATAAGGGTGCAGTAGTGCAATCCCAGCGATGGTTGCATTTATATTACCACTGGACTCTGTGATACACCCTGCAGGCAATATGCTTAGTGGCCATCCAAGAAACTAATTTGCAAGTTTTATCCTCAATATCGTAAACCTGCCTAGTGGAGGCAATCCAGAGCTGCCTTGTCTTCTTCAGGGTAGAATGATCTCACAGGTGCATTATTCCTGCATAAGTTTTGCTGTACTTCCACACTTTGATTGGTGATTCTTTTTCACATTTAAGTATTCTGGTTTCTAAGTCGCAGACAATCTTTTTGCTTTCCCCTACTTTCCCCCTCAAGTAGGCCTCCACATTTGTCACATAAGGTCGCCTTCCCTTTGGCCTCCACGTTCCTGGAGCCTATTTTGAGCTCAGAGTAGAACGATATTTCCTGCTGGACATAGGGAGTGACCTGGGCATCCATCAGATGCTATGCATTCACCCTCCAAAACGGATGCACACCTGCCTTGGGAGTTCCAAGCCCAGTCACTACTAGGAAGTGATAAGAGATTCCTCGTTGGGGGATATAGGCTATAGTGCATGGAATACCATTGGCTTGAGGATATCTGTTCTGGCCATTGTTTTGTGGGCTACTGATGTGTGTGTTTTCTTTGAGCTTGGGGGTCAGAGCTCCAGTTGCATCCAGCTCTTGACACAGTCTTGCATTAAAGTCACCCCTACTATAGTGGGACTGCGCAACAAAGCCAATAAATTCCTTCCCCAGTGTGACATCCACAGTAATCTAAGAGCCATATAGTGGGAGTGACTTATATAATAGTATAGCTACACTCCTAGAGTCCCTGGTGTTGCCTTTGGGGAATATTATATCCAAATCTGCCTGGGAAGGAACAGTGTGTGCCCATAAGGTGGATTTCTTACAGCAAAATTGGGCTGTGCTGCCTAGCAAATCCAATGCCTGTGTCCCTTTTGATCTGGTCATTTAGACTGTTTACATTCCACTACATAAATTGAAAGGAATCCATGGAGATGTTTTAGCTATTAGAGGGAGGGTGTCCTGCTGGAGTAGGACCAAGATTAACTACTGCTGATTGTGTTAGGGAGCCAATGACTATCATTGCAGGTGACTTATAACCTAAAATGGAAATGTTCAGGATTAAACATTTAGATGGTAACTTCCCCGACTTCCCTCCACCTCATACTTTCACATCAAAAGCGTCTGTCACCCCAGCAGGTCCCATTAACAGTAGGCATAGAACATCCCCCATACTGTGGAGGATTGTGTTTTGCTGGTTATACGCAAGCGGAGGGGTGAAGAAGCCCAAGAAAGGACTGCATGTGTCACCTGTAGTAGCTTGGCTCTGAAAAGGTGGGGTGCAATCAGTTCAGCACAAGGGATTAGTGCCCTGTAGGAAGTTGGCTCTGTATACACTAATTCAAAGTAAGAAATAGTGTACACAGAGTCCAAGGGTTCCCCTTAGAGGTAAGATAGTGGCAAAAAGAGATAATTCTAAAGCTCTATTTTGTGGTAGTGTGGTCGAGCAGTAGGCTTATCAGAGGGTAGTGTTAAGCATTTGTTGTACACACACAGGCAATAAATGAGGAACACACACTCAAAGACAAATTCCAGGTCAATTGGTTTTTGTATAGAAAAAAAATATTTTCTTAGTTTATTTTAAGAACCACAGGTTCAAGATTTACAAACAAGACTTTAAATGAACGGTATTTCGCTCAGGTATTCTAGGAACTTTGAATAATCACAATAGCATGTACAGTTTTGACAAAAATGGCAATAAGCTATTTTAAAAGTGGACAGTGCAAAAATCACAGTTCCTGGGGGGAGGTAAGTAAATGTTAAGTTCACAGGTAAGTAAAACACTTACAGGGTTCAAAGTTGGGTCCAAGGTAGCCCACCGTTGGGGGTTCAAGGCAACCCCAAAGTTACCACACCAGCAGCTCAGGGCCGGTCAGGTACAGAGGTCAAAGTGGTGCCCAAACACATAGACTTCAATGGAAATAGGGGTGCCCATGTTCCAGTCTGCCAGCAGGTAAGTACCCGCGTCTTCGGAAGGCAGACCGGGGGGGTTTTGTAGGGCACCGGGGGAGGACATAAGCAGGCACAGAAAGTACACCCTCAGCGGCACAGGGGCGGCCGGGTGCAGAGTGCAAACAGGCATTGGGTTTCTAATAGGAATCAAAGGGGAGACCCGGGGGTCTCTTTAACAATGCAGGCAGGCACGGGGGGCTCCTCGGGGTAACCACCACCTGGGCTAGGCAGAGGGTCGCCTGGGGGTCGCTCCTGCACTAGGGTTCGGTTCCTTCAGGTCCTGAGGGCTGCGGGTGCAGTGTGGTTTCCAGACGTCGGGTTCCTTGAAGCAGGCAGTCTCGGTCAGGGGGAGCATCTGGATTTCCTCTGCAGGCGTCCCTGTGGGGGCTCAGGGGGGTCAACTCTGGCTACTCACGGGTTTGCAGTCGCCGCGTAGTCCTCCCTGTAGTGTTAGTTTTCCGCAGGACGAGGTGGGGGCGTCGGGTGCAGAGTGGCAAGTCTCACGCTTCCGGCGGGAAACGTGTGGTCTTTAAAAGTTGCTTCTTTGTTTCAAAAAGCTGCAGTTTCTTGAACAGGGCCGCTGTTCTCGGGAGCTTCTTGGTCCTTTAGATGCACGGTAGTCCTCTGAGGCTTCACAGGTCGCTGGACCCTGTTGGATGCATCGCTGTTGTCGTTTTCTTCGAAGTAGGGAGACAGGCCGGTGGGGCTGGGTCCAAATCAGTTGTCGTCTCCGTCTTCACTGCAGGGCTTCAGGTCAGCAGTCCTTTAGGTTGCAGGAATCTATCTTCCTCGGTTCTGGGAGCCCCTAAATACTGAATTTAGTGGTGTGTTTAGGTCTGGGAGGGCAGTAGCCAATGGCTACTGTCCTTGACGGTTGCTACACCCTCTTTGTGCCTCCTCCCTGAGGGGGGCACATCCCTAATCCTATTAGGGGAATCCCCCATCTGCAAGATGGAGAATTTCTAAAAGTAAGAGTCACCTCAGCTCAGGACACCTTAGGGGTTGTCCTGACTGGGGAGTGACTCCTCCTTGTTTTTCTCATTATCTCCTCCAGCCTTGCCGCCAAAAGTGAGGGCAGTGGCCGGAGGGGTGGGCATCTCCACTAGCTGGGATGCCCTCTGGCGCTGTAACAAAGGGGGTGAGCCTTTGAGGCTCACCGCCAGGTGTTACAGTTCCTGCAGCGGGAGGTGAGAAGCACATCCACCCAGTACAGGCTTTGTTCCTGTCCACAGAGTGACAAAGGCACTCTCCCCATGTGCCCAGCAACATGTCTGGTGTGTGGCAGGCTGTCAAAAACTAGTCAGCCCACACTGGAAGTCGGGTATGTTGTCAGGGGGCATCTCTAAGATGCCCTCTGGGTGTATTTTTACAATAAAATGCACACTGGCATCAGTGTGCATTTATTGTGCTGAGAAGTTTGATACCAAACTTCCCAGTTTTCAGTGTAGCCATTATGGTGCTGTGGAGTTCGTGTTTGACAGACTCCCAGACCATATCCTCTTATGGCTACCCTGCACTTACAATGTCTAAGGTTTTTCTTAGACACTGTAGGGGCATAGTGCTCATGCACATATGCCCTCACTTGGGGTATAGTGCACCCTGCCTTAGGGCTGTAAGGCCTGCTAAAGGGTGACTTACCTATGCCACAGGCAATGTGGGGTTGGCATGGCACTCTGAGGGGAGTGCCTTGTCGACTTAGTCATTTTCTCCCCACCAGCACACACAAGCTGGCAAGCAGTGTGTATGTGCTGATTGAGGGGTCCCCGGGGTGGCATAAGACATGCTGCAGCCCTTAGAGACCTTCCCTGGCATCAGGGCCCTTGGTACCAGAGGTACCAGTTACAAGGGACTTACCTGGAGGCCAGGGTGTGCCAATTGTGGAAACAAAAGTACAGGTTAGGGAAAGAACACTGGTGCTGGGGCCTAGTTAGAAGGCCTCAGCACACTTTCAAATCATAACTTAGCATCAGCAAAGGCAAAAAGTCAGGGGGTAACCATGCCAAGGAGGCATTTCCTTACACAACCCCTCCCCCCAAATGAAAGAGGATGAGACTAACCTTTTCCAAGAGAGTCTTCATTTTCTAAGTGGAAGAACCTGGAAAGGCCATCTGCATTGGCATGGGCAGTCCCAGGTGTGTGTTCCACTATGAAGTCCATTCCCTGTAGGGAGATGGACCACCTCAACAGTTTTGGATTTTCACCTTTCATTTGCATCAGCCATCTGAGAGGTCTGTGGTCGGTTTGAACTACAAAGTGAGTACCAAAGAGGTATGGTCTCAGCTTTTTCAGGGACCAAACCACAGCAAAGGCCTCCCTCTCAATGGCACTCCAACGCTGCTCCCTGGGGAGTAACCTCCTGCCAATGAAAGCAACAGGCTGGACAAGGCCATCATCATTTGTTTGGAACAAAACTGCCCCTATCCCATGTTCAGAGGCATCAGTCTGCACAATGAACTGCTTGGAGTAATCTGGAGCTTTGAGAGCTGGTGCTGTGCACATTGCTTGTTTCAGGGTGTCAAAGGCCTGTTGGCATTCTACAGTCCAGTTTACCTTCTTAGGCATTTTCCTAGAAGTAAGTTCTGTGAGGGATGTCACTATAGATCCATATCCCTTCACAAACCTCCTGTAGTACCCAGTCAAGCCAAGGAATGCCCTGACTTGAGTCTGGGTTTTTGAAGCTGCCCAGTCCAGAATAGTCTGGATCTTAGGCTGGAGTGGCTGAACTTGGCCTCCACCTACAAGGTGTCCCAAGTAAACCACAGTTCCCTGCCCTATCTGGCATTTGGATGCCTTGATAGAGAGGCCTGCTGCTTGCAGAGCCTTCAAAACCTTCTTCAGGTGGACCAGGTGATCCTGCCAGCTGGAGCTAAAGACAGCAATATCGTCAAGATAAGATGCACTAAAGGACTCCAAGCAAGCAAGGACTTGATTCACCAACCTTTGGAAGGTGGCAGGGGCATTCTTTAGACCAAAGGGCATAACAGTAAACTGATAATGCCCATCAGGTGTGGAGAATGCTGTCTTTTCTTTTGCTCCTGGTGCCATTTTGATTTGCTAGTACCCTGCTGTCAAGTCAAAGGTACTTAAGTATTTGGCAGCACCTAGTTTGTCTATCAATTCATCTGCCCTTGGAATGGGATGGGCATCTGTCTTGGTGACAGAATTAAGTCCTCTGTAGTCCACACAAAACCTCATCTCTCGCTTTCCATCTTTGGTGTGAGGTTTGGGGACTAAGACCACTGGGCTAGCCCAGGGGCTGTCAGAGTGCTCAATGACTCCCAATTCCAGCATCTTGTGGACTTCCACTTTGATGCTTTCCTTAACATGGTCAGACTGTCTGAAAATTTTGTTTTTTGACAGGCATGCTGTCTCCTGTGTCCACATCATGGGTACACAGGTGTGTCTGACCAGGGGTTAGGGAAAAGAGCTCAGCAAACTGTTGCAGGACCTTCCTACAGTCAGATTGCTGTTGGCCAGAGAGGGTGTCTGAATAGATCACTCCATCAACTGAGCCATCTTTAGGATCTGTGGAGAGGAGATCAGGGAGAGGTTCACTCTCAGCTTCCTGGTCCTCGTCTGTTACCATCAACAGATTCACATCTGCCCTGTCATTGAAGAATTTGAGGCGGTTCACATGGATCACCCTTTTGTGGGTCCTGCTAGTACCTAGGTCTACCAGGTAGGTGACCTGACTCTTCTTCTCTAGCACTGGGTAAGGGCCACTCCATCTGTCGTGAAGTGCCCTAGGAGCCATAGGCTCCAGAACCCAGACTTTCTGCCCTGGCTGAAATTCAAACATAGCAGCCTTTTGTTCATACCAAAACGTCTGGAGCTGTTGGCTGGCCTGTCTTACCACTGGCTTGACAGGTGGCACCGGAGACACAAAACTCCTTGACCTTCTGGGATATGTTGGGCCAATAGAAGTGGTTGACTAATCTCTCCCACGTCTCGGTCTGTCCCAAATGCCCAGCAAGAGGAATGTCATGAGCTAAGGTCAGAATGAACTTCCTAAACTCCTGAGGCACTACCACTCTCCTAGTGGCACCAGGTTTGGGATCTCTTGCCTCAGTGTACAGGAGTCCATCTTCCCAATAGACTCTGTGTTCCTGTTATTTTTCCATTGGACTCTTCAGCAGCTTGCTGCCTAAGGCCTTCAAGAGAGGGACAGGTTTCTTGCCCCTTACACAACTGCTCCTTTGAGGGTCCCCCTGGGCCTAGGAGCTCAACCTGATAAGGTTCTAACTCCAGAGGCTCAGTTCCCTCAGAGGGCAGAACTTCTTACTGGGAAGAGAGGTTCTCTTTTTCTTGTTGTGTGGAAGCTGGTTCCCCAGTCTTCTTCCTTTTCTCTTGGTGGGTTGGGCCCTTTTTCCAGGCTCCAACGCCACTTTTTCACCCTGAGCCTTGCACTGTGCCCTTGTCTTGACACACACCAGTTCAGGGATACCCAGCATGGCTGCATGGGTTTTGAGTTCTACCTCAGCCCATGCTGAGGACTCCAGGTCATTTCCAAGCAAACAGTCTACAGGGATATTTGAGGAGACCACCACCTGTTTCAGGCCATTGACCCCTCCCCACTCTAAAGTTACCATAGCCATGGGATGTACTTTAGTCTGATTGTCAGCGTTGGTGACTGGATCAGTTTGTCCAGCCAGGTATTGACCAGGGGAAACCAGTTTCACTGTCACCATGGTGACACTGACACCTGTATCCCTCAGGCCTTCTACACTTGTCCCATTAATTAAGAGTTGCTGCCTGTATTTTTGCATATTAGGGGGCCAGGCAGCCAGTGTGGCTAAATCCACCCCACCCTCAGAGACTAATGTAGCTTCAGTGTGGCCCCTGATTTGCTCTGGGCACACTGTTGATCCCACTTGGAGACTGGCCATTCCAGTGTTAGCTGGAGTAGAGTTAGAAGTGGAACCTTTCTTGGGACAGGCCTTGTCTCCAGTTTGGTGTCTAGGCTGATTACAGCTACGACACCAGGCCTTTTTGGGATCGAAGTTTTTACCCTTGTACCCAAAATTGGATTGTGAAGAGGCTCTGGGCCCACCCTCCTGAGCAGGTTTTTGGGCCCTGTACAAGACTCTTTACTATTTTTCCCTTTGGATGTCTCAACACTCTTCCCCTGGGGAGTCTTTGTGACCCCTTTCTTTTGGTCACCCCCTGTGGAAGTCTTGGTTACCCTAGTCTTGACCCAATGGTCCGCCTTCTTTCCCAATTCTTTGGGAGAAATTGGTCCTAGGTCTACCAGATGCTGATGCAGTTTATCATTGAAACAATTACTTAACAGGTGGTCTTTCACAAATAAATTGTACAGCCCATCATAATCATTTACACCACTGCCTTGAATCCAACCATCCAGTGTTTTCACTGAGTAGTCAACAAAATCAACCCAGGTCTGGCTCGAGGATTTTTGAGCCCCCCTGAACCTAATTCTATACTCCTCAGTGGAGAATCCAAAGCCCTCAGTCAGGGTAGCATTCATGAGGTCATAGGATTCTGCATCTTTTCCAGAGAGTGTGAGGAGTCTATCCCTAAACTTTCCAGTGAACATTTCCCAAAGGAGAGCACCCCAGTGAGATCTGTTTACTTTTCTGGTTGCACAAGCCCTCTCAAAAGCTGTGAACCATTTGGTGATGTCATCACCATCTTCATATTTAGTTACAATCCCTTTAGGGATTTTCAACATGTCAGGAGAATCTCTGACCCTATTTATGTTGCTGCCACCATGGATGGGACCAAAACCCATCTTTTGTCTTTACCTTTCTATGGCTAGGAGCTGTCTCTCTAAAGCCAATCTTTTGACCATCCTGTCTAACAGTAGGTCATCTTCACTGAGGCTGTCCTCAGTGATTCCAGAGTTGCTGGACTCTCCTGTGAGAGAAGCAGCATCTCTGACTATCACATTTTGAACCAGGGTTTGAGGAGCCCTGGTTTCCCTAACTAGGACTGGAGGTGGGACTTCCTCCACATCACTAGTTTCCTCCTCTGTGAAGTCATCTTCAGAGGGGTTGTTATTGGCAAACTCTGCCAAAAGCTCCTGGAGCTGTAATTTGGTAGGGTTTGAACCAATTCTAATCTTTTTTATTTTGCAGCGAGACCTTAACTCTTTCATCCTAAGATGCAGGAAAGGGGTGATGTTGAGTTCCATCACATTCTCTTCTGCACTAGACATTATGGGGGTCATTACAACATTGGCGGTAAAAGGCACTTACCGCCATGCAGAAGACCGCCAAAACACCGCCGCGGAATTCCGCCACAGCTATTATGACCCACATCTCAGAATCTGCCGAAATTCAGACACCCACACAAGACCTCCACACCAAAGGTCAGTGATAAACTGGCGAAAACAAAACCTCCACCGTCACGCCAACAGAAACACGCCCATGCTATCACGACCCACAAATCCACACGGTGGTCTTTCAACCGCGGTATTCCATTGGCGCTACACACCGCCGCGCTCAAAATACACACACATCTCCAAAACACCGCCACATTGGACAATTCAGAATGCACACACCCTGATACACATACACACACCACTCCCACACACCCAACACAATATAAAACACACACCCACATCACCCACAAACCCCTACGACCATAATTCACGAACGAAGGCCAGAAAGACAGAGAGCACAGCAATTGAGAACCCCACCACACAGAGGCACACAACACCATCACCCACACAACATTACACGCACAATACACCACACACCACTACACATCACCACACACATCAACACTTACATCACCCCACACAGCATCCACACCACCTCATGTCACGCCAAAGACACCCCAGGTTTTCCGAGGAGGAGCTCAGGGTCATGGTGGAGGAAATCCTACGGGTAGAGCCACAGCTATTTGGCTCACAGGTGCAGCACACATCCATAGCCAGGAAGATGGAGCTATGGCAAAGAATCGTGGACAGGGTCAACACTGTGGGACAGCATCCAAGAAATCGGGAGGACATCAGGAAGAGGTGGAACGACCTACGGGGGAAGGTGCGTTCAGTGGTCTCCAGGCACAACATTGCGGTACAGCGGACTGGCGGCAGACCCCCACCTCCTCCCCCACAACATGGGAGGAGCAAGTCTTGACCATAATGCATCCTGAGGGCCTCGGAGGAGTCGGTGGAGGAATGGACATTGGTAAGTTAAATCTCAACTATTATACCCCCCACCCTACTTGCATGCCATCACACACCCCCGCCCTCACCCCCTCCCTTATCACTCCAACTCCTCACTAATGTACTCATAACACAAACCACACATCCCAACACCAAGCCCTGCATGACACAACTAAGCATGGTCACCCATCAGTAAAGCATGCTCACTGCACATACCCATAACAACCCCCTAACCATCATCACACAAGCCCCCCCACACGAATGCTTGCACTGGGGTACACGGTCACCCACCCATTGCACACCATTACACACACACGTGCAATAATCATGCTTTTACACCCCTGCAGGACCACATCGGAACGTCACCACACCGGAGGGTCCAGACAACTCCACTCCACCCACAGAAGAGGCCCACAGTGACGACAGCAGCTCTGCCCTACTGGATCCTGATGACCAGCCCGGACCATCGGGGGCCTCGGGACAGTCTGTTCCCCTCACACAGGCACAGCCCAACACTGACCTTCCACCCTCTGGTAACACCAGCACAGCACCCACCCAGCGGGCCCATACCTCCGTCCCCAGGACACATCAATCAGCTGTGTCCCCACCACTACAGGGAACCCAGGATAACCCACCACCCCAACAACAACAGGGACCTGGGGGCAGTGGTAGTGGGCACACGGTCCAGGGGACGGAGGCACAGGAACACAGGGGAACTGGGAGGGCTGCTGTGCGACAGGGGGCGGACAGGCCAAGGGAACCCACTCTCCACGAGGCCCTCTCCTCCATCATGGGAGCATACCACCACTCCCAGGAGACGATAGCGACGGTCCTTGCCAAGTTTCAGGAGACCCAGCACATGCAGGAGGAACAGTATTTGGGGTTCAGGGAGGAGCTCAGAACCATCAGCTCCGCCCTGGGCTCCATCATAGGTTGTGCTGAAGGACATACAAAAGACCATGAGGGACACTGTGGCACTCCAAGGGGCCCCTGACACTAGCATGGACGATGAACTGCCCACCACTTCCGCCAGCGCTAGTGGACAGGACGCCCCGCCACAGGACCACCACACCATTACCCCACCCCCTGCAGACGGACAACCACCCCGCAAGCGGTCCCTGAGATCCAGGAACAGGACAGAGCAAGATGGCAAGACCCCCGCCAGGAAATGAGACCACCCTGATTGTCCTCCCCCTGTCCCACTTTGTTACCCTGTCCCGATTGGAACTGCCCCAGCTCCACTTCCTATGCCCTTATGGTCAATGCACCTGTGAGACTAATAGACTGGACTCTGCCATGGACATTTCTCCACCGTCCCCCATCACCATATCACTACCCCCCTCCATTTTTGAGCACTGCAATAAACACCCTTAAACCACAAACCAATCTGGAGTCAGTCTGTGATTTGGTAAATATGTATAATCAATGACAGTGTCAACATGCTTTCCATTTTTATAGCCAACATACCTATGTCACAAATCACAAGTCCTTGAAGGATGCAAGAAGATGACACACGTTGCTAACCACACCTGTGAAACCGTAATGGAAAGGTACAACTCAGTGACCAAATACTGCTATGAAATGACAGACAGGATAGAGGTAGAACTGTGAAAGTGAATGTAATGGTAAAAAGATAACTGTTCTCACCTGTGTGTCACTGGAAATGTTGCCGTATGACTGACTCCCTGTTGTCTATGTCTTCTTCCTCAGCGTCCTCCTCATCACTGTCCACAGGCACCACAGCTGCCACAACACCGCCATCTGGACCATCCTCCTGCAGAAAAGGCACCTGGCGTCGCCAAGCAAGATTGTGAAGCATTGAGCAGGAGATGATGATCTGGCACACCTTCCTTGATGAGTAGAATAGGGAACCACCTGTCATATGGAGGCACCTGAACCTGGCCTTCAGGAGGCCGAAGGTGCGTTCGATCACCCTCCTAGTCCGCCCATGGGCCTCATTGTAGCCTTCCTCTGCCCTGGTCCTGGGATTCCTCACTGGGGTCAATAGCCAGGACAGGTTGGGGTAACCAGAGTCCCCCAATAGCCAAACACAGTGCCTCTGGAGTTGACCCATCATATAAGGGATGCTGCTATTGCGCAGGATGTAGGCGTCATGCACTGAGCCAGGGAACATAGCATTACCTGCGAGATGTACTGGTCTGCCAAACATACCATCTGTACATTCATGGAATGATAACTCTTCCGGTTCCTGTACACCTGTTCACTCCTGTGGGGGGGGAGCAGAGCTACATGGGTCCCACCAATAGCACCTATGATGTTGGGGATATGTCCAAGGGCATAGAAGTCACCTTTCACTGTTGGCAAATCCTGCACCTGAGGGAAAACGATTTAGCTCCTTACGTGTTTCAGCAGGGCAGACAACACTCTGGACAACACGTTGGAAAACATAGGCTGAGACATCCCTGATGCCATGGCCACTGTTGTCTGAAACGATCCACTTGCAAGGAAATGGAGCACTGACACCACCTGCACTTGAGGGGGGATTCCTGTGGGATGGCGGATTGGTGACATCAGGTCTGGCTCCAACTGGGTACACAGTTCCTGGATTGTGGCACAGTCAAACCTATAGGTGATGAGTAAATGTCGCTCCTCCATTGTCAACAGGTCCACCAGCGGTCGGTACACCGGAGGATTCTGCCATCTTCTCAAATGTCCAAGCTGACGGTGGACAACAGCGACAACAGAGTCAACAAAATCCCAGGTATGTACCCACAGATACACAGAACACAACACCAAAGACAAAAATCTTCCTGCATGTGTGTTGACTGTAGGCCTAGGTATGTGTGACGCAGTTGCAAATTAAGCCATGTGGGCCCCTGAAATGGCGGCTGCCTGACCTCTAAACTGGGACAGTGAGATGTGAGGTAACTGCGCTGGCGTTGTACACCGTCGCGGTAGGCGGGCGAAGACCGCGGCGCAAAGCTGCATTGGTTAACATTGGACCCTATGGGTCCCAGGAGCCAATGGTGAAGTGCGCCGGCGGTGACGATACGCACCGCCGCGGACGTCACTGCCGCGGACGTGACCGCCATTTTCTATCTGTTCAATCACTCGATACCTGATCTTCGACAGGAGAGGACCTACACTGCAAGTGCTGCTGTGACCTCTGTCTGGAAGAGACAATGGCTGCTGCGTCTGGGGAAAGGGCCCTTGCCTTCACTGCTCAGGAGTTGGAGAAGCTCGTGGACGGGGTCCTCCCCCAGTACACGCTACTGTACGGTCCTCCAGACCAACAGGTAAGTACAAAGGGAGCACGTTGTATGGGCTATGCCTGGGTGGAGCGTGCTGGTTGTAAGAGGGAAGGGGGCAGAGTGCAGTGAACATGAAGGACTGTGAATGCATGTGCTGCATGTGCCACATGGCAAGGGTAGGGATGGGGGTCACTCACTTCGACTGTGCTCCTGCTAATGACTTCTCTTCTTCCCCTGTGCATTTCATGTAGGTCAGCGCCCACCAGAAGAAGGACATTTGGCGTGCCATCGCCAAGGACGTACGGACCCTGGGGGTCCACCAGAGATGGGGCACCCACTGCCGGAAAAGATGGGAGGACATTCGCCGCTGGAGCAAGAAGACGGCAGAGGCTCAGCTGGGGGTGGCCTCCCAACGTGGGAGGGGTGCCCGTCGCCCCATGACCCCCCTGATCCCAGGAATTGCATCTGTGGAGGCCAGGAGCACGGCGTAGTGCAGGGGGCTGCTGTGTCTGTATTGTCCGCCAACGGTAGCGGTATGCCATGCACTCAACCTGTCTTTCTTCTGTCGTCCCCCCCCACCTTTTCTGCTCTCCATGTTCTTTTGTGCATCAGTATCATCAGGCGGAGGTACAGTGGCACCGGAACACGAGGGAGCTGCATCCCACATGGCCATGGAGGGCCACACCACGGACTCAGAATGCACCAGTGGGACGGAGGGCGAGAGGAGCTTCACATCGGGCACCAGATCTCCAAACAGCGACACGGAGTCGTCCGCCGATGGGAGCTCCCTTGTGGTGGCGGCACCATCTGTGCCCTACACTTCTACAGGTACAGCCGCCACCTCCCCTACCAGCACCGCCCTCCCAGCAGCCCCTCAGCGTTCGCCCCGTGCCCGCTCACCCAGGAGGGTGGGCATCACCTTCGCCCCAGGCACCTCAGGCCCTGCCCCTGTCACCCCTGCTGCCCTCAGTGAGGAGGCCATTGACCTCCTCAGGTCACTCACTGTTGGGCAGTCTACCATTGTGAATGCCATCCAGGGTGTAGAAAGGGAGTTGCAGAACGGTAATGAATTCCTGGAGGGCATTCATTCTGGTCAGGCTGCCCTTCATCGAACCCTGCAATCTCTGGCCTCAGCACTGATGGCATCCATTGTCCCTGTGTCTAGCCTCCCCCTCCAACTTCCTCAACCCAGACCCAATCCCCTGTACCCCAGCCTATCCCAAGCACACCAACAGACAAGCATGCGCACACCTCAACACACAAAAATAGCTCAAGCAAACATAGGCACCACACATCCCACAGGCACTCACACAAGCATCACACACATACAGACACAGCAACATCCACTGCCTCCACTGTGTCCCCCTCCTCATCGTCTCCCTCCCAGTGTCATCTACACTCTCACCTGCATGCACTACATCCACAGGCACTAGGACCCGCACCAGAACACCCAGCACCACACCCCGCTCACCAGCACTCACCACCCCCACTCCCATTTACACGTCCCCTGTGTCCTCTCCCAGTGTGTCTGTGACGCCCCCTCCCAAAGTACACAAACGCGGGCACCCACACACCCTACATCCATCCACCTCACGACAGCCTCCAGTACCTGCACCTGCACCCAAAACACATAAAGTGACACCTCCTACAACCACCTCCTCTTCCTCCACTCCCAGACCCCCTCCAGCTACCCATCCCAGTGTTCGTCAGAAACTCTCCCTCAGCAACGTTGACCTCTTTGCCCCCATCCCCACCCCTCCAATTCATAAGTCCCGTAGTAGCACCTCAGCCAAAAAGACTCCTGTACCAGTGGTGCGTGTTCAAGGTGTGTGGAGTGCACCGGCCACCAGGGTAGGCAGTGTGACACGGATCCAAAGCACTGCCAGTCCACCCCCTGTAAAGCACCCAAAGTTGGAAAGTGGCTGTCATGACCACATAAACTTGCCAAGTCAAATCAAAGAAGTGCATGAGAAAAGCAAAGAGATATCCTCAGTGGAGACAGCAAAGCCCAAACTGGAAGAAGGTTTGCAGAGTAATCTTGCGCTTATTTCAAAGGAAGAATCAAGAAGAGAAGATCCAAGATGGCCGCTGTGAGTCCTGAAGGTTAGTTACAGTTCTAGTCTTGCAATCGGTTGGTTGCTAGGTTACGAGCTCTCCAGCTGGAAGCCTTGCACTTCAACTGAGGTCTGACAGGAATCAGCTGTGTGGAGAGAGAGCACGCTTCAGAGCAGAAACTTCTGTGAGGTAAAATTACATTTGAAGATTATATTACAGAAAACAAATAAATATTGTCAAGGTTTATTCGAAGAGTTTGATAGTAGACCGTTCCTGTGGAAGTCGGCAAGGCTACAGAGTTAATGTATGAATTAACCTTATGTTTACAAGGTTCTTGTTTAAGATATTAAAGACAAAGAAAAAACTAACTTTAAAAGAACAAGTATCTACAAATGTCAAGGTTATAAACAAAGGCCAAGTTTAAAGGAGAAACGAACTGTTAACAAATAAGCATTTACAAATTCAATGGTAATAAACCAAAATATAATTTAAAAGAGAAACGAACTTAAATAAACAAGCATTCACAACTACAAGTTATCGACAGATGTCGAAGTAAGGAAAGAGAAACTAACTGTAATAAACAAGCATTTACAAATACAAGTAGTGACAGAAGTCACAATAAGACAGGAGAAATTAAATAACATCAGCTGATTTGAAGAACGCATTATCACCAACTATATATATATATATATATCAACATAAAACCAATCTCTAACAAAGGTTGAGAAGTTCTTCCAGAATCAGTAATAAGCATTTTTTTAAGAAGAGCTGTCATTTATAGGGAGAAGCAAGGCTACAGAGAACTCAGGGTGAGTGAAGAAATAATAGAATTAAAGAGAATTAAGTGTTGAGAGTAGAAAGTGAAAAACTGATGTTGTATGTCCCTAGTAATTGCGACTGTGACTCTTGCAGGTGCTGTATCCAATCTTAGATGTGAAGAGGCAGACTGAGTACTGGCGTTCATCATCTCTGTGGCACTCTCTACCATCCCATTCCCCTTTCCCCCTCCGGGGTACTCAGCAGGAAGGATTAATATTCGTTGTGAGTAGCTCGGGTCGGGACTGAGGAGTTATCTTCTGCTTCTGAGGAAATCGAATTGAAAGTATCCTGACAGTGGCAGACGGGACAGGTTGAAGACTCCTGGCGGCAAAACTGGTCACAAGGGTCCCAGCGGGATTGCAGAGTCAGCTGTGACTCCTCCAAAGGTGGTGAAGGGCCGGAGAAAGTCTGCACAGTCTGGTGAGAGCAGCACGGCGGAAAAGGGCGCCATCCTCCCCGGCGGCCGGGACGCCACCGCCAGCACCGTCATCACTGGTCAGGAGACCACCGCCAGAGTCATTGCCCAGGAGGGCCCGAGTATCGTCACTGGTCAGGAGACCACCGCCAGAGTCAGTGCCCAGGAGGGCCCGAGTATTGTCACTGGTCAGGAGACCACCGCCAGAGTCAGTGCCCAGGAGGGCCCGAGTATCGTCACTGGTCAGGAGACCACCGCCAGAGACCACTGCCAGAGTCAGTGCCCAGGAGGGCCCGAGTATCGTCACTGGTCAGGAGACCACTGCCAGAGTCAGTGCCCAGGAGGGCCCCGGCTGCCACAGCCCCGCTGGAAAATGAGGGACTGTCATGCCACACACCAATGCACAGATCAGAGACCGCCATGGCAAAGCCCTGCTGAACAAGGAAACACCACCATGGTGAAGACCGCTGAACAGGGCAGAGAACCGCTGAACAGATCAGAGACTGCCATGGCATAGCACCGCTGAACAAGGAAACACCGCCACATCAAGCATCGTTATCCCATGTACAGCTGGGACTGTGACGGTACAGGAACCGTCACGGGGAGCTAAATGCATTGTGGGCACCATTCCCCCTCCAGAACCGTTGGAGACTGTTATCCACTTGAGAGACTGTGGCTTTGCACTCCCCAGGATGTAACAGTGGGCAAGCCACCCAATGTAGAGACTTGAGAGACTGTGGCTTTGCACTCCCCAGGATGGTACAGTGGGCAAACCAACCACTGTATAGACTTGAGAGACTGTGGCTTTGCACTCCCCAGGATACATCAATGGGCATGGAGCCCCGTCGTGGATCTGGCGTGGTGCTGTAATCCGGCTGAGGCCCCCCCCCCCCCCTTCCCCCTGAGGTGCCTGTTGTATTTCTATCTGATGCCCCAGCAGTGTTCTCTCCGTTTGTGAACAAGTATCGTGTGTGGGATTCACCCATGCATTTTTGGCCCAGTGGTGCACGGACATTGATATGTGCATACCTGCACTGCTTCTCGTAATGTATATACTTTTGAATGTGTATCTATTTATCTGTATATATTTGGTACCTGTATTTTGATACATTACAATTTTTCGACTGATTTCCTTTGGTCTTTGCATTCTTCCGGGGGGGGTTATGGGTTGTTACTGTGATGTTTTGACATGCATAGCTGTGTGTGTTATAATGTGCGAGGGTGGGGGTGGGTGTTTTGCGTGTGTGTGTCCCTGACTTTTGCCTCCCCCTCCTCTATGTCTTAGGTGCAGTACTCACCGTTGTCTTCGGTGCCGCCGTTGCTGGTGTTCATAAATGAGCAGGAAGACAAGGGCAGGTAGGATTTGTAATTCTGGCTCCATGGTGTCCTCCTTCCTCGTGGGATGTGTAGAAGGTGAGCGTTTTCCCATTGCAAAAGCTGTTTCCGCCGTGTTTTTATCCACGGTGAATCCGCCCCGGAAAAGGTGGCAGATTGGCAGGTTGTGATACTGTGGGCGGTACATTGTCTTCCGCCTGTCTGTTGGCGGTGACCACCGCGCTGCTTGTCTGTACCGCCGTGGCGGTCAGAGTGTTAAAGTGGCTGTCTATGTTGGCGGTTTTCGCCACGGTCATAATTCCCTTTTTTTTGCCCGCCGGCCTGTTTGCGGTATTACCGCACCTTTAACACCGTCCGCCAGGGTTGTAATGACCCCCAAAGTTTCTAAAAGTTGGAATACTTTTTAAGAGTCTAAAACTATCTCTAGAACTTAATTCAAACTTTTACAAAACTTTTAAACTCTAAAAGAAATGCTAACAGGGACTAACACAAGGCCCTAGCAGGACTTTTAAAATTTTTGGAAAATAGCTCAAATTTCAAAAATCAGTTTCTAATGACAATTTTGGGAATTTAGTCGTGTGATCAGGTATTGGCTGACTAGTCCAGCAAATGCAAAGTCTTGTACCCCACCGCTGATCCACCAATGTAGGAAGTTGGCTCCGTATGTACTATTTCAAAGTAAGAAATAGCATGCACAGAGTCCAAGGGTTCCCCTTAGAGGTAAGATAGTGGCAAAAAGAGATAATTCTAAAGCTCTATTTTGTGATAGTGTGGTCGAGCAGTAGGCTTATCAGAGGAGTAGTGTTAAGCATTTTTTGTTCACACACCGGCAATAAATGAGGAACACACACTCACAGACAATTCCAGGCCAATAGGTTTTTGTATAGAAAAATATATTTTCTTAGTTTATTTTAAGAACCACAGGTTCAAGATTTACAAGTAATACTTCAAATGAAAGGTATTTCAGGTAGGTACTTTAGGAACTTTGAATTAGCAAAATAGCATATACAGTTTTCACATAAATGACATATAGCTATTTTAAAACTAGACAGTGCAATTTTCAACAGTTCCTGGGGGAGGTAAGTGTTTGTTAGTTTTTGCAGGTAAGTAAACCACCAACGGGGTTCAAGTTTGGGTCCAAGGTAGCCCACCGTTGGGGGTTTAGAGCAACCCCAAAGTTACCACACCATCAGCTCAGGGCCGGTCAGGTGCAGAGGTCAAAGTGGTGCCCAAAACGCATAGGCTTCAATGGAGAAGGGGGTGCCCAGATCCAGTCTGCCAGCAGGTAAGTACCCGCGTCTTCGGAGTGCAGAACAGGGGGGTTTTGTAGGGCACCGGGGGGGGACAGAAGCCCACACAAAAAGTACATCCTCAGCAGCACTAGGGGCGGCCGGGTGCAGTGTGCAAACAAGCGTCTGGTTCGCAATAGGAATCAATGGGAGACCAAGGGGTCTCTTCAGCGATGCAGGCAGGCAAGGGGGGGGGGCTCCTCGGGGTAGCCACCACCTGGGCAAGGGAGAGGGCCACCTGGGGGTCGCTCCTGCACTGGAGGTCGGATCCTTCAGGTCCTGGGGGCTGCAGGTGCAGTGTCTTTACCAGGCGTCGGGTCTTTGAACCAGGCAGACGCGGTCAGAGGGAGCCTCGGGATTCCCTCTGCAGGCGTCGCTGTGGGGGCTCAGGGGGATCAACTCTGGCTACTCACCGTCTCGTAGTCACCGGAGAGTCCTCCCTGTGGTGTTTGTTCTCCACAAGTCGAGCCAGGGGCGTTGGGTGCAGAGTGCAAAGTCTCACGCTTCCGGCGGGAAACGGGTGTTGTTTCAAAGTTGCTCCTTTGTTGCAAAGTTGCAGTCTTTGGTGAACAGAGCCGCTGTCCTCAGGAGTTCTTGGTCCTTCTAGATGCAGGGTAGTCCTCTGAGGCTTCAGAGGTTGCTGGCCCCTGGAACGCGTCGCTGGAGCAGTGTCTTTTGAAGTGGGGAGACAGGCCGGTAGAGCTGGGGCCAAAGCAGTTGGTGTCTCCATCTTCTCTGCAGGTTTTTCAGTTCAGCAGTCCTCTTCTTCTTAGGTTGCAGGAATCTGAGTTCCTAGGTTCTGGGGAGCCCCTAAATACTGAATTTATGGGTGTGTTTAGGTCTGGGGGGTTAGTAGCCAATGGCTACTAGCCCTGCGTGTGGCTACACCCTCTTTGTGCCTCCTCCCTGAGGGGAGGGGGGCACATCCTTAATCCTATTGGGGGAATCCTCCATCAGCAAGATAGAGGATTTCTAAAAGTTAGTCACCTCAGCTCAGGACACCTAAGGGGCAGTCCTGACTGGCCAGTGACTCCTCCTTGTTTTTCTCATTATCTCCTCTGGCCTTGCCGCCAAAAGTGGGGCCATGGCCGGAGGGGGCGGCATCTCCACTAGCTGGAGTGCCCTGGGGTGCTGTAACAAAGGGGTTGAGCCTTTGAGGCTCACCACCAGGTGTTACAGTTCCTGCAGGGGGAGGTGAGAAGCACCTCCACCCAGTACAGGCTTTGTTACTAGCCACAGAGTGACCAAGGCACTCTCCCCATGTGGCCAGCAACATGTCTGGTGTGTGTCAGGCTGCTAAAACTAGTCAGCCTACACGGATAGTCGGTTAAGGTTTCAGGAGGCACCTCTAAGGTGCCCTCTGGGGTGTATGTTACAATAAAATGTACACTGGCATCAGTGTGCATTTATTGTGCTGAGAAGTTTGATACAAAACTTCACAGTTTTCATTGTAGCCATTATGGTGCTGTGGAGTTCGTGCATGGCAGACTCCCAGACCATATACTCTTATGGCTACCCTGCACTTACAATGTCTAAGGTTTTGCTTAGACACTGTAGGGGCATAGTGCTCATGCACTTATGCCCTCACCTATGGTATAGTGCACCCTGCCTTAGGGCTGTAAGGCCTGCTAGAGGGGTGACTTATCTATACCTGTAGGCAGTGTGAGGTTGGCATGGCACCCTGAGGGGAGTGCCATGTCGACTTAGTCTTTTTATCCCCACCAGCACACACAAGCTGGCAAGCAGCGTGTCTGTGCTGAGTGAGGGGTCCCCAGGGTGGCATAAGACATGCTGCAGCCCTTAGAGACCTTCCTTGGCATCAGGGCCCTTGGTACAAGAGGTACCAGTTGCAAGGGACTTACCTGGATGCCAGGGTGTGCCAATTGTGGAAACAAAAGTACAGGTTAGGGAAAGAACACTGGTGCTGGGGCCTGGTTAGCAGGCCTCAGCACACTTTCAAATCATAACTTAGCATCAGCAAAGGCAAAAAGTCAGGGGGTAACCATGCCAAGGAGGCATTTCCTTACACTAACAATGAACAACGGCCAGGTTTGGCACCCCGATCCGCAGTCAATGCGTTTATCAGCCTGGCTCCTCACCACAGAGAGTTTGCGCATTTGAATATCCAGCAGGACTGCAGGGATATTTTGTCAAAAGCCAGAGCGGATAGCACTAACAAAACGTATCAGTGTAAATGGAAAAGATTCTGTGCCTGGTGTCATCAACGACAGATTGACCCACTAGTCTCACCACCAGAGGAAATATTACTGTATCTGTTGCAGCTAGCTCAATCTGGCCTAGCACGCTCGTCCATTAAAGTTCACTTAGCAGCTATAGCTGCATACAGACGTTCAGATGATACACCCTCACTCTTCTCTTCTCGGCTGATTAAGAGAATTTTGAAGGGGCTTTTCAGAGTTTACCCCCTTTCAGACCACCACCTCCTTCCATCCATCGTGCTTCCCTCAAGTTCTTGTCATGGAAGGTTGCCTTATTGGTAGCTCTTACATCAGCTAGGCGGGTCAGCGAGGTGCAGGCGCTTTCCATCCAAGAGCCATTCCTACAGCTTGAACATGACAGACTGCTAATGCGCACTAACCCGCATTTTATCCCAAAGGTTCCTTCAGACTTTCACATAAACAAACCTTTAGTCTTCAAATCTTTTTTTCCTCATCCATCTACTCCGGCTGAGAGGACATTACACTCCTTAGACGTTAAAAGATGTGTTCAATTTTATTTGGACAGGACTAAGGCCCTCATTCCAACCCTGGCGGTCATAGACCGCCAGGGTGGATGTCGACGGAAGCACCGCCAACAGGCTGGCGGTGCTTCATTTGGCATTCCGACCGCAGCGGTACAGCCGCGGTCTCCCAGCCGGGTCCGGCGGTTTCCCGCCGGATTTCCCCCGGCTGGGAGAATCCTCCATGGCGGCGCTCCAAGCAGCGCCGCCATGGGGATTCCGACCCCCTTCCCCCCAGCCTGTTTCTGGCGGTTTTTACCGCCAGGAACAGGATGGCGGGAACGGGTGTCGTGGGGCCCCCTAACAGGGCCCCAGCATGATTTTCACTGTCTGCATAGCAGACAGTGAAAATCGCGACGGGTGCAACTGCACCCGTCGCACCCCTGCAACACCGCCGGCTCCATTCGGACCCGGCTTCTGTGTTGCAGGGCCTTTCCTGCTGGGCCGGCGGGTGCTCCCTTGGCGGGAGCCTGCCGGCCCAGCGGGAAAGTCTGAATGGCCCCGCGGTGTTTTGACCGTGGAGCGGCCAAGTGGCGGCGTAAGTTTGGCGGGCGGCAACCGCCGCCCGCCAAACTTCGAATGACCACCTAAATCTTTTCGCCGCTCTAATCAGCTATTCGTACCATACAGTGCTCCTAGGAAAGGTTACCCACTATCCAAGCAGAGTATTTCCAGGTGGATCGCCTCAGCCATTCGCTTCTGCCACCAAGCAGCGGGCAAACCTTTGCAATCACCTGTGCATGCTCACTCTACGAGAGCAGTCTCATCGTCAGTGGCACTGTTCGCCGGAGTTCCACTACAAGACATTTGTAGGGCAGCAACATGGAAGAGCTGTCTTACTTTCACGAAGCACTACTGCTTGGAATCTCTATCTCAGGGAGAGGTAGCAGTAGGCCAGGTGGTTCTCAGGAATCTCTTCAGGTGAAGGTGAGCCATCTCTCCTACATCCTTCCATCCCAGAACAGGTATGCACATTGTTTAGATTTCTTAAAAAAAAAAAAATAAAAAAAAAAAGAGAAAGGTATACAAAGGTAAAGAACATTATGACAGACTCATAACTGTTCGGGTTTGAAGAGAACAGTCATGTTACAGTAGTGTCTTAAAATAATTTTTTGCTGTGTCTCTTGGTATTTCGTCATGTATCTGTATATGTATATATTTATATGTGTGTATATATATATATATATATATATATATATATATATATTTCTGATGGATACACCTACCTGTGGATTCCTCACCTAAAGAAGTCTCCCCTTGCGCCAGCCTCGACGGAAATTTCTTCTAGCTCTGCACGTCGACAATGACGTCACAATCGCCCGACTCCACGCGACGCCGTATGACATCATCCAGGCAATAAGAAGCCCTTGTCGACGTGCAGACGTCAGTTCCCTTTTTTCCGTGCCCGAGTAACGGTTAATTCTTCGAGGCTCACAGGGAGCTACTGTTCCAAACGACGGTTACAATGTTGCAGCCAAGAAAATCCGGCTTTAAACCATGTAACCAGTGCGGGGGTCAGATGTCGGTTACCGACCCCCATGAGAATTGCCTCTGGTGCCTTAGCTCCGACCACGAGGTCGAGTCATGCCGCTCTTGTCAGCGCATGAACCCTAAGGCACTTAAAGAGAGGGAGGCAAAATTGTTCTTGGCTCGATCCAAGAAAAAGAAGGAGAGGCGTCATCGGAGGGAGTCTTCTTCGAGATCCTCGAGATCTCATCGCCATCATAGTGACTCTCGGCGCCGTCACAGATCTTGGCGCCGATCGAGCAAGGGACGGTCTAGATCAAGATCGGCTTCTCCGTCAGCTCGGCACCGTCCGACATGGGAGGTTAGCCCGACCGTCACCCCTCCGCCTCCTACGACCCGACGTCACCCGGGTCGGTCTATGAGGTCGAGCCTCCCCAGAGGCCAGAAGGTTCTCGTGGCCAGGAGTTACCTGGACCTTCTTCGGCATCTATGCCGGTGCCGGCGCAGCAGCAATACTCTGCTTTCCCGGCTCCGGGAACGGACCCTGCGGCGTTCTTAAACGCCATGTTTAACATTTTTACTTCCATGGCGCCGGGTGGAAGTCATGCAGGTCTGTCTGGCCCTTTGGCTTTTAATTTGGGCATTCCGGCGTCTTATAAATCAACGCCCTTCACCCCTTTTTTATCTGCTGCACTTGAAGCGGAGCCGATGCCCTTGACGTCGCCCAGACCGACAACACCTGTTACGGCGCCGTTGGATTCGCCTCGGATCCGAATGACAGTTAAGCATCTTGTGGAGCCGGAGGGTCTGGCTTCGGACGGATCAGAGGTTCGGCGCCGACGGAGATCTTCGGTGTCGGCCGACACCTTATCGACGCCAGGTCTGGAGTCGAGGCTTAGATCAAGATGTCTGGCTCTGCGACTATTGGAGGAGGAAGAGTATGCAAGACAGCACCTAGAGGAAGGTGAAGTTTTGGAGCCCTCTGGTGACTTCCAGGGACTGGATACAGCCAGTGGCTTGGACACTTCCCCAGAGTGGGATCGAGCTTCCCCTGGAGAGATCACTGAAGAAGCTGCTTCATTCCACGCAGTCATTCGGAAGGCTGCAGACTTTTTAGACCTTCCCCTCCCTACTGCGGAAGTCAAAAGAAATTTATTAACAGAGGTTTTGCACCTGGCTTCTGCTTCTGCTGAGCCTCTTTTGCCCTTTAATGAGGCGCTGCTGGACCCCATTTAGGACATCTAGATGAAACCTGTGTCCACCGCTGCTGTCAACAGAGCGGTGGCTCGTCGTTATCGGGCGGCACCTGGTGATCCAGTGTTTCTCTCCAGACAACCAACACCGGAGAGTCTAGTGGTGCAAGCCTCATGTTCATCTAGATGTTCTCATGGCTCGTTTCCCGGAACACCTGCGGACAGGGAATCAAAGAAGATGGAACATACTGCAAAAAAGACCTTTTCATCTTGCAGTATGGCCTTAAAGTCATCCAATGCTACCTGCATACTGGGGCGTTACATCCATGCCCTTATGGAGGAAGCGAAGGGCCACCCTAATTTGTCCCAGGAGATGTTGCAGCTGCTGGCAGATGCTCAAGCGTCAGCGACTCAGGTGATCCAGTCGGGATTGGATACTTCAGACTCGGTGGCTAGAGCTATGGGCACGACCATAGTTTCTAGGAGGCAGTCTTGGCTATGGTCTTCTGGCTTCTCGTCTGACGTGCAGGCAACTCTTCTCGATCTTCCCTTTGATGGCGAGAGACTCTCCGGCACAAAGGCGGACTCTGCTCTGGAACGTTTTAAGGAGAGCAGAGCTACTGCAAGATCTTTGGGACTCCAGTCTTCTGCTTCATCCTCCTTTAGAGGTTTTCGGAGGTTTAAAGGATTTGGACGTGGCTCTTCCTTTCGTGGAAGATTGCAAGGACCACACCAATCTGCTTCTACCCTGCCATACAGATCTTTCAGGGGCAGGGGCAGAGTCCGTACGAGAGGAGCAACCTTGCAGCACTCTGCCTCTGCCTCTTCCTCTTCCTTGGGAGGGGTGCAGCAAAGAAAGCAGCCGTAGTCCTCCTCCACTCCCTGTCCACTTGTCTCCGGTAGGGGGGAGACTTGCCCATTTTCTTCCGATGTGGGAGGTTATAACATCGGACTCCTGGGTCATCGATATCGTGAAAAAGGGGTACTCTCTTCCCTTTCGGGAATTCCCTCCTCCCTTCCCTCCCCGCCCATCCTTCTGTTCGGAAGACCATCTTCTCCTATTACAGCAGGAAGTATTGTCCCTATTGGCAAAAGGTGCGATAGAGTTGGTTCCCGAGCAAAAGAGGGGTCATGGCTGTTATTCAAGATACTTCCTGATTCCCAAAAAGGATGGTCGGTTGAGACCGATAGTGGACTTGAGGGTTTTGAATTGGTTCCTCAAACAGGAAAAGTTCAAAATGCTGACCCTGTCACAGGTTCTTTTGGCGTTGAATGAAGGAGACTGGATGGTGTCGGTCGATTTGCAGGACGTGTATTTTCATATTCCAATCCTCAAATCTCACAGGAAGTATCTCCGCTTTGTGGTGGGATCACAACATTATCAGTTTGCGGTCCTCCCGTTTGGTCTTACTTCTGCGCCGCGAGTCTTCACAAAGGTGATGGCTGTGGTAGCGGCAGAACTCAGAAGAAGGGGGATAGCGGTATTTCCCTACCTGGATGATTGGTTGATCAAAGCCAAGGCTCCGGAGCTCGTGCGGCGCCATCTCCAGTCGTCAACTCAATTGTTCTACGACCTGGGTTTCTCAGTCAATGTACCCAAATCTCACCTGGAGCCCTCTCAACGCCTCCTGTTCATAGGGGCAGTATTGGACACTACATTGAATCGGGCCTTTCCTCCACCCCAGAGGGTCCAGGACATTCAGGTATTGATTCCAATGTTTCAAAATGGAGCGGTAGTTCCAGTCCTCAAGGTCCTTCGTTTGCTCGGTCTGTTCGCTTCTTGCATACTGTTGGTCACTCATGCACGCTGGCACATGAGGGCTCTTCAGTGGTGCGTCCGCAGGCAGTGGTTTCAACACAAAGGGGATCTTGAGGAGTCGATAAAGATCTCCAGAGACACTGCGGTAGATCTTCAATGGTGGGCAGCGGTCGACAACCTGTCACAAGGAAGGCCGTTCTTGCTGCCACCACCAGTGGCCACGGTAGTAACGGAGGCTTCCACTCTAGGGTGGGGAGCTCATCTGGGGGACCTGGAGATCAAAGGCCTTTGGTCTCCAGTAGAACAGAGATTACACATCAATCTGTTGGAATTGCGGGCAGTACGTCTGGCTCTCAAGGCCTTCCTCCCTTCCATTCGCGGTCAGTCAATCCAAGTTCTAATGGACAACACTACCGCAATGTGGTATATAAACAAACAGGGAGGAGTGGGGTCGTATCTTCTCTGCAGAGAAGCTCTTCGTCTCTGGTCCTGGCTTCAGGAGCACAAGATCTGCTTGGTGGCACATCATTTGGCCGGAGTCCTGAACGTGCGTGCGGACATTCTCAGTCGACGCAGCTCGGCCGACCACGAGTGACGTCTTCATCCAGATCTGGTTCTGTATATCTTCCGGATGTGGGGATATCCACAAGTAGATCTACTTGCAACTCAAGAGAATGCGCAGTGCCCGCTATTTTGCAGCCTCCAGTATCCGGTGCAAGGAGCTTTGGGGGACGCGTTTCAGATGTCCTGGAAGGGTGGGTTGCTTTACGCGTTTCCCCCCATACCCTTGATTCCTCGAGTTCTGAAGAAGATCCGCCAAGACCGAGCTCAAGTCATCCTAATAGCTCCGGATTGGCCAAGAAGGGTGTGGTATTCGGACCTTCTCCAGCTCTCTCAGTGCCCGCCGCTCCGTCTCCCTTGCAGGGTGGACCTCCTCTCGCAGTCGAAGGGGCAGATTCTACACCCCCACCTCCAGAGCCTGCATCTTCATGCCTGGAGATTGAACGGGGCAATCTGAGTTCCTTTTTTCTCCCACCAGATGTGGTAGATGTTATTTTATCGGCCAGGCGACACTCCACCAACTCAATCTATGCTAATCGTTGGGCTAAATTTGCATGCTGGTGTGGAGAGAACAGTTTAGATCCCTTAAAAGCTAGTTTATCTGACATTTTGTCATTTGCACTCTATCTGGCACAGAAGGGTTGTGCAATTGCCACAGTCAAAGGTTATTTGTCTGCTCTATCTGCTTTTCTGTGCCTTCCTGATCAACCATCCTTCTTTAAATCTCCTATTGTTTTAAAGTTCCTAAAGGGGCTCACCAACAAGTTTCCAACAACACCATTTGTTATGCCTCAGTGGGACCTTAACTTAGTCTTAACGTTTCTAATGGGGTCCCCGTTTGAGCCGATGCACTCTTGCTCTTTACGATTGCTAGTATTTAAGACTGTTTTCCTGGTGGCCATAACATCTGCCAGAAGGGTTAGCGAGCTTCAGGCTCTCTCTGTAGAACCCCCGTACCTTTCTTTCTTTAAGGACAAAGTGGTGTTAAGGACCAAGGTGGCTTTCCTACCGAAGGTTGTTACACTCTTTCACCTGGGGCAGTCGATTACTCTCTCTTCCTTTTACCCTCCACCTCACCCATCCAAGGAGGAAGAGAGGCTCCACCGGCTGGATCCACGAAGAGCGCTGAGCTTCTACGTCGCCAGGACGAAAGAGTTCAGACAGGATGATCAGCTCTTCGTTGGATACGTGGGGAAGAGGAAAGGTAGAGCGGTCCACAAGAGAACGCTATCCAGGTGGGTCATTCTATGTATTAAGGTTTGCTATTCTTCGGCAAAGAAAGATCCACCTGTGGGGCTTCGTGCCCATTCCACCAGGGCCAAAGCAGCTTCATCGGCTTTGGCTAGAGGTGTTCCTGTGGCTGACATCTGCAGGGCAGCGACCTGGGCGTCCCTCCATACTTTTGCCAAGCATTACTGTTTGGATTCTGAGGTTAGGAGGGATGGGCATTTTGCTCGCTCGGTGCTGCACGATTTCTTGGTTTGACCATTCGGGCACCCACCTCCGGAGGTAGTACTGCTTTGGGACTCTATTCTTTAGGTGAGGAATCCACAGGTAGGTGTATGCATCAGAAGAATAAGTTACTTACCTTCGGTAACGCTTTTTCTGGTGGATACAGTAACTACCTGTGGATTCCTCACGGTCCCACCCGCCTCCCCGTTGCCTGACTGGTCAAACCGAGATATCCTTGGGTGCGCATCCTTGATCTTGTACATATGTATATAGCTGATTCATGTATATAGTTATATAACTGTATATACAATTTCTTTACTAAGTAAGATAGTTCAAAGAAAATCTTTTGATCTTGGTTTATATATGTACATATTTATTTCTCTCTGCTATTGTGTATTCATTTCTGTTACTTAGAATGTGCTCTATAATAAATGTTCTATTTTCATTCATTTTGGATTAATATGTGCTCTTTAGGTTTAACCTGTTCGCCTCTTTGGCACGTAAATAATGGTGATAACTGACGTCTGCACGTCGACGAGGGCTTCTTATTGCCTGGATGACCTCATACGGCGTCGCGTGGAGTCGGGCGATGGTGACGTCATTGTCGACGTGCAGAGCTAGAAGAAATTTCCATCGAGGCTGGCGCGAGGGGAGAATTCTTTAGGTGAGGAATCCACAGGTAGTTACTGTATCCACCAGAAAAAGCGTTACCGAAGGTAAGTAACTTATTCATATGGGTGCATACCTTTATAGTTGCATGTATATGCAGGATGACAATAAGGTTTTGTGTATCAAAGTGTTTTCCATTAAAGATGTTGTCATATTACAATGTGCATCACTACTGCTCTCTACTCTGATTCAAGCATGTGAATCTATGAAAGTTCCAATACTGGAGTAAGAAAATAAGTTACTTACCTTTAACTGTAGTTCTCCAGTATTGAATCTTTCATAGATTCACATGCGACCCACCCGCCTCCCCGGAGAAGCTCACTTCACCTCTTTCTTTCTTTCTTTCTCTGTTTACTATATTTTACGCACTTGTGCTTGGAAAATCTGAGGTGCTGGAGCTTCTCTTAGGAGGATTCTGGAGGGTGCTGTCGCCTGATTGGTGGAGGCTCAGGTTTGGTCCTTTTCACAAAATGACTCTGATAGACTGTTAAATTGAAGAGGCCTAGGGCCTTTTTTCTCTGTTAATATATCTTGACATTACTTGTGTAAATTATACTGGGGACTCCCATCTCGACGACGGGGAATGATTCAAGCATGTGAATCTATGAAAGATTCCAATACTGGAGAACTACAGTTACAGGTAAGTAACTTATTTTCTTCACCTGTCATCGTGTGAGCCAGGCAGGGCACAGTGGCCACTCACACTCCAAAGTTACCTAGAGGGTGGAGTGGGTGAGAAGTGGACACAAGTATGCAGTTTCCACATCTCCTACTGCTCACAGGGAAGCAGCCCCTCCATTTCTGCCCCCACCAGCAACAGGATCATGGGCAGATTAAAAGGGACGGAGTACAGAGCGACAAGAAAGTGACTGCTCAAACCAACGCCTCCATTAGGCAGGATATTGTCCCATACATTAGCCACCTTTCTTCAGGCAGTGTTTTCAGTTGCCACCCACCCCTCCCAACACTTGTCCATAGTAAATCCTTAAAAAGAGGTCCCAAAGAAAGGCATTACTCTCTTTGATGCATGACTCCCTTTGATCCAATCACTAGGTCTGTGGTCTCAATCTATTTATGCAGGATGTCTTTGGGATTATGTGTTATTACTGGGGCAGCAAAAATAAAGTATTAAAGTGCATGAATTCCAGTCTGTCCAATAATCTCAGTATTTAAAATATCTCCATCTAAGTCGGAATCAAAGAGCAGAGCCCCATTGAAGGGGAAGCTGTGTTACATTTTGTTGGGCTTCTGGTATCAGCAGGTATGTTGTAGCCACAGTAATGGTCTTGGTGCTACTTCCTGTTAATAGCCATATGCAAGAGTTGAGTCAGTCTGTGAAGAATACCTTTTATACTAAACGTGATTTAAGAGGTGCCTTATCTACAAGAATGGAGGTACCAGACAAGTGGAAAACCCATTTTTCTCTTCCAGGGAATCCTCATCAATAGTCATAAACATTGAATATTCCCGCCCCCGTGCGGGGATCCCAGAGCATATACAAAAACACACATGTATAATTATGAAATATATAAGAAAAAAATATAGCATTTTTTAGTAGACAATTTTCATACCAGATTGATGTATACATGTGTATAACAGCAATGCAGACTATGTTGATAAACAGGCTAAAATGCTTTATTTCTATGTTTTTTATTTTTATTTTTTATCACTCTCCTTTATAATTACAAGAAAAACTTTCTAAAGCCCAATAGCCGGGCACAGAAAAGGAAAATACCAGCAAGATGTGAAAAAACAAGAGAAAAAATTACATTGAAAACAATAGAGCATTGTTAGCCAATAGGCTGCATTCAAGTTAATACAGCAGAACCACAGAATTTGGCACTGTGCCTTTAAGACCCTGTGCACCTCCAGTATCCCATCATGCCTCAGGGGTGAAGGAGAGGTGACAGTTGGTTCACAGTTGGGTCAGTTCTTTTTTCCGGCTTCTTCTGAGAGGATCCTGGAGCATTGAGCTCTCAATTTTTCTGAGTTTTTCACAGAACAATATTCAAAAAAAAATTCTACCTTCACTCAACATTTTTCACTTTTTTCTGAGTGAGGGAATTTTTTCCTGACTGGAAAATGCCTTCTCTTTTTGTGAAGTGCCTTTCCTGTGGGAAGAAGAAGGCCCAGTCTGATCCACACTCTCTCTGTATTGTGTGTTTGCCTCAGAGCCACTGCCCTGACACATGCAGGCACTGTAAAAACATGTCCAAAAGGACTCTGAAGAACAGAGAGAAAATCAGACTTCATGGACTTCATGAGAGGCAGAAAACATCGTCCTCTTCGCTTCCCAGGCAGTCAACAAGCCATTCTCAGGAGCGACAGGTTAGATCGACATCAGCTGGTAAGAAAGTGCCTGTCTGTTCCGCGTCGACGTCCTTGCTGCCACCGTCGCATCTTCGCTTATCGCCGTCAACTGCGACACGACCGACGTCGAAGGATACGACGTCGAAGGCGCACAGCAATCATCAGGACAGATCTCCGTCGACCGCAACCCACCGATCGACGTCGAGCCAGCACCGTCGTGCTCGTACGCCGTCTAAGGCATCACACCCCTCGACGGCACGGAAGACGATGTCGAGATCGCTTCAGCGGGGAGAGCAGAGGCTTCCATCGTCAGCGGTCATCACTCGACGGCGAAACATACGATGTCGAGCCGCGCACATACAAGGGTCCACCAGTCGCCATCAAAGCGCTCAACGTCGAGACCTGAGCAGTCCACGGTACTTCCTTGGATGTCGGTACACCTTTTGACGTCAAGACAGTTACTGCCTACCTCTCAAGGGGAAGAGCGTCAGCAACCACGGGCTGACAAGAATGTCATTCCACCAAGTCCAGTGGTCTCCATAAGGAGTGGATCGTCTGGATGGTCAAGGGCCTCATCATCAGGGCATATCTCGCCCATAAACCTATCGCCAAGGTGGTTGGAGAGTCTTAGCAAGGCACCGGCTTCTCCAGACTCTCAATACTCGCGGATGTATTCACCATCCGGTAGGAGCGCGACAGTCATTACAATGGTGGACGCGCAGACATCACCTGTCAATAGGAGTTCTTTTCACCATCCAATCACTTCCGACACTCTGGTAACGGATGCATCGCTTCAGGGCTGGGGAGCTCATCTGGGTTCCCTTCAAGCTCAGGGCTTGTGGTCCAGCAAAGAGAAGACGTACCATATCATATTGTCTTACCTGCTCCATCTGGCAAAATGAGGTCTGCAATTGTCATCTATTAAGGTACATTTATCTGCCATTACAGCTTATCGTAAGTCACCTTCTCAGGAATCCTTCTTTACAATGATAGTAGTCAAGGATTTCTTAGAAGGTTTAAAGAAGGTTTTTCCACCCATTCGAAAACCCTCACCTCCATGGGAACTGAACATAGTGTTATCTAAACTCATGGGCCCTCCTTTCGAGCCTATTCACAGAGCTTCTTTGCAACACCTTACGTGGAAGACAGCTTTTCTTGTAGCCATTACTTCGGCGAGGAGGGTCAGTGAGATTCAGGCTTTGTCCTCCAAGGAACCGTATACGTTTTTCCATGAAAATAGAGTTGTTCTAAGAACTCATCCATCGTTCTTACCGAAGGTGGTATCGGATTTTCACATCAGTCAGACTATATCACTCCCAACTTTTTTTCCCCAATCTGGATACACCAGCAGAGAATGCCTTGCACTCTCTGGATTTGATAAGAGTGCTAAACTTTTATCTGGATAAGACCAAATTGATTAGACGATCTCACCACCTGTTTGTAAATTATGGACATATGAGAACAGGCGATGGAGCCTCAAAACTAACCATATCTAGATGGATAGTTTCATGTATTGTTACTGCATATTAATTGGCTAACAAACAGTTATTGGCTAGGCCTAAGGCTCATTCGACAAGAGGAAAAGCGGCTACTGCTGCCCTCCTTAATAATGTTCCAATCTCTGTAATTTGTAAGGCCGCTACATGGAAATCTGTACATATGTTTACTAGGCATTACTGTTTAGATTCAGATGCCAAAGTGGACGCTCAAGTTGGTCAAGCGTCACTGAGAAATTTGTTTGCATAGTGTATGTCTTTTTCCTGCAATTCTATTAGACAGTCCGCAGAGATAAGGGATGGGCTTGCTAATCTATTCAATGTTTATGACTATTGATGAGGATCCCCTGGAAGAGAAGGATAAGTTACTTACCTGTAAATCCTAGTTCTCTTCCAGGGGTATCCTCATCAAAGTGATAAACAACCCACCCTCCTCCCCTGATGCAAGTCTCCTAGAAGTGCAGTACAGACCATCTATCCAATCTGCTGGATGCTTTGTCACCGTAAAAAAGTACTGACCTAACTGTGAACCAACTGTCACCTCTCCTTCACCCCTGAGGCATGGTGGGATACTGGAGGTGCTCAGGGTCTTAAAGGCACAATGGCAAATTTTGTGGTTCTGCTGTATTAACTTGAATGCAGCCTATTGGCTAACAATGCTCTATTGTTTTCAATGTAGTTTTTTCTCTTTTTTCACATGTTTTGCTGGTATTTTCCTTTTCTGTGCCCGCTATTGGGCTTTAGAAAGTTTTTCTTGTAATTATAAAGGAGAGTGTTTAAAAAAATTAAAAAAATCAAAACAAAATCCATAGAAATAAAGCATTTTAGCCTGTTTATCAACATAGTCTGCATTGCTGTTATACACATGTATACATGAATCTGGTATGAAAATTGTCTGCTAAAAAATGCTATATTTTTCTTATATATTTCATACTTATACATGTGTGTTTTTGTATATGCTCCGGGATCCCCACACAGGGGCGGGAATATTTAATGTTTATGACTTTGATGAGGATACCCCTGGAAGAGAACTAGGATTTACAGGTAAGTAACTTATCCTTACCCACCAGTGCTGAAGTTATGCTGGTGGGTCTAATTGTAGGGGACAAGGACTCTTGGTCCCTCCTATTGACAGCAATACGTAGGTCCATTGAAAACTTTCCTGGGTGGCCCACTGGCAATCCCCTCATTTCACACGCTCTGACATCAATAATGGGCTGGTTGCTCTATGGGTGCTATCACCAAGTGCTCCTTTCTCTCTCATTGCACATCTAAACAAGCATTTGTAATGCAATAGGTCTCGCATTCTCTTGAGTTATATCTATCAGCATTTTAAATTCAAAACTGGGCTTTTCTTTCCACATAAATTGGTCATAATTGGTAATAATTTTGTCTTTTCCTGCCTTAATTCCAGTGGCCCAACATTTACCTAAAGCACTTCTATTTACCTTCTTCCCCTATTTTAAAATATATACAATTATCATAGAGACCTTTATCAGAAATAGCCTTTTGGCATTAGAGTGTAATTCTCAAAACAAAAATATCGTTTGGGACGGATTGGACGATGAAAGGAAAGAGGGAGTTGGGAGTAAAGATAAGGAGGACAAGTGACGGAGTAACTGTGTCATGGGCCCTGGAGTAAGAAAGGAAAATGGTTGACTTCAATTTCGGTAGGAAAGTACAGCAGTAATTAGAGTCAAATGAGGTCCATAGGACTCTGGGCCCGGTGCCATTGCACCTGTTGCTCAGTTGATAACTAGGCCTCAGAAGAGAAGCGGATGCGACTGAAAAAGAGAAGCAAAAGAATACAGTAGACAAAAGGAAGAAATAGAAGGGATCACAAAAAAATAAAAAAAAAGGGAAAGAAAGAAAAAAAGTGAAAAAACTAATTAGAGAAGAAATAGAGCAAATGCTTGAGACAAAAGACAAAAAGGAAGGAAACTAGCGAACTAAAGATAAAGAGGAAAAAATAATGGAAGAAGTGTGAAAAGAAAGAGAAAAATGAACATTAGAGGATAAAAGAGATGGAGAGAGAAACAAACAGCAAAAGAACCAGGGAATGTATGTATTGGCACATTTCCCAAAGACACAGAATGGGAATACCACTTTGACACTTCGGGTCCTGACAAGTAACTTTCACATACAGATGGGGGAAAAGGGATTTATAGTAAAATGTGAATTGACAGATAAAGATAAGGAAAACGCCAAAGAAAGGAAAGAAGAAAGATCTAAAAAAAAAAAGAAAGTGAAAGGACACATACCGAGTCAAAGGAAAAAGCAAATAAAAAAGACAAAGAAAGAATGAAGGGAAGAGAAAAAAATAGTGAAAGAATGAACACCTGATGAAAAAAAAGTGGAACGAAACAAGGAAAGAAATAACAAAGTTTTGCAAGTTTTAAAGACGAGGTATTAAGAGAAAGGGGGAAATAAAAATAAATAAAAAAAGGGACAGGAGTAGAAAGAAAGAGTTGAAAGAAAGAGCAAAACGGTTAACATGTGAATTTTAAGAGCTGGAAAGAGAAAAGTGGGGGAAGAAAGAAAACATTGAGAGTAAAGGAAAGAGTGAGATAGGTGAAACAGACCCTCCCAAATAAAGATGGCAGCTAAGAATAGATTTAATTGGCTCCCCCACCTCCTCAAACAGAAATCGGAGTGGAACAGCAAGGGGCACTGCAGAACAGCAGGAGGTGCATTTGCAGAGTTGTATGTGAACCCCAATACAGCAATATTGGGGGCTTAAGATCAGGATTGTAGGGTATAGGCAGAGCTGTATCCTGGCCCAGTGATGGAATAACAGAAAGACAGCGGGTGAGGAATGAGAAACTGAGTGCTGTGTAATTCCTGGTATTGGAATAATGGATGCTGCAGGTTAGGGTTGAGGTGCACTGACAGTTGTATGCGGGCTGCTGTACTGGAATAGTATTGGGCACACAAGATCAGAAGTAAGGTATGTTAATGGAGCTATGTGTGCAACCTAATATTGGCATGCCAGTGTTGCTGAATGTTAGCCTGGAGGTGCGAGTGGGGCCCAGAATGGGAGTGGCATTGCCTCTAAACCACAGAAGCGAGGAGTCCTGAAGGGCGTGAGTGTGAGCTTTAGTACTCAGAAGAAACGTGCACTGAATGTTAGAATTGATGAATTCTGGCAGAGTTGTGGTGGTTCCCATCAACAGTAGCGTTGGATGTTAGACTTGAGGTGCACTGGCTGAGCTGCTTTTTGCTCTTTTGGGTCTAGTATTGGCTTGGCAGTGGGACTGAATATCAGAATTGAGCTGCTGTAACTATGTGGGCGGGGTTCCAGTATAGAAAAGGAAGTAACCTCTCGGGGTAGAACTGAGGTGCACTGATGGAGCTGCGCCCGAGGTCCTAGTACTGGAACAGCAGAGTGCACTGACTGAAGAACTGAGGTGCTCCGGAAGATGGTGTGTGTGAGGTTCTGGCACCGCTAAGGGGCTTGGAGTGTGTGAACTGAGGTGCACTGATGGAGCTGTGCCCGAGGTCCTAGTACTGAAGCAGCGGAGTGTACTGACTGCAGGAACTGAGGTGCTCTGGCTGATAGTATGTGGGTTCCTGGCACAGCTGAGGCCTTGGAGTGTGTGAACTGTAGTGCATTGATGGAGCTTCACCCGAGGTCCCAGTAACTGGAGGAGCAGAGTGTACTGACTGCAAGAACTGAGGTGCTGTGGCAGACAGCATGTGAGGTGTTCCTGGCACTGGCAGGCTGAGAGCGTGGAGTGTGTGAACTTTGGTGCACTGATGGAGCTGCGCCAGAGGTCCCAGTACTGGAGCAGCAGAGTGTACGGACTGCAAGAACTGTGGTGCTCTTGCAGGCAGCATGTGTGGGGCTCCTGGCAGTGGCACGTCTGAGGGCTTGGAGTGTGTGAACTGGCAGTGGCACGGCTGAGGGTTTGGAGTGTGTGAACTGCGGTTGCACTGATGGAGCTTCACCCGAAGACCCAGTACTGGAGGAGCAGAGTGTACTGACTGCAAGAACTGAGGTGCTCTGCAGAAAGCATGTGTGGGGTTCCTGGCACTGGCACGGCTGAGGGCTTGGAGTGTGTGAACTGAGGTACACTGATGGAGCTGCTAGTGGGATTCCAGTATGGAGCAGAAGTGGGCACTGTCTCTAAGGATTGCGGAGTCCTTGTAGAGCTAGGTGCCTAGGCTATAAGAAATTACAAGCGATCCTCTGCCCTTGCTTTCAGCACACAGGCAGGCACAGTTGGTAAAGAAAATCCAAGCCAAGGAAGGGCAGGAGGTAGGCAGCTGAGAGAGGGTGCAGAAAGCCTGCAAAGTCCAAATGTGACCAAGATACCAACCCTAACCCTAGTTGCCAACCTTAATCCCCTCCCAACCCTAGTTTGCACCATAACACTATTTCCAGCTCTAACCTGACTTCCCAACCATAGTTGCCCATCTCCAACCCTAGCAAAGCACACCAAACACACCTTTGAACCCTAAAACCCAGAACAACGCAGCCATTCCAACCCTAACATGCACCAGCCCTCATCCCAAATTGGGAGCGCCGCTCTGCATCACTACTTTAATGCAGGGGTGTGCCATATTTACACAAATGTGCCGCACCCTTGTGTTTCCCCTTGAGCTGGCGCTAAATTTAACTGCCAGCGCAGGCATACTTGCCACATAGTGCAAGGGTATCTGCGTTGAAGGGAATGATTGTTTATGTGCAGGAAGCTGCTCTTGCCTGCACATAAACAACCTTCAATGGTGATTTGTTACTTCTAAGTGTGCTGCAGAATGCAGCACACATAGAAAAAGCAAAAACTAGGAGAAATACAAGTTTTTGTGTCACCTCTATGGTGGTGTTAGTTTTTGGCGCTGCCTCAGGTTTACGATTTGTCATAAATCTGGGTCAGTGTCTAAAGCAATGGGTGTTGCGGTGGAAAGCCCACAGCAACACCTGTTGGACACCCCTCTGCCGCAGAACATTGCTTTGGAGGGGCCTATATTTACAAAGCAGTGTTAAGCCACAATAAGTGGCTTGGCGTCACGCAAATATGGCACAGTGCACAGTGCCATTGGGGTGTCACAAAAAGTGATGTTCCATGTGCGCTAGGGGTATGTAAATATGCCCCTCAGTTTTTATGTGAGTATGTCCATGAGTCATGAACCATAGTACATTATGGATCTGTGTGGCTCTTCTTCTGGGGTTCATCTCAGCAGCCTTCCACACTGTATCCCAGCACACGTTCATCACCAGACTTCATGACATAGGCATCCAAGGAGCCGCCCTCAGATGAATTGACTCCTTCCTCACCAACAGAATTCAAGTCCACCTTCCACCCTTCACCTCCCAACTCAAATCAGTCATCTGCAGAGTCCCTCATGGCTCATCACTCAGCCTCACCCTCTTTAACATACTCATGTTCCCCCTTGCCAACATAGTCAGATCCCACAGACTCAGCATTATATCCTACACCGACAACATGCAACTCGTTCTCTCCCTCTCCGAAAAATCCACTGCGCCAGAGCCACCTTCTACGAATGCATGATCAGCGTCACCAATTGGATGAGGAATAGCTGCTTCAAGTTCATCACAGACAAGATGAAAGTATTTTTATTTTAATATCTTTTTTTTTTCATTTTAAATTCTGTCAAAGGTCAAATTAGGGTGAAAACCCGCAGCTGAAACAGGTACAAAGCATCAGAAGAGGCATGAACACACACATATCTTCTGACACAAGGCAGACATGTTACTACAATGAAATACAGTGATATCTAGGACGACCCCCCAGTACCCATAGGAATGGTAGGTCATGGTGAGGGAGCCACAGCATCCATTGGAAGGTATAGGTCATAGTAATATAGCCAACATCCCCAGATTTTGTAAAAAAAAATTGCATGGGCACCCCCTGCTCTTATGTGACCTTCTCAGTCTCCTCCATTCTCCTAGGGTCGGGACCGTGGGTGCACACCAGTGGGGGCACCACGTTGCGCCTGGACAATACAAGCCCCAGATTGCAAAAGAGGAGTTGGGGATGTCCACATCTTCTGGGACACCCAGCAAAATGTATCTGTGGGATTAAGTGGGATGACTTCCCCCACCACATGACTGAGCTCCCCCACCACCTGTGACCATTGTGTCTTAATAGCGCAACAGCCCCATTTCTTGTGGATAATTTTACCCCTTGCTCCCTCATATCGCACAAAGTCAGGGGACAGCACCTCCCCATGCTGTGTAGGTGGTTCCTATTGTAGTAAACTAAGTGCCTAATTTTAAACTGGACCAAGCGCAGTCAGGACTTCATGTCGACCTCCCTTGGGTGCATCAGGGCTGGCTCCCAATCTACATCCTCTAGCACCTTCCCATCTCCCTCCCACCTGGCTCTCAGCCATAGTTTCCTGCATATTTTTATTAAGTGACTTGTAGGTGAGAGAGAGCGCAATCGATTCCAACTCTTATAGCAGTCTGCCTTCTAGCGGGGCGTATTTTTGTAAGTCTAAGGCCCCCAGCCCGTCTGCCTGCCAAGAGTGCCTCAACTGTGCATATTTTAGATACTGGTTCTAGTTCTTGAAGTACTTCCACCAAAGGGACATGAATGGCATCCGATGGTCCGCCTCCAAGAAGTCTCACAAACAGGTAATTCCCAGCAGGTTCCATTAATTCAAACCCCTGAGGTTTCCCTGATCATGGTCCTTCTCAGATTGGCGTTACTCGTGTTATCTTTCCTGCCTAGCCCATACACCTAGTGGCCTTTCTCCAGGCCTCCAGTGTCACCATACAGATAAAGCAAGTATGACCTGCTGGCGAACTGTGTTCGCTGCAGTCTATAAGTAGGTTGATCCTGCGGTGTGAATGACCAGTCATTTCTGATGGATACACCTACCTGTGGATTCCTCACTAAAAGAATTCTCCCCTCGCGCCAGCCCTCAACGGAAATTTCTTCTAGCTCTGCATGTCGACGATGACGTCACAATCACCCGACTCCACGCGACACCACATGACGTCATCCAGGCAATAAGAAGCCCTCGTCGACGTGCAGATGTCAGTTCCCTTTTTTCCGTGCCCGAATAACGGTTAATTCTTCGAGGCTCACAGGGAGCTACTGTTTCCAACAGCGGTTACGATGTCGCAGCCTAGAAAATCCGGCTTTAAACCTTGTAGCCAGTGCGGGGGTCGGATGTCGGATGTCGGTTACCGACCCCCACGAAAACTGGCTCTGGTGCCTTAGTTCCGACCATGAGGTCGAGGCTTGCGGTTCGTGTCAACGCATGAACCCTAAGGCACTCAAGGAGAGGGAGGCGAAGTTGTTCTTGGCCCGGTCCAAGAAGAAGAAGGAGAGGCGTCATAGGAGGGAGTCTTCGTCGAGATCCTCGATGTTTCGCCACCATCATAGTGACTCTCGGCGCCGTCATGGATCTCGGCGCTGATCGAGCAAGGGACGGTCCAGATCTAGATCGGCTTCTTCGTCGGCTCGGCGTTGTCCGACGTGGGAGATAAGCCCGACCGTCACCCCTCCGCCTCCGACGACCCCGACGTCTTCCGGGTCGGTCTTTGAGGTTGAGCCTCCTCAGAGGACTGAAGGTTCTCCTGGCCAGGAGTTACCTGGACCCTCTTCGGCAGCTTTGCCGGTACAGCAGCAGCAGTACCCGGCTTTCCCGACTCCGGGATCGGATCCTGCAGCGTTTTTAAACGCAATGTATAACATCTTTACTTCCATGACGCCGGGTGGAAGTCATGCAGGTCCGTCTGGCCCTCTGGTCTATGATTTGGGTGTTCCGGCGTCTTACAGGTCGGCGCCGTTCACCCCGTTTTTATCTGCTGCACCTGAAGCGGCGCCAATGCCTATGGCGTCGCCCAGGATGGCTACACCTGTTACGGCGCCGTCGGATTCGCCTCGGATCTGATCGATGTTTAAGAACCCTTTGGAGCCGGAGCCTCTGGCTTCGGACGGATCCGAGGTTCGGCACCGACGAAGATCTTCAGTGTCGGCCGACGCCTTGTCGACTCCAGGCTTGGAGTCAAGATTTAAGTCAAGACGTCTGGCTCTTCGTCTCTTGGAGGAAGAAGAGTACGCGAGGCAGCACCTGGAGGAAGGTGAAGTTATAGAGCCCTCTGGTGACATCCAGGGACTGGATTCAGCTAGTGGCCTAGACACTACCCCGGAATGGGATCTGGCTTCCCCTGGAGAGGTCACGGAGGAAGATGCCTCTTTCCACGCAGTCATTCGTAAGGCTGCAGACTTTTTGGATCTTCCCCTTCCTACTGCGGAGGTCAAGAGAAATTTATTAACAGAGGTCCTCCATCCGGCGTCTGCTTCTGCTGAGCCTCTTCTACCATTCAATGAGGCTCTGCTGGACCCCATTAAGGATATCTGGCTGAAACCTGTGTCCACCACTGCGGTCAACAGAGCGGTGGCTCAGCGGTACAGGACGCCACCTGGGGATCCGGTGTTTCTTTCCAGACAACCAACTCCGGAGAACCTAGTGGTGCAAGCTTCATGTTCATCCAGATCCTCTCCTGGCTCGTTTCCTGGGACCCCTGCGGACAGGGAGTCAAAAAAGATGGACCATACTGCTAAAAATACATTTTCATCTTGCAGTATGGCCCTAAAATCTTCCAATGCTACATGCATACTAGGGCGTTACATGCATGCCCTTATGGAAGAGGCAAAGGGCCACCCTAATTTGTCCCAGGAGATGCTGCAACTATTAGCGGATGCTCAGGCGGCTGCGACGCAAGTGATCTAGTCTGGATTGGACACTTCGGACTCGGTGGCTAGGGCTATGGGCACGACCATAGTCTCTAGACGGCAGTCTTGGCTTCGGTCATCTGGCTTCTCGTCGGACGTGCAGGCCACACTCCTTGATCTCCCGTTTGATGGAGAGAAGCTCTTCGGCACAAAGGCTGACTCTGCCCTGGAACGTTTTAAAGAAAGCAGAGCGACTGCTAGGTCTTTGGGACTCCAGTCGTCGGCCTCATCCTCCTTTAGAGGCTTTCGGAGATTTAAGGGATTTGGTCGTGGTTCCTTTCGGGGAAGATTGCAAGGACCACAACAATCTACTTCTACCCTGCCTTACAGATCCTTGAGGGGCAGGGGCAGAGTACGTACGAGAGGAGCCACCTTGCAGCACTCTGCCTCTTCCTCTTCCTTGGGAGGGGTGCAGCAAGGAAAGCAGCTGTAGTCCTCACCACTCCCTGTCCATTCGTCTCCGGTAGGGGGGAGACTTGCCTGTTTTCTTCCAATGTGGGAGGTCATAACATCGGACTCCTGGGTCATCGACATTGTGAAGAAGGGGTACGCTCTTCCCTTTCGGGATTTCCCTCCTACCTTCCCTCCCCGCCCATCCTTCTGTTTGGAAGACCATCTTCTCCTATTACAGCAGGAGGTATTATCCCTATTTCAAAAGGGTGCAATAGAGTTGGTTCCCGAGCAAGAGAGGGGTCAGGGGTGTTATTCAAGATACTTTCTGATTCCCAAAAAGGATGGTCGGCTGAGACCGATTTTGGACTTGAGGATTTTGAATTGGTTCCTCATACAGGAAAAATTCAAAATGCTGACCCTCTCACAGGTTCTTTTGGCGTTGAACGAAGGAGACTGGATGGTGTCGGTCGATTTGCAGGACTCGTATTTTCATATTCCGATCCTCAAATCGCACAGGAAGTATCTCCGGTTTGTAGTGGGATCACAGCATTATCAGTTTACGGTCCCTCCCTTTGGTCTTACTTCAGCACCTCGAGTCTTCATGAAGGTGATGGCGGTGGTAGCAGCAGAGCTCAGAAGAAGGGGGATAGCTGTGTTTCCCTATCTGGACGATTGGTTGATCAAGGCCAAAACTCTGGAGCTCGTGCGGTGCCATCTCCAGTCGACGACTCAATTGTTGTACGACCTGGGTTTTTCAGTCAATGTACCGAAATCTCACTTGGAGCCCTCTCAACGCCTCCTGTTCATAGGGGCAGTATTGGACACGACATTGAATCGAGCCTTTCCTCCGACCCAGCGGGTTCAGGACATCCAATGTTTCGAAATGGAGCGGTAGTTCCAGTCCTCAAGGTCCTTTGTCTGCTCGGTCTGTTTGTTTCTTGCATACTGTTGGTCACTCATGCACGCTGGCACATGAGGGCTCTCCAGTGGTGCGTCCGCAGGCAGTGGTTTCAACACAAAGGGGATCTAGAAGATTCTATAAAGATCTCCAGAGACACTGCGGAGGATCTTTGATGGTGGGCAGTGGTCGACAACCTGTCTCAAGGAAGGCCGTTCTCGCTGCCTCCTTCTAGGAGGCTGGACTGGCTTGTAGTGAGTACCAAGGGGTACTTACACCTTGCACCAGGCCCAGGTATCCCTTATTAGTGTAGAGGGGTGTCTAGCAGCTTAGGCTGATAGAAAAGGTAGCTTAGCAGAGCAGCTTAGGCTGAACTAGGAGACGAGTGAAGCTCCTACAGTACCACTAGTGTCATATGCACAATATCATAAGAAAACACAATACACAGATATACTAAAAATAAAGGTACTTTATTTTTATGACAATATGCCAAAAGTATCTCAGTGAGTACCCTCAGTATGAGGATAGCAAATACACACAAGATATATGTACACAATACCAAAATATGCAGTAATAGCAATAGAAAACAGTGCAAACAATGTATAGTCACAATAGGATGCAATGGGGGCACATAGGGATAGGGGCAACACAAACCATATACTCTAGAAGTGGAATGCGAACCACGAATGGACCCCAAACCTATGTGACCTTGTAGAGGGTCGCTGGGACTGTAAGAAAACAGTGAGGGTTAGAAAAATAGCCCACCCCAAGACCCTGAAAAGTGGGTGCAAAGTGCACCTAAGTTCCCCAAAGAGCACAGAAGTCGTGATAGGGGAATTCTGCCAGAAACAACAACACCAGCAATGCAACAACGATGGATTTCCTGACGAGAGTACCTGTGGAACAAGGGGACCAAGTCCAAAAGTCACGATCAAGTCGGGAGTGGGCAGATGCCCAGGAAATGCCAGCTGTGGGTGCAAAGAAGCTGCCACCGGATGGTAGAAGCTGAGGATTCTGCACGAACGACAAGGGCTAGAAACTTCCCCTTTGGAGGATGGATGTCCCACGTCGTGAAGAGTCGTGCAGAAGTGTTTTCCCGCAGAAAGACCGCAAACAAGCCTTGCTAGCTGCAAGGGTCGCGGTTAGGGTTTTTGGATGCTGCTGTGGCCCAGGAGGGACCAGGATGTCACCAATTGCGTGAGGGGACAGAGGGGGCGTCCAGCAAGACAAGGAGCCCACTCAGAAGCAAGCAGCAACCGCAGAAGTGCCGGAACAGGCACTACGAAGTGGAGTGAATCGGTGCTCACCCGAAGTTGCACAAGAGAGTCCCACGCTGCCGGAGGACAACTCAGGAGGTCGTGCAATGCAGGTTAGAGTGCCGGGGACCCATGCTTGGCTGTGCACGAAGGAAATCTGCGGTGAGTGCACAGGAGCCGGAGTAGCTGCAAAACACGCGGTTCCCAGCAATGCAGTCTAGCGTGGGGAGGCAAGGACTTACCTCCAGCAAACTTGGACTGAAGAGTCACTGGACTGTGGGAGTCACTGCTGAGAGGAGACCCAGAGGACCGGTGATGCAGTTCTTTGGTGCCTGCGGTTGCAGGGGGAAGATTCCGTCGACCCACGGGAGATTTCTTCGGAGCTTCTAGTGCAGAGAGGAGGCAGACTACCCCCACAGCATGCACCACCAGGAAAACAGTCGAGAAGGCGGCAGGATCAGCGTTACAATGTCGCAGTAGTCGTCTTTGCTACTTTGTTGCAGTTTTGCAGGCTTCCAGCGCGGTCAGCAGTCGATTCCTTGGCAGAAGGTGAAGAGAGAGATGCAGAGGAACTCTGATGAGCTCTTGCATTCGTTATCTAAGGAATTCCCCAAAGCAGAGACCCTAAATAGCCAGAAAAGGAGGTTTGGCTACTTAGGAGAGAGGATAGGCTAGCAACACCTGAAGGAGCCTATCAGAAGGAGTCTCTGACGTCACCTGCTGGCCCTGGCCACTCCGAGCAGTCCAGTGTACCAGCAGCACCTCTGTTTCCAAGATGGCAGAGGTCTGGAGCACACTGGAGGAGCTCTGGGCACCTCCCAGGGGAGTTGCAGGTCAGGGGAGTGGTCACTCCCCTTTCCTTTGTCCAGTTTCGCGCCAGAGCAGGGCTGGGGGATCCCTGAACCGGTGTAGACTGGCTTATGCAGAGATGGGCACCATCTGTGCCCATCAAAGCATTTCCAGAGGCTGGGGGAGGCTACTCCTCCCCAGCCCTGACACCTTATTCCAAAGGGAGAGGGTGTAACACCCTCTCTCTGAGGAAGTCCTTTGTTCTGCCTTCCTGGGCCAAGCCTGGCTGGACCCCAGGAGGGCAGAAACCTGTCTGAGGGGTTGGCAGCAGCAGCAGCTGCAGTGAAACCCCGGGAAAGGCAGTTTGGCAGTACCCGGGTCTGTGCTAGAGACCCGGGGAATCATGGGATTGTCTCCCCAATACCAGGATGGCATTGGTGGGGCAGTTCCATGATCTTAGACATGTTACATGGCCATATTCGGATTTACCATTGTGAAGCTACACATAGGTAGTGACCTATGTGTAGTGCACGCGTGTAATGGTGTCCCCGCACTCACAAAGTCCGGGGAATTGGCCCTGAACAATGTGGGGGCACCTTGGCTAGTGCCAGGGTGCCCACACACTAAGTAACTTAGCACCCAACCTTTACCAGGTAAAGGTTAGACATATAGGTGATTTATAAGTTACTTAAGTGCAGTGAAAAATGGCTGTGAAATAACGTGGACGTTATTTCACTCAGGCTGCAGTGGCAGGCCTGTGTAAGAATTGGCAGAGCTCCCTATGGGTTGCAAAAGAAGTGCTGCAGCCCATAAGGATCTCCTGGAACCCCAATACCCTGGGTACCTCAGTACCATATACTAGGGAATTATAAGGGTGTTCCAGTATGCCAATGTAAATTGGTAAAATTGGTCACTAGCCTGTTAGTGACAATTTGGAAAGAAATGAGAGAGCATAACCACTGAGGTTCTGATTAGCAGAGCCTCAGTGAGACAGTTAGTCATAACACAGGTAACACATACAGGGCACACTTATGAGCACTGGGGCCCTGGCTGGCAGGGTCCCAGTGACACATACCACTAAAACAACATATATGCAGTGAAAAATGGGGGTAACATGCCAGGCAAGATGGTACTTACCTACACAACCCCCCCCCAAACGACAATAAGACTAGCCATGACCTGATGAGTCTTCATTGTCTAAGTGGAAATATCTGGAGAGTCCATCTGCATTGGAGTGGGTACTCCCAGGTCTATGTTCCACTGTATGGTCCATTCCCTGTAGGGATATGGACCACCTCAACAATTTAGGGTTTTCACCTTTCATTTGTTTTAGCCAAAGTAGAGGTTTGTGGTCTGTCTGAACAATGAAGTGAGTGCCAAACAGGTATGGCCTCAACTTCTTCAGTGCCCAGACCACAGCAAAGGCCTCCCTCTCTATAGCAGACCAACGCTTTTCTCTAGGGGTCAACCTCCTGCTGATAAAAGCAACAGGTTGATCCTGGCCCTCAGAATTAAGTTGTGATAAGACTGCCCCTACCCCTAATTCAGATGCATCAGTTTGGACAATGAATTTTTTGGAGTAACGGGCATTTCAGGACAGGTGCAGAGCACATGGCCTGCTTCAGCTCCTCAAAAGCTTTTTGACAGTTTGCTGTCCATAATACCTTTTTAGGCATTTTCTTAGATGTGAGGTCATTAAGAGGGGCTGCAATGGAGCCATAGTTCTTTATGAACCTCCTGTAGTACCCAGTGAGGCCTAAAAAGGCTCTCACCTGAGTCTGGGTTGTAGGAGGAACCCAATCTATAATAGTTTGGATTTTCCCCTGAAGTGGTGCAATCTGTTCTCCACCTACCAGGTGTCCCAGATAAACCACTTTCCCCTGCCCTATCTGGCACTTTGAAGCCTTGATAGTGAGGCCTGCCTTTTGCAGGGCCTCCAAAACCTTCCATAGTTGGACACCCTGTGAGAGGTCCTCTAACACTTGTTAAGGAGGGTTGGGAACAACCTTTAAAAGCTACAAAGCAAGACATAGTGGACTATGTACTTGGCCTCAGATCTAGGATGGCTGAGTACATGAAAAAGGCCAGTAAAAACCTTCAGGCCAGCCAAGAGCTCCAAAAGCAATAGCATGACCAGAAGGCTGTTTTGGTTCAGTACCAACCAGGGCAGAAAGTGTGGGTCTTGGAGCCTGTGGCACCAAGAGCACTCCAAGACAAATGGAGTGGACCCCACATAATTGAATCATGCCTTTGAGAGTTTTGTTAAATCTCTCCACCAGTCCATTTGTTTGTGGATGATAGGGTGTGGTGAACTTGTATGTCACACCACATTCCTTCCACATGGCCTTTAAGTAAGCAGACATGAAATTGCTTCCCCTGTCTGATACCACCTCTTTTGGGAAGCCCACCCTGGAAAAGATTCCCAGGAGGGCCTTTGCCACTGCAGGAGCTGTAGTGGTCCTTAGAAGAATTGCTTCAGGATATCTGGTGGCATGGTCCACTACCACCAAGATAAACCTATTGCCTGAAGCAGTAGGAGGGTCAAGGGGGCCAACTATGTCAACCCCTACCCTTTCAAAGGGAACCCCAACCACAGGCAGTGGAATAAGGGGTGCCTTTGGAGTGCCACCTGTTTTGCCACTGGCTTGACAGGTTTCACAGGACTTACAAAATTCCTTTGTGTCCTCTGACATTCTAGGCCAATGCAACAAGGGGACAAGCCTGTCCCAAGTTTTCATTTGCCCCAAATGTCCAGCTAAGGGAATGTCGTGGG